>NC_139943.1:26163909-26328909 GCF_963454915.1 Gymnoscopelus microlampas
ACCTCCCCCCCTGCCCCCTCCTGTCATGCCTGCCTTGTCTCGAGAAGGTGGCAGAACCTGAATTGATTCTGCCTTTTTTTACACCTCAGATGATGGAGGATTCGGATTGAGTCTCCACTGTGGAACAATTGTTGTGAGCAAGAGATTGCTTCAAATGCAATAATCCCAACACATTTTTAAAGAAACCTGTATGGCTAATTTGTTGCTTGCAGAAAATAACAGATTTTAACAACTGTGTTAAATTAGGCATTATACAACACCAATTTTTTTTTTTTAAATTCACACTCCCTCATTCTTGAGCGTACTCAGTCTTAATACTGGAGTACTTAGTAATGATCATGATGTTGTTGATGATGACAACGGCGGTGATGATGATGATGATGATGATGATGATTACAACAGCAGTGCGGATGATGGTGATGATGATGACAATGATGATGATGATGGCAAGTTTCTCTTCATATGATTGTCAATGTATTACCTCAAGTGGAATCTTCTCTCTTAAAGCCTCACTATGTAACTTTCTTTTACGAATACAATTTTGTCCAACCTGTATGGTAGAGTATTACAATATAACTTATACATTACATTACATTACATTACAGTCATTTAGCAGACGCTTTTATCCAAAGCGACTTACAATAAGTGCATTCAACATAGGTAGGGAACGAAACTACTAATCACCAGAGGTCTTAAGTGCATTTCCTGTAAAAACAAGCAACCAAGAGTATACCTAGCGCTAAAGTGCAATATACCAGCTATCTACTTTCATAAACACATGAGATAAAATAGCCAAATCAAATGAGCACGAGCTAATAGATCCAATACAACAATACAACAATAGTTCCTACAACTAGTTAACAACAAGTAGGCCAGGCAAAGAGGAAGGGTAGTGTTTCCTGAAGAGGTGGGTTTTCAGCCTGCGGCGAAAGATGGGCAGTGACTCTGCTGTCCTGACATCAGTGGGAAGTTCATTCCACCACTGTGGGGCCAGAACAGAAAAAAATCGTAACCGTGTCGATCGACCAGAAGGACCGTTGAGTGGCGAGGGAGTCAGTCGCCCCGAGGTGGCAGACCGGAGTGGTCGGGCAGGGGTGTGGGCATTGACCAAAACCCGGAAGTAAGAAGGAGCTGTTCCTTTCACTGCCCTATAGGCTAGCACCAGGGTTTAAAACTGAATGCGAGCCGCTACGGGGAGCCAGTGCAGAGAACGGAGAAGGATAGTTGTGTGAGAGAACTTGGGGCGGTTGAACACCAGACGAGCCGCAGCTTTCTGAACAAGCTCCAGAGGTCTGATGGCAGATGCCGGAGCACCAGCCAGGAGGGAGTTGCAGTAGTCCAGGCGGGAGATGACAAGAGCCTGGATGAGCACCTGGGCTGTCTTCTCCGTGAGGAAGGGGCGAATTCTCCTGATGTTGTAGAGGAGGAATCTGCAGGACCGTGTCACTGATGCGATGTTATACTTATACTTATTACTTATACAATTGGGGTGGTTGTATTGTCTCCCTGCTCTTCTATTGAGACATTTAGATCGTGTCAAAGGTCATGTTTCACCTGGACACAGGATCTGACACAAAGTTTTACCTGATGGTCAAGATTCAATACTCTATTAGCTTAATGGTAAAAATGTCAGCACTTAAGCAGGAAACTAGGTTCAAATCTGAGGTAGAAGGGGAAAGATACATAGTGCTGCTTCAACCCATTCCTTCCACACACCCAAATCCACCATCCTTCACACACATGCAATACTGTGTGTGTGTGTGTGTGTGTGTGTGTGTGTGTGTGTGTGTGTGTGTGTGTGTGTGTGTGTGTGTGTGTGTGTGTGTGTGTGTGTGTGTGTGTGTGTGTGTGTGCGGGCGGGCGGGCGGGCGGGCGGGCGCGGGCGCGGGCTCGGGCGGGCGTGCGTGTACTAGTAGCTGCACAGTTGCAGTATTAATTTAACCATTTGTAACTGCAATTAAACATTTGTAACTGAAAGTGTACACATGTAACCAAGTGGACCCTTATGGTTACACTTGTACTCTCACAGTCACTGAATTTTATTGTGTTTAGTCTTTTACAACACATAAAAGACAAATTAAATATGGGTATTTATGATTATACCCTTCTATAAACGCATGCCGTCTGAGGTGTTAATCAATTCTCAGATAATTTTCACATTTGTTATGCCAAAGGTCTGTGAATAATGTTTATGGAAATTATTTTTCTTTTTCCTTTTTTAAAGAAATAAAAAGCGTAATGAAATACTAAGAAGTACTGTCATGAACAACATTTGACATTCTAATTCTTAACCTGACCTAACCAGACACATGCTGCACACTCGCACGCACAGACATACCTAAGAAATATTATTTTTACCATTTTGTTTAATCACTTTACTGAGTTCATTTTCTTTGACAGCCATTTGTCGTTACCAGAAAATGTTCACATACACATGGGAACACTCTGACAGCTCAGATGTGACCCACGACTTTCATTTTCCAGCAGTTAATCTTTTCTGTTAATTCTTTCCACACAATTTCATCGCATTTCATTTACAAGCAGGCTGTCTTTTATTTCACAGAAAAGAGCAGAAGACTTAATATTGTTGCATCATGGCACGTTGTGAGCTTGTAGATCGGCTAGTTTTGGTGCGAGCCACCACCGTACAATAGAGTATAAATCAGCCTTCAGGAGAACAACAACCCCAAAGCTGTTGCAGTTCAACCCAATTGCTATAGAAAAACGTTACCGTTGTTACATTTGTGCAAACCACTGAAACATTGCATGTCAAATTTGACATGTTTTCTCTGGCGACCAGGCTGACATCAAATGCCAAGTCACATATACATGGGTTTGAGCATTGTTTTTTCTAACTGCATTGTGACTATGTGACTTGTGAAGATGCTCAAATCGATCGGCCACCAACTCATCTTATCAGATACACATATTTAAAAAAAATAATAATAATGAACTGGTCATTTTAAAGTCTGATAATTCCAAGGCACTCTCTCATGAGACTAATGGATCATCATTGCATTGCTCACATTAGGAATTCAGCAATTCTTTTTTTCCTGCTAACTACTACTACCTCTTTTCCAGGGTAAAAAACAATCTTAAATTTGTGTGAATAAATATAATGTATTGGTAACTAATTGAGACTGATAGTTTGTAATAACGCAGTACTGCAAAACCCTAATGATTAAATGTCTCTCTAATGGTGTGTTGGTGAACAACTGTACATAACCTGTTGTTCCTGGACTCTTCTGCCTCCTCTTCCATTACCCTTTTCTGGATTGTCACCATCCCACTCCAAATAATCAAAATGTTATAAATGGTGCATTTATATAGCACCCTTATCCAAAGAGCTTTACAATGTGCGTTACATTCACACACCGGTGGTGGAGGGAACCATGCAAGGCTAACCTAACCGCTCGGTCACTGGGAGCAGTTAGGGGTTAAGTGTCTTGCTCAAGGACACTTCAACAGTAACACAGAATGAGCCAGGGATTGGAACAGGAACCTCCCGATTACCAAGTAGCCGTTCTACCTCCTGAGCTATTGCTTCATCACTGTAGATGAAGTATACAACCGCTTTTGCAGTGCCATCTATACAAAGTTGCTCACACAGCAATAGAAGATATTCTATTGTGTGTAGACCATGCCGGTTTCCACAAGGGCTGCAGGTCCGCAGCACAGGAGAACAAGTACTAGCCCTGACCGCCTTTATTGAAAATGGCTTGGAGAACAAATTAACCCATTCAATCCGGGAACGCATCTGTGTCATTTTTAGATTTCTTTGGCTATGCAGATATAAAAGCTCATAGCGCTCTGTGCCACGCTATGAGCTTGTATAGCTGCTATTTTTAAACAGCCAAAGAAATCTTAAAATGACACAGATGCGTTCCTGGTCTTAATGGATTAAATACAGGGACAGTGTTCATTGACCTCACAGCTGCCTATGATTCTTTTTTCTTTCTGGCACAAAGCCTCCTACTGAAACTCACAAAATCACTCCCTGCCTGGGCAACAGCAGCAATCAAACTCTGCAAACCAACCAGAGGTTCAGAGTTCACCTTCGACAGAATAACAGACAAATGGGCTTCCACAGGGGTCAGCTCTTCCCCAACCCTGTTTAACCTGTACATAAACGACCCACCACCGAATTCCGCAAAACCACCAACACAGATGAAATATGTCTGACAACACAGACTTCAATTCACTGTAACAGGTGCTCACTGAAGACCTTGCAAAGCTGGACCAGTACTGAAAAATATGTCGCCTAAAAGCAAACCCAGGAAAACTGTCTCCACTGTATGCCACCTCCACAATGCAAAAGCAGCCAAAATAACTAAACATCACACTGAGCGGACTTAAAGGCATGTACAAAGTCCAAAGAGAAGTCCAGCCTGGGCACTTCAGGAGACTACCCAAATGAAATACTGGAGCACTCGACTGCATTTTTGGTGTTTATTATTTTGCAGGGGTTTTCGACTTGCGTCTGAGGAAGACTTAAGCCACTTGATGTGTGTGGTGGTGTTTACTTGCAGAAAAACATTGCTGTATTTTGGTGTTTTGACTGTTGTTTTGGTAGACAGGGATGTTTCAGGGCAACCAAAACAAACAATGAAAACCCCAAAATACAGCGAAAAGCCATGTGTGACGTGACGTGTGTGCAGAGGAAAAGAGGGACCGACCGACCGACCGACCGACCGACAAAGCCTCATGTAGGCCGACCCCCTGGGTCTGGCAAATATGTATACCTCTATATTGTTTTATTATGAAAACACAGGGGCAAAGTTACATACTATGCCTTTAAGGAACATCTAAACAGAATGTTGGCTAAGGTGATGTCCAGATACAAGCTCAACCTGCTCTGTAAACTTGCTGGCTCAAAATGGGGGGCAGCAGCCCCCACTCATACGCACCTCAGCACAGGCTGGCGAGTAGCACTTCAAAAGCTTCAAAAGGCTAAAGACTCACCCAAACTACCAATTCTTGCAGACATCTTCAACCCACCCATTGCTCGACTTCCATTTAGACAGCAAATTTGGAAGAATACACCACCAGCCGACTTCACCTCCTAATCAGCCTGTTAAAAGCACACACACACACACACACACACACGCGCGCAAGCATGCACGCACGCACGCACGCATACACAGGGGGGGTGTGCGAGGGAGAGAGCTAGCATGTGCATTACCTTTTGTTATTTCTATTTTCTATTCATTGTTCCAGGTAGAATAATGAGAAAAATATATGTGATTATCTTTTGAATTATCAACTCACATCCCAGTGTGACATTCCATACAAAACTGTACTTTCAGTGCTCCATATTTACATCAATTCTATACAGAGCTGTAAATGCTTTGGTACCATTGTTCATGTGGATCAATATTTATCTAGTAACTATTCACATTTCTATGCTTCAATGCACAGAAAATGTTATTTACTGTAGATGGAATAGTAACTGCCCATCTCAAGTAGATCAGTATGTATGGGTATATTATCCCTCAGTTAACTATTGACGTTTTTCTTTTCTTCCAAGGTCATCACATTATTGAGAAGTGAAAGGCACGGCGCTTCCCCATCTACGTGTGCATTATGAGAAACAGCCTTGGTATGTCAGCCATCTGCCACACTATCGTTCCTCACATGGAAATGTATATAAGTCTCTGGGAAAGCGTTTTTTACGCATGTGATGTTTACATGTTTCTCCATATTGTAAGTGGTGTAACAAATTGATACGCAGGTGTTAAACCATGCATACTCAACATAGGTTTGCATACTGTATGTGTATGACTTAGATCGTGATTTTGTGTTTTTGCTTCCATTGATTTTGTGTTCTTGGTGATTTGCGTTACATGATTTGGATTATGTGTGTGTGTGTGTGTGTGTGTGTGTGTGTGTGTGTGTGTGTGTGTGTGTGTGTGTGTATGTGTGTGTGTGTGTGTGTGTGTGTGTGTGTGTGTGTGTGTGTGCGTGCGTGCGTGCGTGCACGTGTGCGTTTGTGTGTGTGTGTGCGTATGAATGAATGAAGGCCATTCAATTGCACTACATGGATCCATCCCATATCCTGGTTGTCTTGGTTACCTGAGCCACTTATCACAGAGGGTCCCGGCAGATCAAACAGGTGTGCATCCTGGCGATGCCTCTTTGCAGTGGCTGTTGCTAGGAACCTTTGTTCCCTACAACACACAGTGCTTGTCAAAAATGCATCACTGATAACCCAGACCAAACGTGTGTGTGTGTGTGTGTGTGTGTGTGTGTGTGTGTGTGTGTGTGTGTGTGTGTGTGTGTGTGTGTGCGTGTGCATGCGTGCGTGCGTGCGTGCGTGCGTGCGTGCGTGCGTGCTTATATTACTATACTTGTGAGGGCCAAATGTCCCCACATGTAATAGCAGAATTTTAGAAATAAACATTATTTATAACATTTAGATATTAGTTGTTTTATGGTTAAAAGCAAAAAAATAGAGTTACGATTACAGTTTGCCCTCTCAGCCTGGGGCTAGGATTAGCATGTTGGTGTTCAGACAGAGTTTGGAGGTGATCGGATTGATAGGGAAGCAGAGACTGCAACAAGAGGGGATGAGTAGAATAAATAAAATAAAACAAATGGAAGTGAAGGAGAAGAAAATAAAGGCAATGTAGCAAAAGTAAAAAAGAAGACAGGAGGAGTGAAATAAATGAAGCAAGGATGCAGGAGCGGAGCAGTGGAAAGTAGCGTAGAAAACGGATTTTGCTGCTTGGCCAGAGAGACAGAAAAAAGAGAATTGGACATCAGACAGTGAACCCAGCGAGGGTTCTTTGCTTCACAGTGCTCGCCAGGCACACACCTCACCCCCCTGCTAAGCACACACACACATACACACACACACACACACACACACACACACACACACACACACGCACACGCGGTGCACGCTCCAGTCTCTCTCTTTGGTACCCTGACCCACCCACCCCCACCCCACACCACCACTTCCACCTCGACCTCGTACCCTGCTGTTCTCCACAGCTCCTTCCTAACCTGACTCTCCCTTCTCCTCCTCATCCTCGTTCTCTTACCCTGCCCCCCCCTCCTCAGCCAGCCACCCACACCATGCACCTGTTGCTCTATTCATCTCTCTATGCATTTCTCAATCCCCTACCCCCGTTTTAACCCTCGGCTTTCATGTAACGTCTCGGAGGTGGCTCAGAAGGTCTGAGACACACATGCCATGCACTGGCAATATCACGCCTTCATGTCAGAATCCCAGCGCTTTAACGCATATCATTTCCTCTGTCTCCCTCTCACAAAATCTAATCTTTAACCACTTTCAGTCCCTGTTTTGGACTTTAAAATAAATTAAAAAATCAGAAAAAGTAGCAGATCAACAATCTCACAATGCGACACAGCACGATGTGTTGTGTTGTGAGCTTGTTGATTGCCTATTTTCTTGCAACACCAACAAAACATAATGGGGCTTATGTGGTTAACCTCTAAACCATATTACCATAAAGCAGCTAGGTCGTAAAAATAGATATAAATATCCCTCTCAATTTTACAGTACCTCTTAAGTAGGAGGAGAATGTAAAGAGACTTCTTATCGTTTATACAAATAGTCCAAACATTCAAATTCTTATTTTTCTGGGCATTTGGGGAGGGTCCTTTATTTATTCTAGGACTATACTTCTCTCACTACTTCTCTCACTTAAATAGCAAATATCCACCTAACAACTATCTCTATCGCTCTCTGACCTCCCTGCCTTCATTTGTGCTGCCTCTAAGCTCTCCTGTATACTGTATAATATTTTCTGCATCACTCCGAGTCCTAAACCTACCCTTCCCCTATCGTTCCCTCCCTTTCTATCACTTACCCACCTTCTTCCCTTGGTTTCATTGCGGCAATTTCTATTTTTAATTCCATACAAAATAGCTTTAATCACATTTTAGCTGTCTTATTTTTAGCTTTTGCTTAAATTCAGTAAAATCTCTTCAATCTTCTTTCAGAAAATACACAAAGGGACACAAGCAGTACGCATGAGGGCTGTGTTGGGAATCTAAGCTAGATCTTTATTAGAATTATATTAGATTTGATTATTTTTGCACCATACAGCCATCACCAACATCAAATTCATGTAAAAGACATTAAACCAAAATAATATTTTGGCATTTTTATAGCTTTATTAGATAGATAGATAGATTATTATATAATGAGGGAGAGTTGGATTCTCAAACCCAGGTCCTCGCAACTCATAAGGAGCATGTGGTCAGTTGAGCCACCAGGGCAGGCACCCCAATGTAAAATAATTTAAGGAATTGCATGTGCATTGGTGTCCACATAAAATGCAGTCTTCAGAAATGGATCGTGATTTTAAAAACATAATACAATTTCATGGATACTTTAAGTTCACAGTGTGTAATTTTTATCAAGTAATTTAAAATGTTTGTTGATCATTTATTTTCTCTCTTTTTTTTTGGTCAACAGAATTCGGCTCTACCCAACTGCTTCCACTCTCTTCCATCTTAATGACATCTCTGTCAGTGACACCTCTCTCCACCATGCACTATTAAACCTTCACCCCATGCACTATTAAACCTTCACCTCTCTCTCCATCATGGACTATTAAACCTTCACCTTTCCTCACTCACCATCCCATTTCCCTGCTTTTCTGTCTGTCATTTCACCTTTCTCCTCAATCTCTATCACTTCTTCATATCAACCTCCTCTACAGCACCCCCCACTACTGCCGTGCCCACACGTCTTAATAGCATCTCTTCCACTCCCAGCTCTACATTTCCCCTAATCTTTCAACCTATCCTTCTTCTCCTAACTAACCCATTTACCCGCAGCTCCCCTTGTTCTTCCACTTCACCTCCTCAGCTTCACCTACCCCCACCACTTCCTCCTCGGCCGCCATGGTGTCTCTGTCTGCCTGTCCCCCTGCGGCGAGCCCTCATCTCAGGCTGCTGTGTGCTGGATGCTCCCTTGACAAGAGGTCAGTGGTCTGGCTGTCTTCTCTGTTCTCCCCCGGAGCACTGTGAGTGCAGATCACAGACTCCATTGTACACCCCGGAGCTGCTCTGGCAGAGGGCTTTATGTACAGTACAGTATGTGGATTATTTATATGTAAATATGCCAGAAAATGTTTCTCCCGTTTTCCTTCACTTTAAAATATGCTCACTAATAATACTAATACTAATACTAATAATATTAACTTAATACATTTAGAATTGAATTAGATTAGATTAGAATTTCAATTCACAGCTTTACATTCCATAAGCACACTGAGATATAGCTTGGCTTATTAGGTATTAAAATGTCATACTGCCAATATGAGTTAGTTGTATAAAAAATGGGAATTAATAACAATACAGAGAGAAAATTCTGACCTTTGGGTGAGTTCAACAGGGAATATTTTATGTGCAGTGAAAATATCAAAGGTCACATCATGAATTGTCCCCTGATGGAATGTTCTTAGAACAAAAAAGCAGTGGTATGAAAACCAGCCACAGAACCATTTATTTCACAGCTATATACTTCCTTTTAATTTTAGCTCAGATCTTGATACTATGAAGAATCTTCAGAACTGCAACTGTATAATATTTGCCCAGTGGCTGCAGTACAGACAAATCTGTTCTGTCAGAAAGTGAATTATGAAAATATGTCAAGTTGGATGAAGGTGGCAAGGCACACCCTGCTCTTTGGAGAATTCCATTTCCATTTTCTGGTCCTCTGACAGACACAGAGGGGGAGCAGAGCACATGTACCTCCCCCTCACATAGACCAATTACAGCAATGAGCAAATGAAAGGCTTTGTCCCACCAGGGCCACCATGGGGGGTAGAGAGTGAGGAAGAGAGAGAGAGAGAGAGAGAGAGAGAGAGAGAGAGAGAGAGAGAGAGAGAGAGAGAGAGAGAGAGAGAGAGAGGGGAAGAGGGAGAGAGAAAGAGCGTTCTACATAATTACCTCCTCTGTGTCTCTCTCCCTCTCTCCATCACTCTCTCCAACAATCATCACCTGCCGTTACTGTTGTTGATGATCCCAAAGCTGTCTGTTCACATTCACTCCCTCACCAAGTATTGTTGTGTCATGTCTGTACCTCTCCATTCTTCCATTTACCCACACCTTCCTTTTGGTTTTACTCCTCTTCCTCCTTCTCATGAATAAATTAATTGGTCAAATGAATCTGCAGTAATATAGACTAAAACATAGAATCTTACTCCAATTCATTGGTATTGCTATCATGGCTAAAGCTGCATTTTCAGTGTGGCATAATCAATCAAATAAAACCACAACATAGAGGGAAAATGTAATTTAAAATATAGCTGCAAGGTAGCAATGTACCGGGTTCCACTGAATGGCAAGGAATTGAAAAGATTGATCCTGGAGATCCATGTGTCTCCTCTCTAGGACAATAGGGGCAAAGAGCTGAGCCTTAGACCTTTGGTGCTTATTATAGCACCCCCTATGGACCAATCTCTGTGTCATTTTTTTTTATCAGTTCTATGTTTTAAGTTTTATGTTCCTTTTGGCCTGTATCCTACACAATTTAGTTCCCTTTTTTGCCCAAGCATGCACATGGAACTATGGGAAATGGAGTGCTTGTGGTTAAAAGTTGAAACAGACATACAGTACCAGTCAAAAGTTTGTTCTTTATTTCTATTATTCTATATTTTTTTACATTGTAGAATGTAGATTAACACTGAACACATGAAAACTATGAAAGAACGCCTATGGAATGATGTAGTAAACAAAAAACAAGGATATGTGTTATATTTTAGATTAAAAACCAGAATAGCATTTTAGATTCTTCAAAGTTTCCACGCTTTGCTTTGATGACAGCTTTGCACACTTTTGACATTCTCGCAATCAGATTCATAATGTAGTCACCTTGAACGGTTTTCCAGAGCCTCAAAAACTGCAAATTAACAGCGCTTCAGATTATAGCCCACATACCGTAGAGGCTTCACAGAGTTCAAGTAGCAGACAGTGTCAGTGCCAGACACATCTCAACATCAACTGTTCAGAGGAGACTGTGTGAATCAGTTCTTCATGTTCAAATTGTTTAAAAAAAGCCACCACTGAGGAAGAACAAGAATAAGAGAATTGCTTGGGCCAAGAAACACAAGGAATGAACATTAGACCAATCCAAATTTGAGATTTTTGGTTCCACTCGCCAGGTCTTTGTGAGACCATCATTTGTTTTCTAACAGGACAGTGACCCAAAACACACCTCCAGGTTATGTGGGTGATGGAGTGCTGCGTCAGATGAATTGGTCTCCACAATCTCCCAACTTAACCTAAATGAGATGGTTTGAGATGACTTGGACCACAGAGTGAAGGAACAGCAGCCAACAAGTGCTCAGCACCTCTGGGAACTCCTGCAAGACTGGAAGCCCATTCCAGGTGACAACCTAACGAAGCTGATTGAGAGAATGCCAAGAGTTTGCAAAGCTGTCATAATAGCAAAAGGTGGCTATTTTGAATAATTTGAAATATAAAACATATTCTGGTTTTCTGGTTAAAGTAAGCGGTGGACAAGTCAGGTTCAGAGAAGTACTATAATTATGCTACTAAATAACCCATTAGAGCTTTATGTTACATCGTTTTACAACAAGCAACACGCAAGTCTTTACTACACGCAAGTCTTTACTACACGCAAGTCTTTACTACAATTTTCTCACACAAATTCAAATAATTTCAGACATCATAACACTACAATGCATCTGTTATCGTGATGTAAAAGAGCTTCATGAATCCACAGCCCAAATGGCCAGGTGATTCTATATCTCTGCCATGTGGGTGCATGCATGTGCACGCTGTTCCCTGGCTGTGTTTCTCTGGGCTAATTGAAGTCAAACAAAGGGCACAGTTAATGATCAGCCCACAATGTCACAGCACCCGTGGTTGGTCTGTCTGTCTGTCTGTCTGTCTGTCTGTCTGTGACGCTTTATTAGAGAGAGATGGAGGTAGAAGGAAGTAGGGAATGAAGGGAGGGTGAGAGAGAAGGTGGCAGGAGAGATGAGTAGAAAAAAGGTAGGGTTTGAAAAGAAAAAGCGGTTTAAGGTGGAGATGGGAGAGTGGGGGGGGGGGGGGGGTAGAGAGAAGGGGTTGCGGGAGGGGGGTTGACAAATGACCCAGGTGATGAAATGACCACGCTGTGCAGGAAGTTACTGTTCACTTCCACTCAGTGAACATCTCCCCTTGGCTTCAATTCACTAACACAGAACCAATAAGAAGAGAGCGAGAGAGAGAGAGAGAAAAAAGAGAGAGAGAGAGAGAGTGCCTCATCTGTGACATTTTGGGCAAGAGGGTCCCCGCCGCCTTTTGCCAATTCCAGCAATCAGAGATGATCTGACAGCAGAGTTAGGCCTGTAGTCACCTTCACTTCTCATTATTATACATCTTTTTCATGATTTCAAAACCATCAGATTATTTAATTGAGATAGTGAAATCTACGGTCATATATTTGATCAAATCTGTAAAATGACAATTGTGGTGGTTAGCCTACTAGTTCAGACTTTTACAAGGATACTGTAGATGCTGTAGGTTCTTCCTGAAACACAGTACCTTAGTAATGCTGCATTCCAGACGGGAACTGGGAATTTATCAGTTTCAACTATTTAAAATGCACTGCAATGAACTTCCAATTGTGAGTTTCAAGACGAGAACTCTGAGAACATGTTTGAGCCCTGATGTTTCTGACACATGGATCCACACCATAGATAGACAGAAAAAAAAATCCTACATGGCTTTTTTTTTTACACACCTTCTACATGGATTTTCAGCATTATATGCTTTTGCCAATACATTAACCTTACATATACTGTAGGTCATGGATATGAGCCATTTTGAGAGGGTATTATTGTATTGTATTTCATAGCACGTGTGTTAAAGGCCAACGTGCAAACTGTGTCCTAACAAGACCCTTGCCTTGCATCACTATGAGGCTCTCTCCAGTATGAATGAGACTAAACTATTCATATCCATTTGTAAAAGAAGTTCCTCTTTTTGCATATTAGCAAGAGATCTTAACCCATTCAAAAGCACCATAATGAGAGAATAGGATTGATTATCGTACTGCCTGCGTATATGGAAAAATATATTCACACTGGATATGATGGAATATGATAAAAGGTTTTTTTTCCCCCTTTTCTGTATAAGAATTAGATTTCACTAACTGGCCTTGACAACATAATTGAATATTAGTCTAATTTAGAACGTTACCAGAACGGGAATGAAAGCCCGCTGTCCTTGAACACTCACTCAGCTTCATTCTGAATACTTCTGTCGCCTCGCAGTTATTTCTCGCTTTGGCCCCCCGAGTGAAAGGACCTTCATCCCAAAGTGAAGAGCATAATTTAGCCTATTCTAATGACATAGAACTATTCAGTGGGCTGCCCATTATTGTTCATCCAGGGGCAGGAGGAATAATAGAATAGAATTTTCAACTCTCAGACCTTTTCGCCAGCACATGCAGTGCCTTGTCTTGCAGAGACAGACAGACAGACAGACAGACAGACAGACAGACAGACGACAGACAGACAGACAGACAGACAGACAGACAGACAGACAGACAGACAGACAGACAGTAGGAGAAGGAGCGATGGGGGATCTTCTGTATGACAGGAGTTGGTAGATTATGAACTATGGGAAGCTCATTATTTCTTAATACGTTTTTTTATGTGAGAATGTGTGTGTGTGTGTGTGTGTGTGTGTGTGTGTGTGTGTGTGTGTGTGTGTGTGTGTGTGTGTGTGTGTGTGTGTGTGTGTGTGTGTGTGTGTGTGTGTGTGTGTGTGTGTGTGTGTGTGCGCGCGTGCCTGTGTGTGTCACGCATATGTCCATGTGTGATAGTCTTTAATGTTTCTCATCTAATACCTGTAACCCAATGGCTCACAGTAGACGCTAATGAGAAACTGAGTAACACCTCACCAGCGAGAGAGAGAGAGAGAGAGAGAGAGAGAGAGAGGGAGAGAGCAGCGATGAGAAAGAAAAAAAGAAAGAAAGGAGAGATCTAATGAACCCATAGCTAGCTGTACGCTGTCACTCTCCTGCTCACTGCCGTGACCTGGACAATGCAGCCACATTGTTGCCCTGCCATTGTATGTGCTAACCCAGCTAGCCAGCACAGAGAGTCAATAGCTGCTGTAACTTAAACTAGGTGGCCATGCAGGCCAGCCAAGACAGCTGTCATTCTGTGCATTGTTTAGTTTGACAGTAACCTCTGATGGGGGCATTGTAAGGGAGGAATTCAGCAGAACAGCAGAAAAGTATACAGGCATTCTGTGATGTAATGTGGACAGTGAAGCGCTTTAAAGACTTGGCAATGGAGACAAGTGAACCATGATGGAGACATTTTATGATATCTAGATAGTAGGTTTCCACATCTTGATCAGTACACCCCCCCCCCCCCACACACACACACACACACACACACACACACACACACACATACACATACACATACACATACACACACACACACACACACACACACACACACACACACACACACACACACACACACACACACACACACAGCTCTTTGGTGCCTCAATCAGGGGCGCAGCCATGGGTGTGTGTGTGGCCGTGGGTGGGCCGGCCCACCCAGGCCCACGGCCCACCCAGGCCAAAAATGAATTATAATTAATTTTTGGATAAAAAATCGGTAAAATCAGGCAAAAATAATAATTAAATAACATAACCCTAACCCTAAAACCGAAATAAAGTAACAAAAAAACGGCCAATATCCGTGCAATAACCGCAAAAACATGCGAAAAAACATGCGTGTGTGCATGCGTGCGTGCGTGCGTGCATGCGTGCATGCGTGCCCACCCACTCCTGCTCAGGCCCAGCCTATACTAGCGTTCTGGCTGCGCCACTGGCCTCAATACCTGCTGCAATACATTTCTATTAATATTCCTGCTCTGTAGATACTCAATGCTTCCATTCATTCATTCAGGGCCACCTCGGTAGTGATGCACTTCAGGACTCCATCAAATTGAAGTCTCCAACCCTTAAAGGGCTGGAACCAAAGCTGTCAAGCGCTTATACATAGAGAATTCAGATATTGTTGCCTTTGGAGGAAAACATCATATTTCCAAAAAGAGTGTGTGTGTGTGTGTGTGTGTGTGTGTGTGTGTGTGTGTGTGTGTGTGTGTGTGTGTGTGTGTGTGTGTGTGTGTGTGTGTGTGTGTGTGTGTGTGTGTGTGTGTGTGGTGTGTGCATGCATGTGTGTGGGCGCGTGCAAAACATGGAATGCAGCACTGGCTGACCCTTGGGGTCATTTCATCTACCTCCAAATGTCACAGCCTGGGTCCTTTGTTCAGACAATGAAGCATGGTGCCGTGTGTGTGTGTGTGTGTGTGTGTGTGTGTGTGCGTGCGTGCGTGCGTGCGTGCGTGCGTGCGTGCGTGCGTGCGTGCGCGCGCGTGCGTGCGTGGTTGGTTACATGCATGCTGAATGGAACTGGAAGGGGTGGCTGTATGTGTGCATGCAAGTATACAGCACATGTGTGTGTGCACATTGCTTATGTAATCTGAACATTTTCAATTATATGTTATCATACAACAAACAACAGAAAATTCTGATTATGACAAACCTGTTCCAATTTTTTCAATGTACTTTTTCTTATGTAAATTAGTGTGTGTGAAAGACAGAAAGAGGCAGAGAGAGAGAGAGAGAGAGAGAGAGAGAGAGAGAGAGAGAGAGAGAGAGAGAGAGAGAGAGAGAGAGAGGGAGATTGGATCCATTTACTACCACAGCCCAGCCTAGTGTCTCTCACACTACTACAGTGAGTCCAGTGTCACATTATGACCATCAGACTGGACAAGATGGCTGCCATTAGACTCTTTAAACAATAAGTTACACAACAACAGTCACATGTCTTTAATATCCCACTTGTAATTAAAATATAGAAACCCGGAGAGGCTTGACTTCATTTAAAGCGGATTCCAGGATCGCAAAAAGACTTAATGTATGTTTTTTCAGAGAAATCAATGAGACGTAAAGCTGTGACTGTGTCAGTGTGAGGTGTGAGGTGTGAGGCCTTTTACCCACCATTAAGGTTTAATAGAAATAGAACACTGTGAGTTAGGGTCAGCTAGATTGATGCCAGTGATATTAATTATGGAGCAGAATCTCTGTAGGCGGGCTACAGCTAAACAACCCATTAGCATTCCTTTATGTTTGTCATTCACAACACAACCTGCACTCAGAAGGGCTGTGTGATATTTGGCTTGAATAACACAACGTATAAACAGTTAGATGTTTGCTTTATTCAGTCATTATTGACAGCACCCTCTGTCCTCCTCTCAACTCTCCTCTCCATTGCAACATGTTCAGTCAATCAGTGCTGTCTGTCAGGTTTAGACCAATATTCTTACAGTTACGACAATATAATGTAAAGTTTTCATAGATTAGCATATAGCTGTATGGTCCTTAGAATCTTTTTTTTTTATGGTTAAAATGTTTTTAACTGAAAATCAAGTCTAGACTCTTTGGATTTATTATATGCAGGCATTATTTCTTTGTAATTGTTTAGCCATCACAACCACCTCCACATTCTATGACTTCCCTCTAGCACCTTTGTAGAGTGCTTAAAAACCTTTGGTGCATTCATTTTCATATGATTTCCTTTGAGTTACCTCTGGATCTGTCTGAATCTCCTTTCTCCATTCTTATCTGTTCCTCTCCCTGACCTCCGTGCCGGTATTCTCCATCTCTGTATCTCGTATTTATTCATAATTTCAGAATTACCTTAAGATCAGGATGATGACTTCTCCTTTTCCTCTACCATCCTCTCATTCCTGCCTCTCCATGACATAGAGCTGTCTTTCCCCTCTCATATTGTCATCTTCATCTTTCTCCACCCCCTTCCCCCTCCTCTCCTCCCCTTCCCCCCCTCTCCTCACCTCCCATGCCCTCTCCTTTCGAGTTCTCCACTCTCTTCTCCAATCCTTTCCACTCCTCCCCATTTCCCCATCCTGCGGAGATCCATCTTTATTGGAAGAGCTTTAGAGAACCAATACCAGGAGATTTAACTTGTGTCCTTTCACTCTTCACTGTTATTAAAACAGCTGCTCTGACGAATCTGCTCAGAATCGTGTGTGCCACTGTGTGTTCATGTGTATGCAGAATCTCTCTCTGAAGTGTTCTCCGGAGAAGCTTAAATCAAAGAGGGATCCACGCCATTGTGTGGGATTTGGTGTGTTTGTAGTACAACAGAGAGAAAAGGCCAATGATGCTTTTGAAACCACTGCAGTTTGCGCATTAACAGCAGATACCGCAAGATACAGCAAGACGCCCTTATAGTATACATTAAAAATATGTATATTTAGCGCCTTTATACATAATTGTGTTTGCAATTCCATGTCAATATGTGTGAATGAAAAATGCCTTAATTAATTTGTTTATGATGCATTTTTGTGTGTGATATCATTTTAGCCACTTGTTATGATGTATAGTATCCTTTAAACTATCATGACAAATCCTTAGCAACAATGTGTCTATGTTTTCTTCATGGTGTGATGCGTTGTGGAAGACTAGTGATTTTGTTGTTGTAAATTCACATTCTTGACAACAAGTCACAGTCTACCTCAGTGACTCATGCCCGTGCATCGTTTCTTTTTATTAAGAAGTTAGGTCCCTTTGCATCTTTGACAGCCCTCTTTTCTCATTTATCATCTAGCATGTTGTTCTTCGCTGAGCATCCTTTTAACTACTTAAATCCTAAATACTTTGTTGAAGATTTTCAAATATTTACACAAGTCAAATATTATCATAATTTCAAACACTTTTTTTGTAAAAGAAAAAAAGAAAAAAATTAAGAAAAAGAAAATAAATTAAGAAAGAAAAAGAAAATAGAGCTTAATGGTTAAAGCATCCAACAACATCATCTAGATGTCATCCCTATTTCATCGTATTTACATCCTCTTGGTTCAGCTTGTGCTGCTCAAAAGGTAGGTTCAACATTGTGTCAGTTTGCTTATGCTTTTTTAATGTGCAATGCATAATAATAATGTTTATTGTCCCCAAGGGGAAAATTGTCTTCACAAGACAATGCATTTCTGAAGTACCATGTATACTGTATGATGACTGGCGCATATGCTTTGTCAATTTGCTTGTTTTGTCAGTGTGCAGAGCATTTCTGATCCATGTGGTGAATGCTTTTTCCCTGCTGATTCGCACCCTGAAAAACTGTGGAATAGGGGTGCTCCGATCAGGATGTTTTGGGCCAATACCGATCACCAATTATTTTCCTCAGGATCGGCCAATACGGATACCAATAAAGATTTTTTTTTTTGAAAGGAAGAAGAAAATGTTTACTCTTTGCTACTACAGTATCTGTACCGGCTGAATGGTCTTACCCATAATATTGTACACATATGATGAAAGTGTCTGCATAGACTTGTGGTTTGATTAAGGTTGCACATTATAAAACATTCATTAAACTCTTGAATAGGTCCTCCAAATATTATTCAGTATTTTCCCTTAATATACAGTATAGCACACACATACTAAGTGACACATTATGAATGTCGTAATTAAAACGAGACATCATAATGAATCAAATTTGTGGTCGGGTAATTTGGCCAATAGGAGCAAACCTAGATTATGAACCGCATTAGTTGTAATGAAATATGATAGAAATGTTACAATTAAACTGTACAACTTTGCTCATAAAAGCACATCAAAGAATACCCTTGATATAGAGATTGAACTTGCAGCATTTTGTGATTGGATCGTGGGATTTATTTGTGTATAAAGAGGAATTCACAATGAAATAATACTGTAACACTTAGTCATAGTATTGTCCTCCTTTTATGTGTATTGGCATGACATGTCGCAAGGTGTTTAAGAGAGTGCTATGAGAGAGACTGTATGAAACACCAGGTCCACACAACTAAAGTGTCAATGTTACCATGACTGTGTATATATTGTAAACTTTTACATCTGTACAGGAAATAAAATGAAAGCATTACCCTCTGGTTGTGTGATTAATGTTCTGCACTCTGCATATTCCAGTCCATCTCAGCCAGACTCCAACTGTGTCAATCAATTCAATCAGCGCTTATGAACCCATTACAATCTAGCTGAGAGCGGGCGAAGCCTGCATCCCACAACTGGACTCACAGTAATTATCATTTAGTGTTGCAAGAGTATAGATGAATGGATATAGACGGATGAATAATTGAAAGGATAGATGGACAGTTTGTTGGATGGATAGACGGACGGATGGACGGATGGATGGATGGATGGATGGATGGATGGATGGGTAGACAAATAAAACATGTCCCTAATGGCTTGTGTGTGACTATGAATATGCATTACAGCAATTGGGCAATAAGAGTGGGTGTTGTGTTATTAACACCCCACCTCCCCTTGAGAACGTTGTAGCAGGTTGCCATGGTGACTAACATATACCATAGCAACCATGCTGAAGGCTCCATCCTGATTCTGAAGCACAGAAGGTCTATATGAGGTTGGTGAGGATTTCCTGCAAGGGTTCAGGGCTTAAAGGCGACTTTTAGGGCCTCTCCACTTTTGCTGACTGAGAACTTTGACTGAGAACTTAATTTCAAGGTGTCCTTTGCTCAACCGCTGAACACAGCATTGCACACCAGAAGTGATTCGACCTATAATGAAAAGGACACAGGGATGCCAGCTTGAAAATGGTTGAATCTGTCTATTTAATAAATATTTAGTCAATGAAAAGTATTACCAAGAGCATTTGACTAGATAAAAACTACACTGGATCCATTAGAACACAGGGTTATTTCCTGAAAAGTACCACTTTTGTATATACAGTACAAGGTATCCATCTGACGGCATATGTTTAGTAAGTAGCTACTGTATCTTGGTTGGACTCACAGTACACCACACTGTAGTCCCGAGTAAGTACTGATTTGTCTTCTGTCACACCAGACATGGGTCTGAAAGATGAATGGAGGTTGAAAGTGACAGTGATAGTGAGTCAGTCTGGATTCCAAGCTAAGTGATAGTGGCTTTACATTTTTAGACTTGCAAACTCGCTTGCAGCTTAAAAGAATAGAGGCTTGTTTACCAATAGCCTTATTAGTTTGCCTTTACATTAAGTGTTGTTGAACCAATGACATTCCTTACGTCCCCCTTTTCACTCTGAAGTCAAGCCGTGTATGGGGAATAACCCAGGTTGTGACCACAGTCATGATAGACCCAGGTTGCATCACCTGCGTTGACCCTTTAAAGGGATAGTTCACCCCCAAAAATACTTATTTTCTATCGATTCATGGATATTTGTTTTGTTTTTGTCGCATTCCAATAATTTCGTGACCGGCAGCGTTTCCGGTAGGATACACAAAGAGTCTCCTTTGTGTCTCCTTCCGGAACCGCTGCCTACCAGTCCGCTGGTCATCAAATTATTGGCTTAGGAATGCGACAAAAACAAAAACATATCCATGAATTCAAGTCTCCATTGGGTGACTAATCGATAGAAAAAAAGAGATTTTTTAACTTTAACACAGCCAACCCGGGCCTTTCCCACATCATTGCTTGTGTGAAAAGGGATATTACTGTACCCACCCACCACCTGTGTTAAAGCTACAGTACAGTGGCCGAGAGAACCCAAGGTGAAGCGAATTGAGCAAAAAGCATGACGAAACCCAAGCAAATTGACAAAACACATGCACCAGTCTGACATGTGTGGTATTTCAGAAATGCACTGCACATTGGCAAAGCACAAGCAACACGTACATATATTCCATAAAAGCTCAGCAAATTCAGAAACCACCGTCTGCTTTCAAAATAAAATGCTTGATATGTATAGGCCTTCTATACTGTATATACAAAGAAATAGCAAACCCAGTTTGCTGTTTTTAAAACAAATACTTTTTTTAGAACCGAGTGGGAGGGCAGGTGACATCTGTACTCCCAAAACAGATGTAGCTGTTGACAGAATCCAAAAGTCTTTGGTACTGTATCAACACCACTACTACGCTACAAAACCACACACATTACATTTTAAGTTATTCCTCTCTCACACACACTTTTGCAAGTGTTAGTATAAAGCAATCTACAGCACTAGCAAGTAAGTAAAAGTAAAGTATATAAAATGCCTCCCTTACAGACTCCCCCCCCCCCCCCCCCCGCTTTTCTTCTTTTCTTTCCAAATATGTCTTGCTTAAACCTGAAGGGTTCAAAACGATTTTGACACTGCCTTATATGCTGTTCACCATAACAGCTCAGTGCTTGTGGTTAGAGTGTCCGCCCTGAGATTGGGAGGTCAGGGTTCAATCCCCCAGCTGGGTCATAAAGACTATAAAAATGGGACCCGGTGCCTCCCTGCTTGCAGCATCAAGGGTTGTATTCGGGGTAAGTACCTGCGACCTACTAGCGTCATATCCAGGGCAGGGGGTGAACTTGTACATCATGGCTGGGGGATGTACTTGTACATCAAGCTGCCTCACGCTGCAGAAACAGGATACAGGCCCCTGGCCTGGGCCACATGGAGCGGCAAGGCTTACTGTAATGGCTATTTTGTTGGCTCCAAACAGCTCATCAAAACCCACTGATGCACCTATGTGGTGGCTCTACGCAGGCGAAATAACACATTTTCCACAGGTTTGAGTTGTAGTTTTTGTGTTGCTTTACTTCTCCAAAACATGATACAAACATCTCTCTGTCATGGCATTGTTCTGTGTGCTGGTAAAAAACGTTTGTCCCTCAGGTGCATCCTGTCTCACAATCACTTGTCTCCTGATATGCCCTAGAGGCGTGCCCTTGGTGCCCACAAATCTATACCAATAAATCAATCAACTAATTAAATTGAAACATGCTAAATAATAACAACTACAATAATGATAATAATAATAAACAAAAACAGTGAAATGGCTTCTACACTTACTGTACATGCTGTTGTGAACTGTATAACATATTATTCTGAGCTTGATCAAATGTATGTACAAATGAATGCAAGAAATATTGTGACAGGGTTTTTATTGTTTTCTCCATTCTGGCGATTATTTGGGTTTCAATAGCTCTGGTTGAGAGCGTTAGTGAGTTCTGAACCAGAGCTAGGGTTTCAAATAAGACAATGGCCTCTAGTTTGTGGACATTAAACTGGGGCACACAGCCAATGCCTACCCAGCCCAGGGCAGTGTTGTCTCGGAGCTGCCTGCGCGGAGCTCAGAGAAAACACTGTCCTCATCGACTGAGTGCTCCAGTTTAATGCCCTCAAACTAGAGGCCATGTCTTATTTGAAAACCACACAAAATAAACGCAGGCATTTGACTTCCATAATTATTCATGGTTTGATTTGAATTACACATTTGATCACAGTAACAACAACTATTCAAAAATGTTGTCCTAGGCTACTAATTTAGATTGTTTTGCTTGTTTTTGCAGCCTATGTGAGGAGTAACTAAAGCAGAGCATGACATTTACAGGGCAATTGTGAATCACTTGAACATGCCCCTGGCTGAACGGGTGTAGAGGGATTTATGCAAGAACCGGGGCTGTATACTACAGCAATAAAGACTCTGCTGTGTTATTTTTTTTCCTTACTCAACTGGTCTAAAAATAAAATAAAAGATGGTGTTGATATGGCTTAAAGGAGAACTCTGCCGTTTTTGTTTAAGATGAGTTTTAATAATGCTTTTCATTAAGAGGTTTTTGGAAGTCATTTTGTGCGCAGACTGCTTCTGATAAATGCCAAGGTGACCATTAATATACTGTAGAGGTCAAGGTGGATAACTGTGATGATTGGCCAGTGGGGGTAACTTTATATGGGTGTGTGCCACAGAGGTTCAGATTATGGCTGACTGGCCGGATCTACCTCATAAGAAGCAATGTAATACAGCTTGTAAATAATCATATGTTGTGTGCCGGAACTTACTGTGGATAATAAGACAATAAAAACGTATTCCTCTCTTCTCCTGAGATCTTATATACAGAAATACTGTTGTAGGAATCAAGAGAAACTGCAGTGTATAAAGCAGTAAAAAACATTAAGAATGGCCAGAGAAAGCTATGATCTCTGTAAGCTCTATTCCAACACTAAACCAAAAAAAAAATTACACAAAAATAATGACATGAGATCAATAATATGCGTATGGATGTGTATTTTAATAAAAATAATTCTGTCAAAATTAAACAGAATACATATTTCTTTTTTAATCATGTTTCCAGTACATAGGTATGTTTTTTTATTATTGTTTTATCCTTTTTTATATCATTTTAAACATTTTAAAAGTTTCATGCTAAGTAGAGAGTAACTCATTTCACAATTCTTTTTGCTAAAACTCAAAATACGAAAGTAAAATCATAATAGGAGTCAATTGTGCACAGCTTGTTTTTTTGTAATGCCTAATTCCATTTGGCCTCTCCAAATGAAACTCATTTGCTGTTAAGAGGCCTCGGGTCCTGTTCCAACACTGTCCACATGCCTCCTTTCCTTGGAATAATAACTGATCTAACTTATCTGGCTTGGAGCAAAGTATTCCGCCAGAGGATCAATGGGTATGTCTACAACGGGATAAACGAAGGGTACATGTTAACAGTGCTGCAACACAGACCCAGTTCAAACACAAGAGCTGGGAGACTTGTTCCCTACAGGTATGCAAAACATGTTCTTACGTGTGTGTGTGTGTGTGTGTGTGTGTGTGTGTGTGTGTGTGTGTGTGTGTGTGTGTGTGTGTGTGAGAGAGAGAGAGAGAGACATGTCCTTTACAGGTGTATTAGCATGTGTGTGTGTGCGCATGTTTGTATATGTGTGTGTGTGTGTGTGTGTGTGTGTGTGTGTGTGTGTGTGTCTGTAGCCAGGAGAATAATTCCTATAGTAGCAGAAGGTGTGTTTATAAAAATTGTCCCAGGAAAAAGCTTGACAACATACCCTGTACTAGATCCCTCCCTGCATACACATACCCCTAGCATAATATAAGTCTGTAAATCTCTACCATGGGATGAAATTCTCTTATGAATGGAAATATACAATTTGGGGTGGGCTGCGATACTCAGTCCAAATGCCATTCACTGACTGCATCATCGCAATCAGAGTGACAACTGTGACAAACGTGAGGAGAGATACATGGTTGCAAAGATCCAGGGCTTTAAATGGCATGTGCTGCATTTATATCTGACAGCATTTAGTAATTACCTATCTGACAGACCACATCTTTTTGGAGCAACGCACCTTAACCACTTGAACCCCACCATCCCTATTCTGGGGGGAACATTTGCATTTCACAAGCTCACAATACGTTGCGACGTGTTGCGAGCTTGTAGATTGGCTATTTTTTGCAAGTAGATTTCGTGTGTAGACGGGAAAAGGTGATCCAAGTACAGTTGCAACTCAGGTCCGTTTCACTAAGACTAGAGGGTTTAAGTGGTTAAGACTGACAAACATACTGGATCCAAGGAAAGTATTAGGATAATGCTATTGGGGTGAAACAAAGTATTAGAAAAAATAAATAAATTATGGATTCAATTGTAGACAGCAGGAACAAAACTGATAAACCACAAGAAGGGAAAGAGCATATTATAATCTCAATTTGCCACCAACAATGGTAGCTTATCAAATTATGTATAAACTATGTATGATTGTCATTTAGGTGAGTGAAAGAGGGTTTTTATTTGAAAGAATAATGACATTCTACCAAAGCTACATTCAACACAGAGCCACCTAAGGTGAACACTAGGTTCTTTGAGTGAAGTCATTCCCTGAGTCCAGAGAAGGGATTACAGATATTTTAGAACTAAAATATATGTGTTTTCAGCATTGTCAAACTGACAAAATAAAACGTTTAATGTGGTTTGATGGCTTGGCCATAAAAGCTTTAATAACAAGTGTGAATCTACTTTTTCAAATAACGAGGTCAGAATAAATATTCCCTCATTGAATCGTGAGAGGCTAAATTTAAACAAAAAGTAATTCAATCAGCCCAAATGGAACCACAATTTAGAATATTCGTAGCTATTAGATACTACCATTGGTTCCTTGTTCTCGCCCACTTTTTGAGTCCCTAACTTGTTTGTGTGAGAGGACTCTTCTCAGGGGAAGAGATGGTAAAAAAAAAAAGTATATGAACGTGGCCAAAACAATACAGTCAAAATGAATAGTATGAGCACAGTTTTGAGGGCCTGGTCAGAAGAGTGTTAATAGGACCTAAGTACAAACACTCACAATTGAAACGGCTTACTACCCTGATAGTTGTTCCTTGTGCCTGTGTGTATGAGAAAGATTGTGCATTAGAGATGATATAAATAAAAATCTGAAAATGGTTTCTGACTGCATTATTTGGACATAAAACACAGTTAGTGCAACATTTCCGTTATGAAACAAATGGAAGGATTTGTGGAAGGACAACTAAGAGACAAACACGGTTACTTGTTTGACAAAGGAACATCACGTTTCTAATCAACCAAATTATGATTTTTCTTTAAATTAAAGAGCCATGACAGGACAGGCTTAACTGATTTTTACAACCTTATAGTAGTTGTAATTTGGCAGAGTTGCTCAAACTTTGCTGAGACAAACTGGGTGAGACAACTCATTTTGAAAAGGTTCCCTGAAGCCTACATGCAGTAAAAGAATGATTTCAACACAAAGGGCAACTTAAAATCTTCATGTTGGCAAATGGCTTCATTTCTTTATTCAACATTATAATAGTGATACTAACTATGCAAATAAACAGGTCTAACTCAGGGGGATGCATCTCTGGCAATAAGACTGCTCTGATGAAAGCCTCAAGAATGGCTCGCTACCATACACAAACACCACATGGTGTCAGCCATTAGACTGTCTAAAGCAGTGGTTCTCAAACTTTTCTGGATCAGGGCCCACTTGGAAATCTCGAAAGTGTTTGCGGCCCACCCATCTGACCACTTCACACGGCTGCCATTGTGGTCAGATGGGTGGGCGGCGTGCATTTTCCGAGCAGGTTTATTTTATGAACAGTCAATCGACTGTGAACTAATGTTTTATTATGATGAAAATCTTAGCGTTTTGTTAATTATTTGGGGGCCCACTCGCAATATCCTCACAGCCCACAGGTTGAGAACCACTGGTCTAAAGCCTGATTTATACTTGGTCGCACGCCAGTGTCGCATCCACGAAAAGAGCAAATCCACGAGACTGTAGATCGGCTATTTTTGACATGTGACACCGGTGCGCAGCCAAGTATAGCAAATTAAGCTTTAGTTCTTTACTCTATGTTAACATCAAGGCCTACAGATGAATAAAAAGCAATGTTGTCATAAATGACCAAAAGGTGTTAATAATAATAATAATGATGATGATAATAATGGTGTTAAGTATAAACCAATATATTTCCCCCAGGAGTTAAACGCAGGGTTGGAGGTACAACAGGAGCTGTTTAAATTCCTGCATCCAAACAGGTGGGTATCTGCTCCATGTACATACAATCAGAGAAGCGGTTTATACAACCAATGGTAACTTGTCCACATTCAATCCGGGCTATGTATTAAATGTCTCACTGTACTTTGTGTATTTGAAGTATAGCCAAAACCAGTCCATGTGTTCAACAGGCACCAGGCAAAATTGGAGAGAATTTGAAAGGGTTTTTCTAGTATGACACTTGTTGGAGTTTGTTGTTGTCTAACATGCAGCAGCCTCGATGACAAGCTCCCCATTATTGCATCTACCATGCAATAGTTCTGGAACGGCTTTTGTAGTACATCGTTTCTCAGATGTTGCAAAAATAATACCATACAGGTATATAGTATCACAAAAAGCATGTTTCTTAAAACAACTGATTGATTCCTTGTGTCAACAACAAACGACAAATCCTCCTAGGTGTGGAGAAACATGTAGACAAATGTAGGACTTCTGTGAAGGCTGTAAAACAAATGAATCTCTTTAGCCAATGCTTCATTTACATAAATAGTGCACTTCCAAGTGCTTCCTTTGGGGTAGTAAATGTTCAGAACTGGGACTCAGGGTCTGTCTATCTGCTACATTTCCTCAGTGACAAGGTTTGACATCACTTCAGTGACCTAAGTAAGGTCTACGGTGAAGCTTACAATTGGAGGATCTAGAGTGTGTTATTGTGGAAACCAGCTATGAGTGTTGTGGTCTGTGATGATATGGTAAACAACAACAGTCGAATAAAATACTGAGTCGTAGGGAATCAAAATCCACCCATAAAAACAAAAGAGAAAAAAAAGGGAATTAGAATTTCTGTTGTCCAAGATGAGCACAACAATCTCTAAATAAAAAGACTAGATAAACATAATAATAATTAATTATCTTTAAATAGTGTCACACATTTCTGTATTTGATAATACTAAAATTAAAAAGAAACTTTCTTCTCTTCTCTCCTCTGCTCCTCTGTCCCGCTGGCTCAGTCTGACGGACAGCCACACACACCAATCACACGCATGCTCTCTCCTCTGTCGCCAAGACAACTACCTGCTGGACACGCCTTTTCAGCGCTGCTTAACAATAACCTGTGAGGAAAGAAGGGGGGGGGGGGGGGGGGGGGGTAGCAGTATGACAGGTAAGGAACTGTGTGTGAATATATGTACTGTAGTCTGTGCACTAACAGAAAGTGTGTGTGTGTGTGTGTGTGTGTGTGTGTGTGTGTGTGTGTGTGTGTGTGTGTGTGTGTGTGTGTGTGTGTGTGTGTGTGTGTGTCTCCACATAACTTAAACTCACCTGGACTTGGGCTAGTGCAAAAAGTTGTCTACTCTGGCAAAGGAGCAGGATCCAGAGCGGACCCGGGCCATAAGTTGAACACACTCTGTGGCCTGGCCCAGGGCCAACATCAGTGGAGGCTGCTTAGGCAGGTTCTGGGACTCTGCAAAAGTTGTTTGAATGTTAGCAACAGAGGTAGCACATAAAGTCAGCAATAGTTGTGTTTGTTTGGATGCAACATTAGCGTGGATTATAACAAAACTAGAGTCTAAAAGCCCCATGAGCAGGCTCTGCTGGTATACCCAACTGGAAATTGGCTGATGGTGGGCACTAGAGGATAGGACATGAGGTCAAATAGTTGGGGTTCATCTTCCAGGGAGCATGAATGCACTCAGCACATTTCATGGCAATCTGCCCACTAGACTTTGAGATATATTGTGTGCAAGCGGAAAGTTTGGTCTAATGCCTGGTTTATACTTGTTTGCGTGTTGTGTCGCACGCCGAAAATGTCAAATCTATTAGCTTAATACCTATCACAGCACAAAGCTCTTAGACCTGTTGTAACTTATATGTCTTTATACTTTCAATCAGGGACAGCATCTGTGTCATTTTAGATGTTGCTATATAGCAACACATTTTATTAAAAAGGTTACATAAAACTGTTAGGATTTAGAAGATGCTTTAACAATTGGCCTCAAGTCTAAATGGGTTATTGTGTATCCTTGCCAAGTACATTCTCATTCTCAATTTCATGGCAATCTGCCCATTCGATTTTGAGATATATTGTATCCAATTGGAAATCTTGGCCTAGAGGTGGCACTACAGGAAAGGCCATTCGATCTCCAGAATCAGTGGGGGCAGTCCATGGATATCCATCCAGTAGTTTTTGAGATGCATCTTTTTTTGGGAGTAAAAGGCACAAGCAGAAATTTGGCTTAATGATTTATGATGTTTGGGACCAAAATGGTGTACAGACAAGACATACTCTACCTATCATGGAGTTATAATTATATCTAGAGAACGGACGGCCCTGCCCCCACCTATTCATTTCAATGAAAGTTGCTCACAAGCTCATGAAAAACCCGGTAGTACACTCTTCTTCCGGGATTGGCAGTAGAATTATAAAAGCGGAAGTCTTGCAATACCAGATTTGACCACCAGGCTGTGGCTTCAATAACCCTCTGCGGTCCCTTACCCAGAATGGCGCTGTTGAGTGCGGAGCAGAGTGTTTCTCTCTGTGTAGGGTCTAACTGCTGGCCTACGGGGCAGTTCCAGGGGTCCGAGTATGCTAGCAGGCTGAACGCATCCTGGAGACAGAAACGGACAGAGAGGGAAAGAAATAAGAGAGATGGAGACGTGGAGAACGAAAGAGAGAGTTAAAACACAAATATATAAAGAAATATGACCACAGTCATAACAGCGCAAGTCCAATCAAACAAACTATAAAGTATCATATGAAGAATGTGGTCTGGAAAACAAAATCACTGATGTGGTGAACAGTGGCAGAGAATGAGATACAGCATACAGTATACAGTAAATCACTCACTTCTAGTCATCAGCAACAGTTTAAAAGATATATCCTAAACAAAAATGTAAAGATAAAATGGTCCAATTTGACTAAACGTTCCTGTCTCCTGTAGGCTATTGAATAGCCTACTTGCCAAACAGCATTGTAGAAGCGATGAATAATCTCTCGTCATACAGTCCCCAGTTGGAGCTGTGCATATCCACGGCTCTCTGGAAGTATCGGAATATCCAATAGCACTTTGTCAATGCAATAATATTATCACAACATTGTGCAGAACTTCATAGGCCAGAATAATGTCTGACACTTCACCTGGTGTGGCATGTACGGTACTGTGGCCTGTGCATATTTTGGCACAACCTGCACTTCTGCTGCAGTGTTTACCAGTGGGACTACCAGGTATTTCGTGAGGACATTATCTTTGTCAACTAGTACATGAATCACACCAAAATGGTCATCATGAGACATGGGATAAGTTGTATTAATTTCACCTTGTACACCTAGGATATGACTCCGTCTTTGCTGCAGAGAACCCTTGAGACATGTCCGTACAATGCTGTTTTGCTAAATGAAAATCCTCTTGCATCTACGAGTGCATATAGGTCTTAACACATTCACTGCCCTTGACGTAGATCTACGTCATTTCAAATCCAACCGTTCACTGCCATTGACGTAGATCTACATCAATTAGAAGAAAAAAGTATTTGTTTTTAGAAATTACGCTAGAGGGCGCTCTTCCGCAACCTATGAATGATCCTGTGACTGCGAGACATGGAATGGACGGATGTGACGTCATCCCAAAAAGATTCACTTCCGTCCACTCCTATGTTGAGATGTAGAAAAACTCTGATTTCTTCTTTTTTTGGTGAAAACGAGCCATATTCAACGGCCGATCAAAACAGAATGGACGATCGCGTGTTTTTGTTCCGGTGGATAAACGGGACCCCACCCCCCCAGACAGCTTTAGTTTACATCCGCGTCCACAACGTGGCTTCCGTGGTGCTCCGTGGATCGTCAAAATAAGGTAAAAAACGCTGGCAGTTTCTTTGGATGAATTAATTCATTAATACCTGGCAGTGATTGTGTTAATAGAACCGGATCTGCCATTTTTGAGATCTGAATGACTCTCGTTTAAATTGGTGACTGATTCGACTGATCAAACCTAATGTATAATAGATTATTTTTAATTCCTTCATTTAAAATGTCATTTATGTTATCTGTTATCCCCGTAATTGCAACTACCTATTTATGTTAGGGATATGTAGGGTTCTGTTAGATATACAAATGTAAGTGAATTATGTGGCTGCTGCATATGCTTAAATGCCTGTCAGATTGCAACGCATGTCGAACGATGAAAAACATTTGCGTACATGAGCTGAGATCTGACATGAGATTTGATTGTCGGCTACACTCACATCAAATTGACGACAGATTAATAAATGTAGTACGCCCATTTTAAGGTCTGTGCAAGTTTGATAAATGAGGCCCATTGTGTTAATCAAAATGCTGAGACTGTGCCATTTTCCTTTGCTTCAACAAAGAGAACACTACAGACAGAAAGACCCTCAATTGCAGAGCATTATATCTCATCTGACATAAGGCCTCTTATTTCATTTTTGCTGAGGAGCTATAATTCATGTACATGTTCTCTCTTTAGGATACAGGACTGCACCACCACCAATTCCAGCTCCCACAGAGGTTTTTCTTCTTTTAGTTCTCTCCCCAATTTAGTTAGTTCTTCCAATTACACTTGAAAAATGCACTGCACTAAACACAGTGCCTGTCCCTGTTGCTGCTGGTCTGGGGTTTGTGCCGACACAACAACTCACAATAAATAAATGAATATAAAATAGAAAATGTACAAAAAGTTATCAAAAGTCGACATCACAAAAATATCAAGTGCAAACATTGTGTGAGTGAGTGAGTGAGTACCTGCAACATCTTCTTGTGCGCGGCATTCTTGCCATACTCGCGGCACAGTGTCTCGTTGAGCACCTGCAACTCTCTTCCAAACTGAATCATCCTCTCTGTGGCTGCCTGGTTCCCCCCACAAAGCTGTCTACTACTGCTACAGGCCTCATCTGGGGGGAAATTTACACACATACACAGATTTTATGATGTTAAAAAACAGATCATTTATTCTGTACACAATCCTAGAATTTCATTAATGGTAAAGTAAGCAAGTCTCTCTCTCTTCACATTCAAAGGTAATTGTGAGGGCAAACTGATAGATGATAATTGTAAAGTGGATTGTAAATGTAGAGCCACGTTTTATTCATTTATTCAAGACATTTACAATGAGCTCCTTGATGTAGTAGTTCAGAAATACTGTACAGTATGTAGACCAAGTCTTATGTTGCCATCTAGTGGTTACTGGTGGTATTGCTATGTGAAACAAGTGGTCAAAACCCCAAGTTAGGGCTTGGCTTTATATTTGTTCTTTAATTATTATTTTTCAAAGCACTGTAATTTTCAATTGTACTGTTTGACCCCAGGAAGAAGGAAGGAGATTTGGCAGGAGCCGAATCAGCCCTTAAACCTTGCAGAGAACATAAAGCTTTCAAATTGCTACAAAAAGAAAGGATTATAATGAAATGAGCAAATTAGCTACTGTAGTAGCACGGTGCATGAGCCACCGGAATGTTAATTTATAAACAAAACCAGCTCACGTTATCATTAAAAAATAAATAAAGTCATATTATACCAGCTTGTGCCAAGCTAAAACCCTAGAAAAGTACTGTCAATCTTGCATCTTACTAAACATGAGCATGAATGTCACCCTTTTGTCTGCTATTCTTTAGTCCTTTTGCCTTGCTTTAGTTTGCATGAAAATCTTTAATTTAAATGCTTGCCGGAGGGTGAAGAGTAGCGTGTGTCTGTGTCAACTGTAAGTTGACGACGGTAAATTAGCTAGTGTTGAATTCTGTGAGTATGGGAAGGCATTTTGGACTCCCCATTGGCTTTAAGGACAGTCAATGAGGAGAAAGTGTAGAAAAGAAAATCACTAACAGCATAGCCACGGAATATAGACCAGCTTGCTCCACAAGCTGGTAAAAAATAAAATGAAAATATTCACAGTATCCATCAATAGTTTGTGTGTACCGTACCTGTTACACCGTTGCCGAGGCTGTTGTCATCTGGTTGAAGGATCTCTTGGTGTTTGTATGTGCCGTTCATGATCCGTGCTGAGGAGCCATCAACCACCCCATTGGTATAATGCTCTGCTTCAATCTCCATCTCACTATCACTGTAAACATGAACAGTTTATAATGTATGCGATTATCGTGATGTGCACTGCAATATTATTTGTATAGATATGATGTCATGATGTCATGACACTCCAAATGTACGCATTTACAAATGGCAGTCCCTAGAGTCAAGCAAATGTTTCCTCTTCTGGCTGAAACAGGCGAGCATGGCACAAGGGGACAGCCTTTCCTACCTTGTTTCCTGGTTGCTGTTGGCGCTGTGTGGCTGGCTCTTGGTGGAGTCAGAGGAGTTGGATTCGGAGTAGTTAACGGAGGAAGGAGAGGAAGAGGAAGAAGAAGAGGCTGAGGAGGAGACCCCGGGGTACTTGCTGTTGCTGCCTCCACCGTGGTTCTTTGATTTGTTGGGGGGAGTCACACCATTACTGCATGTAGGGCTGTCTGCTCCTCCGGTGTGCAGGTGTGCGTTGGTGGTGCCGTGGTGGGGGCTGAGGCTGGGCGAGCCGGGGTAGCTGTCCTGGGACTTGGGGGAGCGAACGCTAAAACAGCGAACTTCACTGTCTGTGCCATTCACCATCTCCACGAACTGACGACACCTGGCAGACAGGACATGATACAGTTGGCACACTGCTACTGAAGGTGAAGCTACAGTTAGCGCTTTGTATTTCCAGCTGCAGTACTGTATATTTATAAGTAATTTGTTGAACAGAAAAAGGGAAATATGCTGTCTGGAAGCAGTGAACCACAGACGGCATGGAGAAGAGAAATGAAAATGAGAAAATCTAGATCTGGCCCCTTGAATCATCCTGTCCTATATTAAAATTGCCTGGCGGGTGTACCTCATGTCACTATGTCGTCACACTCATGTCACCATGACTCAGCCATAACATACTGTATGTGTGTTGTCTACATACAGTATGTCTATCTCCATATATGGGCATAAAAGGGACAAGGACTGACAGATACAGAGATCTCCATAAGGGCATTTCAGTGGGATTGGCGGTGCGACGTACTGTAGGTGTGGGGGCCACGTAGCGGCCCGAACCTCTAGTTGGCCTAAATTAGCTTGGCCTAAATGTCATAATGTAGAGGACAAAAAGTGGGTATTTTTTATTATTATAGATCAACTCGTCTCCAAGCTGCCTCATACAAATGTGTTACATGTAGGGTTGCTGTACAGCTGTCTGCATTATATAGAACACCCTGATGAAAACCCTTCATAAGATATCCCTAAAGAAGGTAAAGTTATAACTTATTTAGCTTTAAGTAAACAGATAAGTCAAATGAGAACGACTTCTTCATTACACTGATGACCTGGTCAAAAGGTATAACGTAGAGCAAGTCACAAAACTCGAGCCATGGTTAAAATTCAAACATTTGTACGATGGGTGGTGATAACGTTGGAAGTAATACTATGTTACTTCACTAAATCTCTTTTTTATGTAAAACACTTTAGGCTGCATTTGATGGTGCTATACAAATTATGTTTATTATTATTATCATCATCATCATCATTATTATTATTATTAAACAGTCGGTTTTGGGGGTTGCCTTAGCTCATCATGTGGCTGATTTGTGTTAGTATGCGCCTGGACAAAAAGCAACAGGTTGTAGTTGTGTTACACTACAACTTAATTGGCAACTGAAGAGGCAGAGTTCTAACTTCTTTCAATGTAAATTATGTTATGATTGTGTAACTTACTTCAACATGAATAGTAGGTTGGGATTGTGTTCTAGGAGGCCGGGGTAGAGCTGCTGAGTGGCCTCTATGGCCTCACCTACCCGCCCTGCCAGCACCAGCTTCTGTATTCCTATTGGACAGTGAAAACACAATGGAATCATTTTGAACGTCTTTTATTGTCTGGAGACTCAGACAGTCTATAATGTAAATCTTTGCTGATTAGAAGCAACTGCAAGTTGCTATTTGTGCTAGTTTAGCACCACAGTTGCCAAAATGTTACATTCAATGCCTATGATTTAATGGTATGTGGGTAGGGTTCCTCACTCTGTCTGTTCTTTATAGAAGTCTGGTCCTCTTGTATCAGTGTCTCAGTGGCTCTGGCAAAGGCTGTTGCTGTGGCACAGTACCCATGGTGTACCAGGTAGCTAGACACCATACTGCAGAGAAAACAAGAACAAGAATGTCAGTTGGATTAATATATCTGTTATATGGCACCGGAATAAGCTAATCATTGTGTGCATCAAAACAATATGCATGCATGTGTGTGTATGCATGTATCCAAAGAGTGTGTATGTGTCTTACTTCTGTAGAACAGCCTGCCACTCCCCCAGCCTCTCTCCTATGGGGAAGCGTGCGATCATGCCGTGGATCTTTGCCCGCCATTCATTCATGTAGTCCTCGATGTCGAAGACAAACGGCTGCTGGCCAAAATTTGCATCTACAATCTCGCCAGGGGTCTGAAGCCCCACAGTGGGGTATAGATTGGGCTGCAGACAGATATCAAAGTTTTTGATGAAGAGGATAGTTTAGGGATTTTTAGTACAGTGTAGAGACAGGAAACCGAGATGAGAGAGAGGGGAGACACATGACACATGAGAGGAGTTAGATTCAAACAAGTAGCACTAGCACATGGTTCTGAGCTACCAGGCACCCCTGATCTATAAGGACTTATAGAAATCAGCTATGAAAAAGTATTGGGGGGGGGGGGTTGAATACAACACATTTAGTAGTATGTAGACTGTATTATATTGGTTGCAATACTCACAGGGAGGTCTGTGAAGGCTACACCTATGAGATGGAAGAGAAAATAATAGTGAGTTATTTGAGTCGCGGTTAAAACTTACTGGACAATAAAAGCCAACAGTATGATTTCAAACTATAAATCAAACAGCCAATTAACAATTTAATCAAACAAAGCAACAGAGCTGTGCGTACAGTAACTACGGTATCCACATGCAGTAATGCCTATACTGACTGACCTAGGCTGATGCCATTTTTTGTGTAAAAGCAGGTGTTGTTGATGAGGTTAACGCAACAACCAATCACATCGCCTGTGGTGAAGGTTGGACCGTAAGGTTGTCCAGTCCCTGAAGAGCAAAAGGAGTGGCCATCATCTCCGTGGTACCCATACGAGTGCTTGTCCCATCCTGAAATAGAGCAAAAATTTGGATTAAGAAAATTATATTCCCCCATATTCATAATTTGACATCTTGTCTTGGGATTCCTGCCTAAAACAGAAAAAACAAGGGCAGTGAGCACCCAGCATAGAAACTAGCAATAATCTCTAAGATGCAACTGGTTTCAAACTTTTCAGCTACTTAGTACAACCAGTGTTCCATTGTTGGATGGATTGTTCCACGTGGATTACATTACATTAGAAACCGTGCTCAAGCCAAGGCCACTGATGGTAGTTGCTTGAAGAGGAATTAAGAGTGTTACTTCTCTTCCCTAGATTTATTGAGCCTGATTTTGACCAACCCAGTCATTTTGATACAAATTCACAAGTGCAAGTCTATTTAGCACTACCCCCTTACATGGCATGTCATTCTTTGGACATCCAGTAGAGGGATGCAGTATTCAAAGCCTGGTGGTGAGTCATTGCCATCCAGCCCAAGAGGCTCATGAGGCTAAATAAGGAGAGCATGGGTTCATTTTACTGTGTGTACTGGAGAAGGGAGGAAGTGTCATCATGCACTACTAAATATTTAGTATGCAATTCAGTACGCATATAATATACTTAAAAGCAAGGTATACATGGTCTTTTGAGATTCATGACCTTATGGACATCAAATGTCATTGTAATGCAATCCTATATTTTGCACGATCTTCAATGTAAAGATTATGTTTTTCTTCCTGCCTCAAATGTTGATTTTGGAGGAGAATATATTTTCATTCACAAACCATGATGATATACTACATGCTATTTTTACTTAACCACTCAACGTCATTCTATTTGCAGACAGCCTCACAGGGTCACTCAATGGCACAAAGAATACCGGTCCGGTACATACTTCTTCTCAGTCTGGGCTATATAACATAATGTAAAGTTATAACCCATTTTCATAAACAATAGGAATGCAGACATCAACATTAGACTGGACTAACACCAGGAAAACAACCAAAGCAACTTGGTACTTTTATGTTAGAAGCTCTCCAGTGGTTAAAATGATTTCCTGTTTTTTTTGGCATATTTGTATAACACACATATTTAACACAGTCCATTCGCCCGAAACTGGTGGTTTCATTGTATAATAATAATTTCAGTGCTCAGAACAGTTATAAATCAGTCAAGGTCATGGTTTCATTTTCAAATGAATCAAGCCAAAATATAAAAAGAAGAAACCTGTTATTTACTGATCACAGACCATGCATTCTCAATGATTAGGCTTAATACGTTAGTTCATGACAATGTTCTCATGAGTCTTCAGTTTGAATTTTAAGGACATTTTGCTTCCAGAATTGACAGAATTGAAAGTGAATTAACCCCAATCCTGCTATATGACAGACCGTTCAGAGTTGTAGGCAATCTTCCCTCATCAGAGGCTGTCATTGCCAAAAAGAGTAGGGTGAAAGTGGGATGTGTGTGAGACCCAAGATATGTGATGTGTGCATGTATTGGAGTGTGTCCATCAAGTATTAGCTTAAGCTTGGATTTGTGCATGTGTTTATTATGGTTTGTTTATGTACCAGTACATACAGTATGTGCTCTGTGTGCTCGTGTGCATACAGTATGTGCCCGTGCTCGTGTTGGGGGGGTATTAGATTAATCTGCTGACAGGGATATTGCCTCCAAAGCCAGGCTCACTGCTCCAACATGCTAATGAAATGGGCAGGTCTCTACCACTGGATCAGACACAGAGGTCAGTTGTGGAAAACAGTGTACTTCTATTGGCGCGCGCACACACACACACACACACACACACACACACGTTTGTATTACTATACTTGAGAGGACCATCAACATTTTAGGAAGCCGATTTATGATTTTTTTGGGGGGCATTTTTAGCCGCAAGTCTAAAGCCGAAAAATAGCCGATCTACAAGCTCACAACGTGTCGCGCTGCGACACGTTGTGAGCTTGTAGATCGGCTATTTTCCAGTGTTTGACATCGCCGCACAACTAAGTATAAAATAAGGGGAAAATCTAACCCCAAGCCCCTAAACCTAACCTCTAAAGGTCTAATCCTAAACCTAACCTCTAAAGGTCTAATCCTACACCTAACCCCAACCTGAATCTTTTTCTAATTGTAAACGTATCTCTAAAAATCCTTTTTCAACCATAAAATAACAATTTCTCTTTTGAGGACCAAGAAAATGGTCCTCACGACATCTATTTCTCATATTCTACTATACTTGTGGGGACGTTTGGTCCTCACAAGTATAGTAATACACACACACACACACACACACACACACACACACACAGTATGCATATTGCATACAAATACACTCTAAATACTAATGTGCATGAGCATTCAGACAGACACACACACACACACACACACACACACACACACACACACACACACACACACACACACACACACAGTTGAGGCAATTCACAGCAATCTGTCTACCAGGGCTATGGACCATCTACTGTACACTGGAATCCTAGCGACCAAACATATTTTCATAACGAATACATGAGTAAGCTTTTAAAAAAGGATTCACCACTGTTCCACTCTGTTCCAACCTGTGTGTGACATTTGAAATAATGTGAATAATAAAGAGGAATAATGAATGATGGTGTGTGTGTGTGTGTGTGTGTGTGTGTGTGTGTGTGTGTGTGTGTGTGTGTGTGTGTGTGTGTGTGTGTGTGTGTAATCTAGAGTTTGTTGAATTGGCTGGATGGGTCCATGGCATTCCATAAACCCACACCCAATGGGGAAACCTTGACTAGCCATAGAGCAGATGATACAGACTGGACTCGTGCGATTGGCCAGAAGAGCGGGTTGTTCTGATTGGCTTGGAGTAGCATGGTGCTTTAGTCGTCCCCTCTAAGCTACAATATGGCTGCGATGCTTCCTCCTATGTCATCAGAGCGTGGTGAACCATTCACTGATCTCATTGTGTGGCTGTCTGTGGATGTGCGTGTGTTGAGAAAGAGGGGGATTGGGAGCACAAGAAAATAGATCAAGCTCTGAGAGGAAGGAAGGAGAGATTTGTTTCAGTTGACCTTAACAAACCTCTGGATCTTTGTACTAATTCTGTTCCAGATATCTTTTTATGACATGTAAATTCAGAACACTATGGAGATGTAAATGTCAATTTGCACTGCCAGCAGCAATCCCTCCGTCTTGACTGCAATATGATGCACAGTAAAATCCTCAATGTTAATTTACACTCTGGGCGAGTACAAATGTAACCAAATGAACCCTTAGGACTATGAGTTCATTTGGTTACATTGCACACTCTCAGAGTTAAATAGACACTGAGGATTTTACAGTGTTACTGCATACAAGACACACTGTGTTTATATTTATGTAGATGAGGAACAAGATTGCCATTCTGGAATTGCCTTTCCATTGTAGACAAACTAGAGGTTCGGGCTATGCAGCCCTCACATGCTGGTGGGTTATAATAACTTTACTATGCTGGTGGGTTATAATAAGATATGATATAGTGTTAATTTGGGTAAATGCCTATTTTGCATGTTAGTGATGAGCAGCCCATTCCAGGGGAGTGGAGGGAGAGGGACAACAGCATGAAGAGGAGAGCGTTCATTCTCATCTGTATGATCGTGGTGTAATTTGGGGGAACTGTCTTTATTTGGTGCTTCATGGAAATATTAGTTGCTCAAGGCCTGTTATTAGATTACATGGATTTAGTTGAAGCTACAGTATATGTACAGTACACTGCTACACACACACACACACACACACACACACACACACACACACACAAAGAGCAAGATGTGCATGGTAAGTTTCACACCGTCTCTCACACACACTGCCTGACTGGGTGCACACTTGAATATTTTGTTCCGCGGTGAGACGCGCGATGAAGTAACCCACCAGCATGCATGTGATCACACACACACGGCATCGTGGAGTGGCAGCGAACAGGTCCGGTGCGCACTGCTCCGTTAGCAGGCACGAGGTCCAGTGGCTGGGGATGTGCGCTCTCTCCCAGGCTAGTCCCAGCTAAGCTATGTGTGCTAATAACAACAGAATGTGTGTGCACGCACACACGCTTGCACTCTGTGCGTTGGAGCTGTCCGGGTCGACAATATGCGTGACGTAAAACTGGCCTCGTTAAGTAACCAATCGTGGTGTAACTGTCGTAGATTTTGGATGCATGTCCACCACGTGAGTAGTCCTAGCCAATCACAGATCGGAACGGCGTCACACACACACACACACACACAGCTGGGCAAGACCTAGCCGGTTGAGTGTCTAAACGGAAGTACCGGAATTTGGCGTTAGTACCACCCAAGGAAACGGACGTTGACGCTTTACAAATCTGTCTACATTCTCCGTAAATGAAACGAGTGTTGTGATTGGTCGAAAAAGATAATTTCCGGGGGAAATACGTACGACAGAAGTCCCGCCCCTATAGACACTCTCTGCATTAGGTCGTGACCAGGCTTTTCTCTTTGCAAATGAGTAAGGCTGGGAATGAGGCTACACACACACACATCACGTCCGCCACGTGAGCAGTCCTAGCCAATCAACCGATAACAAACATCGGGGGCGTGGAAATAAGCCAATTGTATATATAGATGTTTGTACATTCTATACAGTAGCTTGAAATGCTTGATATATCCTTCTATAGCATGGCCTTCTCACTTTGGATGTAAATGAGTCCCCAATAAAGACTCATGAAAAATGTACTTTAGTTCGATTAGATATAGAGAAGAGATGTATATACTCTTTCCTTAAAAAAGGGGGGAAAGAGAAAAGGAGACTGCGACGTCCCTTCGACCTAAAAAAAAAAAAAAAAAAATGTTTTTGTCTATTTCTGAAAATGTGTCCTCAAACAGTCTTTCTGTTTTGCAGGGATGTGCACGGATATACGGATAAATGGTGCTGCCCCTACTAAACATTTACTAAATAAAATTTGGTTATCATTTTTTTAATTATTGATATATAAACTTTTCCATTTTGCACCCATATTACTGTCATGTCTTAATAAAATGTTGCTTTTGACAAGCAAAATAAGGAAATACATGCAAATGAAGTATTACCATGATGGATTTACGGAGCCTGTCACACTGTTTTGCACAGCGCTGGTCACCTGTAGCTGCTGCTTCTGCCTGCCATCGTTAGTGCAGTGAGTGAGTCTAGCCTACTCTTAAGCTGCTACGTACAGACACTGGTCGGCATTAAAAAAAAGAGAGCAAAGTTTGTGTGAGTACTTTGATGGAAAAGCGTCACGATGGAGAAATCACATCCAATATAAACACCTGGATGTTACCTTGTACTGTACCACCCGCTGCCTCTGTGATCCGGTCGATTTGAAGAAATAATTCAGCGTTTGAGGTGAGAGCATGGAGAATGCAGAGTTTGGCTGAAGATCCAATACTACATGTCATGTTATGGTTTTATCTATCTATCTACAGTATATTAGTATCTTAGTTACACCAATGCTGGTGTAGGGAAGAAATCATATTTCGGCAACAATCAATGACATTTGTAGAATGTGTGCGGTTTGCATGGGTTTTGGACAAAATCTGTTTGAGTACTAGCAGAAAGTGTATTTTGAAGAAAATGCAAAATGGTGGAAATTCTAGTCAGGTGGGAATGGGCAAGGCCTATGGGATGTTGTGTCATGGTCCAAGGAATCCAGGGGAGAAACATTTTCTTCAGTTCAAGAGTTATAGGCCAAAACGTGAAGAAGCCTGGTATAGCACCACCATGAGGCTACATTTGTTATTCCTTGGCCTAATAGGAGTGTCCGTGCAAAGTTTCATGCTGATTGGTCCAGCGATGCCCAAGATTAGCTGTTCACAGACAGAGTGAAAACATATTCCCCATCCCCAGCCATTCCGGCCTGGTGGAGATAACAAACTATACATACATCTTTGAGTCTGTATTTTGTTCAATACATGCGTAGGCTATTGTAAATATATAAAGTCTAGCGACAGCTGTCATTGACCTCAAGTTGCGTGCGTGGATGACAGATAGAGAGGGACAAAGAGAAAGAGATTGAGTGAACAGAGCTTTTTTTGACTGCATTCTATTACATCAGTCTATTTTGTGTCAGTATTTTGTGAAATAAATGAGTTGGGCCTACATAGATTCTATACGTATACAACTATAGAGTACCAAGATATGACGTCAAACCCAAGCTCCCTGGGCAATAAAGGCTTTTCTCCAATTCAAAATCCCATTGACATTTGTTAACACATCGGGTGCCGAACACGGTCTGAACCGTGTGTTTACATAGTAGCGCTCCGGTGCCGAACACGGTCTGAACCGTGAGTTTAGTCTTTTTTTTTTTTTTTTCGTTTTTCTCCGCGCGGGCGGGGCTAGAGCAGCTCTGGGAGCACCCATTGTAATCCTGCGAAGGAAGTGCCAGATCGCTCACCGGAAACAATTTTTTTTCCCCATCCGCTTCCTGTCTATTTCCTACTTTGAAACGCCTATATCTCCGAATCTGTTTCCTGTGGGGAAAACCGGTCATGTGCGATGCGCGATCCCCCCCCGTTGTAACCCGCGAGGGAAATGTTATGGTTCCAGGCTGTAGCCAGGCTCATGGCACAACATGAATCGATGCTTTTTTTTGCGTGGATTTGCTTGTAACGCACGCGGAAGCTTTAAACAGCAAAGCGCAGTCAATGGGGAGAATGCTGGCACTCACGGTAAGTTGTTATGAAAAAATGCTGGCACCCGATGTGTTAAGACAACATAAGAATTGTGTCCCAAAACATTTAATAACAGGTCCAGCGATTCTGTCAGGGAGGTGGCTCTGTACTAGCCTGGTTCCAGACGAATCTGCCATTGCAAAAAATAATTGCCCTTGGCAGATTAGGTCTGGCCCCTCTCAATAGATATTGCGTTTCTCTCCCTCCAAAGTTGTGAGGGACCAATCAGGGCCCAGTATGCAAATATGGGGCGGGTTTATCACCAGCGGCATTTTTTTAATTTGCCCCTCGGAAATGCAGGTTCCACACAGAGATTCCAGACTAATATATAGGCAGTGATATTAGTCTGGCTAAGATTTTGTGACATTTGTTACCAGTGCAACACAACATGACCAAGTGCAACATGATATAACGCTGAAACTTTAAATTGAAGTTGAAAGATTTAGCCTACCCCCTAGAGAGTCTTACGACTCTCAAAAGTCGGAACCGGCATCGGGCCCAAAAAATCTGGCATCAGTCGGGCTCTAGTTGTGTTACACATCACACCTCTGATCGCCGAATGCCAGCATGCAATGTAAAAGCATGCAGCATGGTTCTATGTAAAACAAACAAGAAAGCCTGCCACTAAAATGGCTTAAATATGTCAAAACAACATAACCTTTGTAGATTTTGTGGCACACTCATTTTATTTTGATTGTTTTTCATCCATGTCATTTCATTGAATATAAATGAATGTAACGAGGCATTGTCCGGATCAGATCATCAATGTTTAGAAATGCAACATTTGCTACAATACAATTGTTATAGCAAACAGCTGTATTTTGGATTTGGACAGGAAAATCTTCAACCTTAAAACCACCTACAGGAAATAAGTACATACTGACATGCCCAGACATGTCTCCCTGCACAACTGTCAGACTCAATCCATATACAATTTATGTAGAAACTCCACCCATATTTCACTCCCCCTGCCCCATCCCCAAAAGTGATACATTTTGTCAATACTTGAACTTCCACAACTTCTTCTATCCTAAACTCCATTCACTATTATCCATAATCCACTATTCCACTTTCTCTCACTACACTACTACTCCTTCTTTCACAAAATTGAGCTGATCTGAACAAAAAACGATCTAGTACTGACATTCCTTATCAATTGCCTGTGTTTTCATTAAATAAAACACTTTTCTGTACTGTGACTTTAAGGCCTACTACACCTTCAATGCATTTTTGCAGTCTACATTATGATCTAAGCCAGGGCCATTAAAGAGCTGGAAAGAGTTAAAATGATGGCCAGAGTTGATTAATTGTGTCATCACTGGTTATGCAGTCTGTCCTCCTATATGTAGCCAGAATGAAACAAACTGAATAGGAAGGCATAACTGTTTCAGTATTTTCCCCTCTCTCCAATGTCCACTTGTCCAACTGGCAGAGATTCTGGCCTCAGGCCAACAACCAGTGATATTGTCAGACCCTGCAATGAGATCCTCACCATAACCAGTTCATGTTGAGTGACCTTGGAAGTCATTACCTTTCCCCTTGTCACCCATTCCTCCTACAATAGACACTCTCCTTTCATTGTATAATCCATAAATACATTCATCACAGCATCCATAACTCCTATAACATCCATTGACGCATTCATCAGCATGGCAATATCCTTGATTCGTACCATAAAAAGGGTTGACTATTGACAATGTTACAGTGTTTCATATCCCGGTCTCCCTTACTGTGTGTTTTGTCTGTAGCTACAAACACAAGAGTGCCTGGTGTAAGAGTGGTTCTTAGATGCAGCAGCAGAAAGTGAGTTCGCTGATCTTGTAAGTTGTTTTGATCCATGTAGTGTGAGCTTCTCACAAGATAAAATGGTTACCACTGTAAACTAAAAAAGTATATGTTTTGGTTAAAAGAAAAGTGATGCCAATTTCATCCAATCAGGAGTACCCACCCATTTATCAGCTTCACTTTTATGGTGTTCCAATTTTGTCTGCTTATTTATTTGTGTCATAACTTCCAATTTCAGTTGTTTATCCTGCATCCTGTATTGAGTTCTCTCTCCCGATAGGATAAAATTGGTATCCCGACATTAAAATGTATTTCCTGCAAAGAGGTGGAGAGACAGGGAGACCCCCATTGCTAAACAAACACTGTATACTAATGATTACTATTAGAATATTAGCTATTTAACACTTTAAAAAAAAACGTACTTACTGCACCCCCATTTAGACCTGAGACTGATTTTTAAAATGATATCTAAATTCTAACCTAGGTTTACTGAAAAACTTCTAATTACCCCCCCCCCCCACCAAAAAAAAGGGTACTTATTGTAAGTAATTAGGCAGGGATACGCGCATCGTTTTTAAAGTCGATCGGTTGGGGGGTTCTCGAGATGTGCAAAGGACAGATACACTCACACATCCATTTAAAGTAGGATTACACATCTATTGTAATATTTACATACAAATTATCTTAACACATTGTTTCATCCATTTAAGCATCAATCCACATGTTCAACTGAGTAACAGTCTAATTATGCAACCATGCATTATCATCTCCTCCCCTGCACTCCATTACTCACCAGGCAATCTGTTCATGTTGACTCCCTGGGCAGACAGACCGATCCCCATATACCTGCACATAAACAACGACTATTAAAAAAGCGACTATTGTAAAACATAACACTGTAAAATAAGTTACCATGAGTTATCTTATTACAACAGGTTTGTAAGCACTCTGCTGTATATTCCTCTTTAAAAATACTCTTAATTCTAACATACTTTATGAGGATTTGTCAGGATGTCAAAGTGAGCTAGACCGCTAAGAAAAAGATTTAGCAAAAAAAGCCTGAGAGACAGAATCAACATAAACAGTAAAAGTTTACTGTGATGCAATAGTTTGATACATGAGTCGAGATTGTTGATCTGAAGGACTGAGAGCAATTTAGTAACTTTTTGACAAAATGTAAGCAGCAAACATCTGGCAACACAGAAACCTGTTCAATATTGATAGTAAATAAAAAAATTGGCAAAATGGTTGTGTTTGTCCCAGTGCATGCTGGCGTCATCAGTCAGACCCAGTCAGTCAAACCCAAGCAATCAAAGGTGTCCAGTCTCAGCTAAAATGTCTGCCATTATGTACGGTTTCTCTGCACTGAGCAACTGATGTCATTCATACCAAATGGGACTGAAAGTCAAGGCAGTTTATTACTGGTTATTACAACCACAATTGTGTGCTTGTAATAAACCTTTGAATTCAGTCTTGAATTAACTTTGAACAATTTATTTTATTTCATTGCTAACCAATCAAGGATTGATAGTCAGACTGAACACTGAAGCAAAGATAAGTGGAAGTCCAAAATGAGCCTTCATTTGGATTTCACATGGATTTAAATGTACAGTATGTTGCTCTCTCTGCCTGCCATCTTGAAACATTACAATGACTGGGTTGAATAAAGATTTCCAGGGTTTTACGATTACATTTATAATAATCTTTGTTTTAATTAACTCAGTCTGGACGCCAGAGAGAGCCTTCACTCCCTAGAATTAATAGCATGTAAACAAGAGAATATATTCAACCAGTTTTGGTGCATCTTGGGTCATACCCCAGACCCTCCAAAGCAGTGATTCATTGAGGCTGGACATGATTCTTAGGCTTTAGACACAAAATAGAGATGCTAAAATGTCTTTCTATTATTAATCAATCAACCAGAAAGACTTAATGAGCAAAATACATTACAAAATAAAAAATGAAATATTTTAAGAGAAATTTGAAGATTTTAGAAATACACTGATTCAATGGACCAACCAAGATGCCTAAGAACATTATCATGAAATCATGTAACAGGTACTGTTGCATTAGACAGCTAGCAATCCGCGATCCACTTACCCATCTCGGCCTTTACTGACGATCTTGACCTCAAAGTAGTAGATCCCGCAGGCAGCGGGGATGGGATGTGTGGCGCGTACAGAAGCTGCATCCTTGTGATTCTTGCCGTGTCCTAGACGAATATAAAGACACATGGATAAGAGGTCAAGGATAATGATTTCAGGGCCGTTTTGTACCGACTGGTTTCATGGATCGCTTATTTCACACAGTTGGAAAAAGAGGCACAGTGAAGCCGTCTTTTGTGGTAGTTTTATGGTGTACATAAAAACATTAGAAAGAGAAGGTTAGGCAAGGGATAAACCAAGCTCAGACTCAGATGCAACCATACGAGCAGGAACATTTTTGTGTTCCAGCCACAGAAACACTAGGAATGTTTACTATATAATTTTAGAACTGAATCAGACTTCTGAATGGTTTATTACCTGCCAAACTGGTTCAGTAGAGTAGAGAAACTGCTCCTTAAGCCTAAATATACCTGCCTCAGTTGCTCTTTAATAGAATAGATGCTGTGTTTGAGTCAGTTATCTGTAGGCGTAATTAAAGGACAGAAAAATCAAAATACAGCAGAATACAATCCCAGAGACAACCTGCGCCAAGTTTGACTGACCTTTGTAAAAGCCACATGTCATTTGTCAGCTGTGTCAAGTGTCAGCTTTATAGCAACGAGCCAGGCTTTTGAGTTGCATTTAACCAGGGATGTAAATTAAAAACATGTTCTTATTAACAACCAGGACTGAAAGGGACGTTTAGTCACAGCTACAGCATATGTGAGCGAAAATAAATGTAACTTGATGCACGAAGGCTTAAAATGAAGGCCATCACTTGCTTGAAGTGGTGACAAGAGACTTGAAGATCATCTTCACACAAAGATTAATGCACTCTGAGTGACCAATACTTTGGGCTGACTTTGCCATGATGCGAGTATGTATGATATTGGTTTTGACTTTGGTTTACAGCCTTGAGCAGCAAAAAATACTTTTAGCCCATGCACTTGTCTTGTACTGTATGGCTTGTACATTTCATAAAATAGCCTAAATATAGACCCTATCAGATTTCTTATTCTGATCAAACAAACTGTCTGTATGGGAAGGATCATCTTGATTGAATAAGATACTGTAACTGCCAGGTGTTCTTACTTTGACTTTCCAAAAGTTTCAAAAATAGCAAAAATACCTGCTAGAAGCTCACGTGTCGCATCGCGGCGTGACGTGAGCTTGTAGATCAGCTATTTTTGCCACTTTTGTGTGACATGGTTGCATGACGAAGTAAGGCATTAATTAACTAAAGAAAACATACAATAAGGACATAGTAGTTTTTTGCCCGACAGCGACGATATGCTACTTGTGTAGCATGTGGTTTGTCTGTGTGTGTGTGTGTGTGTGTGTGTGTGTGTGTGTGTGTGTGTGTGTGTGTGTGTGTGTGTGTGTGTGTGTGTGTGTGTGTGTGTGTGTGTGTGTGTGTGTGTGTGTGTGTGTGTGTGTGTGTGTGTGTGTGCATATGGATAAATATAACAGGCTTACAGGGCTCATGTATTATGTCTGGACCAATCAAAAGTAGTAGCGAGGTGACTGCTATCCAGCATTCTGCTGCTTATCCAACCCCTCAGGGCATGTGCCTGTGTATATCTCAGTAAGTATGTGGTATAAGTGTAGGCTTGATGGTATGCTTGTGTCTGTGACCTGTCCATCTGTTGGTGTAATACGTAGCCTAATCACAGCAGAGCTGTCTGTAACCTCTCTGAGGTCTGTCTGTTCATAAAATTGTCTGTGAAGTGTGAAGATGCCCAATATGTAGGTAGCATGTAACCCTAAACGATGTAGCTGACTGTCAACAGACACCTTGAGGCTGTGCGAGTGAGAGAGAGAGAGACTCGTTCTCTCAGCTCAGAGTAGAATGTCTCTGGTAGAGGATTTGGCCTGAAGCCTAGAATCAATAATAACTAGGTTAATAATAGTGGTTTAATATACCAGCTGGCCTATACACTCACAATGCAGAACCAGGGGTTTGCACTTTGCATAGTTAAAGTATTTTTTGTTTGTTTTTTTGTTTTTTTTGCATTTTCAGCACCCTCTGATGGACACCGTGCGGACAGCCTGACAGACAATAATACAACTCATGCTTTGTGTGGCTCAGTTAACAACTGAACTCAGGGTATGGTTGGATTGGGAAATGTACCTTTACCTTTGTTTCTCCAAAGACACAGATTACATTTTGGCTGCATATGTGACCAAAATGGTCACAATTTCAAGAGTTAATTTATCACATAGATTAATAAAATAATGTAAAGATGTATTGACAGACTAATCAGTTATTTATTATAAAAATCATTAGTTGCAGTCTTAATTCTAACTTAAGTGCCCACAATGATTGATAGCAAACAGCTTTGTCCATTATAAGTTGGATAAATCCTCACTCATCCCTATTACATAGTTATTCATTATCACACCCAAAATAGTGTGTGTGCGTGTGCGTGTGTGTGTGTGCAGTAAGACTTGTGTTGTCTATTTTTAGCTGCTCCATGTTGTGAAACCTATCCTCAGCAGGCCAACAGGTCCCTGGGCAACCATACAGACAGACAAGAAAAATGGCTACACACACAACACACAAATATATTATGTGAATACAAGTGCACAAAAGCCACCACCAACCCCCCCACACACACACACACACACACACACACACACACACACACACACACACACACACACACACACACACACACACACACACACACACACACACACACACACACACACACACACACACACACACACACACACACACACACACACACACACACAATGACCAACTAATAAATATACACACTGCGACCTACACACTCAGGGTCCATATGCAAACGGACAGGTTGTCTGGGTATTAATACCTCACACTAACTCAGCACACAGTTCTCATCACAGTGACACATACAGTCACTAGTTTACTTCATTAGTCCCTGAAACACAAAGAAGCTGGCTATGTCACTTTCATTGTGATAAAACACTTGCCTGCATGCAAGTACTCACAAATGCACACATACCTTTAGACACACACACACATTTTGCACATATTAGTACACATGGAAAGACACACCGGAAAGGGGTGAGCTCTGATTATTACTGACAACTGAGGGGCAAACTTAATAACTTTGCCTTTATAATTAGCAATGTCTATTGTCTTATTGTGGCTGAATATATAGACATATGGTGGACTAAGTCAAATGAATTTAGGCCTATCTGTATTTTACGCACCTCATTTAAACTGATGTCATTCTTGTAGTAAACCAGACTGTAAACTAGCAGGGTTTGCAGATTCTTTCAGAGAAAGATTCTAGAGTACCAATATTTGGAAAATATAGAATGCATCTGCATTTTTCTTCAAGGGAGACTATACAAAAAAATCAAGCAAACATGTACTGGTATCACACCTAAATAAAAAAAAGGCTTTTATCTGTAGGCCTATTTTTTTCTCTCAGAGTCAAGGGATCATTCCTAAGTTGTGTTAGAGGGCCCTCTTGTGGAATTTTCAAATTGACAGATCTCCGTCAATGGCGGTCAAAGGTTGGATTTGAAATGACAGAGATCTGTCTATGGCAGGGAATGTGTTAAGTAACGAATTTGGCAAGTTGGAGGAGCTGCGGATTTAAACTGAGGAAACGCTCATACATGAAGTGAAAACGATGTATGACCATCTACAGACTAGCAGTAGGAATCCAACAAAGCTGGGGTGACGCAGTCGTGAGAGGAGGTAGCGCTGATCATCTCCCTATCTTCTAGCATCACCAGAACAGCAGCACAAGGGTATGGGTTGATTGGGTTCACAAAACTCTTTATAGATGATAGGTACTTGAACATATGTGCTATCAGCAACAAAGTACTATTACATTTACTGAAATAAAATCTCTTTCTCTGTCTCACGCACATGCCTCACTGCTCTCTTGCTGAAGGATGCATAATAATGTATTCATTCTTTTTTTAACGCAGTGTCTAAGCAATGTCATCTACACATCTGTCACGTCTGAGTGATGAGTTGAACACTGTAAATGATGTGTGCATTGCAGACCTGACCACCTTATGTGCTCTTTAAATAGCGAGGAAATACAACGCTGGACTTAAGACCAGGTTTTAGCGAAAATGCTTTCTGACATTTCTCAGTCCCCTAAGATAGCAAATGTGCCACCAATTTACCTGAGCTCACTTCATTTTAGGACTAACACGCTCATCTGCATAATGAAAAACTTGACAACAAATAGACATGATTCAAATGGATAGCAGTGAACTGACACTAAATGGAAGTGGGATCTAATAGCGCCCAGTTATCCTCCAAAATAATGCCCAGTTAACCCCCAAAATCCACAAGTTCTCTAAAGTGCCCAGTTCTCTGCATACTTACAAAATGTGTGCGGTTAATCCTGCAGATGGTTAGATTCTGGAGTATCATGTATCTGTGCAAACTGCAAAGTTGACATTTTGGCCGAAGGGTGACCCAGAGGAAAGGTCACAGTCACTCAAATCTGGTTAGGGCTAATCCTCTGTTAAAGGACGACTTCACCGCTTTTCAACCTATCTTCATATAATTGGTCCTCACTAATACTCATGATAAAATGGTTCAATTTTTTTCTACTCGGTCTGTGTCTCAGAGGAGGGCTGTGCACAGTTCAGAGTCCCGTCTACCAGCGACATCATCAATGGGGAATCCAAGCTAATAGAAACTGCAGGCGTTCTATTCCTGGAAAGTTGCAATGCAATAAAAGAAGCCATTGTTCTCGTGTTAATAAATATCTAAATAAAAAATGTGAAATCTTGTTTAAAAAAAAATCATGCCTAACGATGATGTCACTGGTAGACGGGTTTCTGGACTGTCCACAGCCATCCTATGAGACACAGACCAAGTATATCTTTTTTTTACCATTTTATCATGAGTATTAGTCAGGACCAATTATATGAAGATAGGTTGAAAAGCGGTGAAGTCGTCCTTTAAGCAAGTTTCATGGCAATCCAATATGACCAATAGATTTTAAGGTATCCTGTCTGCAAAGGGGGAAATTGGCCTATGGGTGATGCTCAAGTAAAGGCCATGGGGTTGCCAAAATCAGTAGGGTCTAGACTCCCAAGTCCCGGGAGCATGAAGTTGAACAACAAGGCAATTCCATGGCAATGCGTTGGCAGTCGTTTTCAAGATACATTTTGCGACCAAAGTGACAGACTGACATTGCCGTCCTTAAAGCCTAACCACTACAATTAACAAGAAGCCAGACAATTTCCATAGCACCAATGAACATGCTAGAGAAAATCAAATGACACCACATCTTTAAAGATGAGTTACTGGAGAAAATACAGAGAAAGATGTGACCGGCTTCGGATGCTGTCAATGCACTGAATGGGGCATAATCATGTTTGATCAGACAATTGATTGGTCAAAGTAGGTGAGATACTGACCTACTGTACTGACGGGGCTCAGTAGGTGTTTTGTCGTTATTCTGTCGGTTGATGAAAGTTGGGGCAAACACTCACCCCAAAGCATGATTTACAATTCTGTGCCTGTCGGCACATAACTCGGACTGCACCGAGTCGGCTCAAGCGAACTTCGCAACGTTCGGCACGGCAACTCACTCACTTTAGCTCGCTTGGTGGTGCCTCTCATGGCTCAAGTACGCTTGTGATAGCGCGCCACCGTCGCGGTCCAAAACTATACTTTATACAGAACACCTACTGAGCCCCGTCGGTAGGTCAGTATCTCACCTACTTAGACCAATCAATAGTCCGATTAAATGTGATAATGTCCCATTCAGTGCATTGACAGCATCCGAAATGGGTGACCAACAGAACAAGCATGCAATCACTCAGTTCACAGTGGCAACGTAAAAATAACAGATGTTTTATAGGAAACAGCTATTTTAACCTACCTACAGCATTGCTTTGTCACTGCTGAGCGGTCAGATCACCTGAGTAGTATTCATTTCATTGTTTTTAAAAGACAACTAGAAAGGGGCGCTCCAATTTTTTCAAATCACTGACGTAGGCTATGCCATTTTGTAGTTGCTAAGTGTTCAAAATTTGTATATTTAACCAGGGCACTCCCAGTTCTTCATATTGATGGATCATGGGATATGCCAAAACTCAAGGATCACAGGTCAGGGCACAAGCCACATGCCTATGCCTACACTTAGTCCGTTTACTTGTACAATGGAAGACCTATAGGAACTTTCCCACTCACCCATCTTCTCCTTCTTTATGGTAGAATACATATAATTCACCTAGGCTACGAATGAATCACACATTTAATACGCAAAGGAAGACTAACACCTGGGCAACGGTAACAGACAGGTTGACAACTAATATTTTTAATAGGGTGTATTAACAGCCACTTAGTTGATAGGCTTGTTGTAATGTGAGTGACACTACTTTTGGTTTTGGGTTTACTGAGGTAGTCTTGTGTAAAAGTATTCATTGAACCAAGCTTGTAAGTAATTTGTCTTGTAGGCTTATTCTATCGCTGTCCCGTGGCACTGTCAACTCTGATTGTGAGTCAAAGACAACTTAGCATTATACATTTAGAATAAAGAATGTATTCTCGACTAACCCGTCTGGTTAGATAAAACTGCCAATTAGTATCTTGACAGCAGAGTCTAGAATAAAGCTTTTAGTGGATCTTTGCAAGTGTAATTCGACAGGTCAAATTTAAGTGCTGAACTCAGTCACAAGACACTTGATGGAAGCCATTGCAGTTCAATAACCTGTATCAGCTCACACATTGTTAAAAGCAAAACTTGAGAATAGGTGAATTCTTCTCCACAGCAGAATACAGCAGACCAAGTGTAATTGCCACACCCTTGATAGGCCATCTGACAGAGGTGTAACCCTAAATAAGTAACCATCAATTTCAAAGTTCCATCTATTTCGATCCATCAAAGAGTGAAGTCCTGTGTATGCGTCAGTACAGAAAAGGTCTAGCTAGGCACCATGGCCTTGAACAGAGGAAACTGGCACACTGGTCAAAATAGCATCCAAACCACCAGGGTGAGAGAACAGAACCGGAGATAGAACAACCAAGAGGAGGAAAATTAGCCTACACGGCCAAGAGTAGGTCTATTTATGTCATCATTGTGCACTTATGCAGAGTCATATAAATGATGGCTTATTTCAGGGCAATATACTGTAAAAGGGTGTGCATCAAGGTTCACTGTAGTGTATGTCTTATTATATTAATACCATTCTCTTTAATATTTTTGTGCCAAGAAATCACAGGATTATTAAGCACATAATCGGAAAGAAAAGACCAAGTTAGTTCATGCTGAATACAGGCTTGTCCTCTCATTAATGGCATCACTAAAACATTTTAATGTAGGTTGAAACCAATTTAGAACGCTATTCACATAAACAGTGAGATGATCAAAGTAACAATTTGTGATCTATAATATAACTAGCTGTGTCTACATAAAAATAGATGTAGTGTAGGTTACTATCCACTCAGAATTAGCCTCACTGCTAAATAATTACCAAATATACCCATTTCATTCTGTGTATTCCATTGGTGTTAACAAAAGCCAACAGGCCCCAACTAGGTGTTTACAAGGTATCAGGATTTCACTGCTCTTGCTGGAAGAGAGAGGAACCAATATGACTAATTCACGTACATGCACAACTAGCTTGTCTACTGCTAGGGGGGATCATTGGCTGCCCAAACATGTCGCCTGACGGAAAAACACAGATGTTCACGTCTACACTCAGTCAGGACAGGACGATACACAGATGTCACCTTGTTAATGTTTTCATTCAGCAACTATCCAAGTGGGCAGATCTGGTACATAGCACTGTCCTGTATTTCAGCCCAGTGGTTCTGAACCTGTGGTTCGGGACCCCCAGGGGGGTCCCCACATCATTTTGTGGTGGTCCCAAATGACAGTTGAGTGACAATTTAAATACTTTTAACTAAGACCTTTGTAATACCTCAAAAAAGAAGAGGAATCAACAAACTATACAAAAAATGGTCAAACATTGGCCAAATTGTCATAACTTAAAAAAGGCAAAAAATATTAAAATATACGCTCTACAAGCTCTCGCGTGAGCTTGTAGATCTGTTATTTTCATAATATTTCTGAGGAACATTACAAAATGTAATGCCTCAACTCCTACAATTCCAAGTGCTTGTCAGGGTGGGGGGTCCACAGTTCAAATATGATTATTTTGGGGAGTCCCCAGTTCAAATATGATTATTTTGGGGGGGTCCTCAGTTCAGATATGATTATTTTGATGGGTCGAGGCCTGAAAAGGTTGAGAACCACTTTAGCCATTCCAAATTAATCTAGATGCCATTGTCTGTTTGGCATGTTGTTGTTTTGTCTTCGACGTGCCAGTGTCTGACCAAATCGAGTGATTTATCTTAAGATCAATACATTTGTCGTAATGTAAAGCGCAGAGGCCTCCTCCCTTGCAGCAGCAGCTGTACACAACGAGCTGACAGGCTGTTGGAGGTTAGACATGGCAGGCATTGAAAGCAGAGCCCTTGTTGTTCTGCTCTGAGTACATAAAGATCTCGATGGAATCGGAATGTCTGCTTCCAGGGGTGAAAAAAAAATGATTTCGAAATTCTGGAACAGACTTCTAGAACGCTGTCACTGCAACTCACGCGAGAAAACAAAACAATGCCATTTTAACTGTGTTTTTGGTGCTTATTTTTGTACAATAATTACCTTACAAAAATGTACCGTTCATACATCCCAGTTGCACTGCATATGACTTGGTGTTAAAGAGGATGACAACAACTTCAGTTTATATCAACCCACCGTTTGTTAACTTAGCTTACTGTTTTCAAAACAATAACAAAGGCACAAGGTAACGTTAGCCAAGTTGAGTTAGCTTAGCCATGTCGCTAGCAAGCTGCTGCTACTGTATTTGCTTGGGAGCTAGCTGGCCGTTAGCTCCTATATATTTTATTAGATGTCATTAGTTAGCTTCGCTGCTAGATCAATGGATATGCGTTATATGGTTGCCCTTATCTAAACTATGGTAAACGTAGCTTACATCACGCACCAAACAAGACATGGGCCCATTAATTACGAAAAGAATAAGGATAAATAACAAAGGAAGGCCATGTTGTTGAAGGTTAATGTAAGAATGTGACTGTAAAATATAGACAGTGTCAGGGTTATAGCGAGTTAAATTGACACACATTTTGAACATTCCTCTTTCCTCTCTTGTGAAACACAAAGCTTGACTAGGACGAGAGAAGCAGATCAAACTAGATTTGCCAGGAGGGCTGGAGATTGCACACATACATAATCGCATACAGTTACAGCAGGCTACAACGCTCTGTGTGTGTGTGTGTGTGTGTGTGTGTGTGTGTGTGTGTGTGTGTGTGTGACCCCCCCTCCGCAGTACAGTGACAGATTTGAGCTGATCGAGACCCTTTGGGCCCCAAAGGGTCTCGATCAGCTCAAATCAGTTAAACACCTTGTAAAACATGTAAAGGCTAGGTTGCTTTGCTAACCTTTGTAATGAACCCGAAGGTTGTTCTGTGATAGCCCGATATAGCTGTATTTATCCTTGGGGCTCCAGGATCGGGGTAAAGGGGTCTCTTCCTCGCTCACGGCCGGGTAGAGCCGCTTCAATCGTTCGTTGAGTTCATGCTCCTGGTAATTAAAAGCAGGATCCCCTAACAGCAGGCTTCCTGCTCCAAGCTCTGCCATGTTATTTTAGTTCGGTAGAAATCTTCTTCTTTTTGTTGTTTGTTTTTCTATGTCTAAATCTCTATGTCAGTCCGTTGAAGCAGTAAAGAGAGAGTGAGATGGACTGAGAGAGAAAATAGCAGTGGTGTGACATCCCCGGATAAGCAGCACTACTCTGTACTAACCAGTGTTGCCAGATTTTGTGAGAGAAACAAGCTACAAGGTTTAGGAAAACAAGCCCAAAAGAAGCAACAAGGCTACGGCTATTTGAAAATAGCAGATCTACAAGCTCACACCGCGTCGCATCGTGACCCGTTGTGAGCTTGTAGATCTGCTATTTTCAACAAAAAAAAACATATTATACAATTATTAACTATTACATCAATTATGGGGTCCTTGCCATGGAAATATTTGAGAACCACTGGTTTGAATAACATTAGGAAGGAAGCCCAAATAAGCAACTACACTTTAGAAACAAGCCCAAAAAACCGCAACCCGCAACAACCAATATTTACAAGCAACTTTACAGAAAAACAAGCCCAAAGTCGCTTATAATAAGCGGACATGGCAACGCTGGTACTAACGGCTTGAAGGGAGACGCACTGTGGGTACTGTAGTCCTCCTACAGAGCTGGTCCTGTGTGTTTCTCTAGAATGGACTACAGAACTCCACTCCGCCTCCTGTGGTTGATTTCTGTAGTCACGGTACGTAGGAAATTTAGTTCGAAAAATTGGTTTATTTTTACTGGTTTATTGTTAATTATTTATTCTTCCTTCATTTTTGTCGTCTTTCACTTTTCCTCCACATTCCAACGAATTCATTGATGAATATAAAGTAAAACCATGCCGAGAGATACACTGTAAATAACATCCTAATATAAAAATGAAACGATTGGCACAAAACATTATTTTTTTAGAAAAAGGGGCAAAATAAAATACCCAATAACAAAAATCTTTTCATGAACTTTTCTTAACAACTATGTAGTTGGTTGGTTAGTAATCTGAGTTCCAAAACATCTCGCCAGTTGGTTAGTAGAGTAGTTGGTCGATAATACCCTTTACTACCATTTGGGCGTATTATACTTGAGTAGTTCTGCGTTGCTATGGGAACCATATCACAGCAATACTCAGCTCGACACAGAGAGAGAGAAGTCTACAATTCATAGGACTAAACAGTCGAGTTCAATTTGATAAATTATACAACAAATTTGAGATGGCTTGCCACAAAGATGTTTCATCATCTCCACCATTGCCAGAAAAGCAAAGGTAAGTGATACCAGTTGGTGCTTGATACAGCCATGGCATGGTCATGGATTAACTATTATGTTAACTTTTACCTGTTGTAATGTATAGCCTATAAACTGTAATTTGCTTTAACACTCTTTCTTTTCCTGCAGACTGCTAAAGGACCATAATCCACATCCTTTCTCAGAAGAAATTCAGGTGTCAGAAAGAGGGGGAGGGGGAGGTGGTGGTGCTGTAACTGCCAAACCATCTGCAAAAAAACATGTAAGGAATATTGATAATTATGACTGCAACTGTATGATTTATGATGAACTAGCAGGATCAAATTAAGGGCATCACAACTCTAAGCACATTGATGATAGTGCTACTGGCTGCTGTTCTATGATCACTGTCAAATTAAGCAGACACCATTGATCGAGCAACACATTCTACAGACATACTGACATAAGTCTTAATCTAATGACAGGCCACTGTAAAAGCAGTGGTCAATGTATTCCTACTGATCCAATCCTTTCTTGTCAGGTGTGCAAGACAAGGGGTGGGTATTTGTATGCAGGCCCAGGGAGGAAGCCCAGGTTTCTGAAGCAGGCAGAGAGCTATGTCAACATACAACTCCAAGCCATTGACTGCACAGAACCAAAATTCCAGGAGCTCAAACTACAGGTCAACCACTGGCTGAAAACACACAAACAACAAACAAACAGAATACACCTTAATAAATGCTGTTATTTGTCTTTACTTTATCATTTGTGCGCACGCACACACACACACACACACACACACACACACACACACACACACACACACACACACACACACACACACACACACACACACACACACACACACACACACACACACACACACACACACACACACACACAGTATTTTGCACTTCTAAGCAGTGACTTGTGTTTATGTTTTTTTTTCTGTCTGTCTCTTATATGTCATCATGATTTGTGTGCGTGGGGATCTCATCTTAAACAAGCTACGTGCTTCACTGAGCTATCCAGTTTAGTAGACCTTGTATTGCGAATTTGTACTTCCATGTACTGTTATGTACTGTCATGTACTGTTCTCATGTCTTACTAAATAAAGTACATCAATCAATCAATCAATCAATCAATGGTTAAAGTTGAATCTGAAAACAAACAAACAAAACATTGTGTTTGTGGATATAGATTTATCACCCCAACTCTGTACTGATTGTCGGCATTTTGCACAGGTCTACCGGGAAGTCTTTGGATGTTTCATAGAGGAGTTCAAAACCTACAAACCACTCCTTGATGCCATCAAAAAGGAATATGAAAACACTCTGGGTATGTTTTTTTTCAATATATTCAATTCTTTATATATATATATATATATATGTATATATATATATATATGTATATATATATATATATGTATATATATATATATATGTATATATATATATATATGTATATATATATATATATATATATATATATATATATATATATATATATATATATATGTATATATATATATATATATATGTATATATATATATATATATATATATATATATATATATATATATATACGCACACACACACAGAATATAAAACATGTTTTTATATCGCTAGCATCTCTGCGGGATCAGGTCCGCGAACTGGAGCCATTGCAGGACCGCCTGAGGCTGGTCACAGAGGAATGTAACAGGAAGATTGTGGCATGTTGGGCAGAGGAACGGACTGAGATCCGAGACCTGAAGAGAGAGCAACAACAAATGCAGAGGGACATGGAAGACATGAGGGAACAAGAAAAGGGCATGCAAGCAGTGGTATATGACTTAAGCCTAATTTATACTTTGTCATGGAATTGTGACGCTTGCCAAAAATAACAGATTTTAAAGTGGAAATGCAAATGCAAATGTGTTGCATTCTTTCGCTTTTTTATTCAAGAGGGGTTATTTATTCACTCATACACAAGAGTGAAAAGGTTTTATGTTTGTCTTTTTCACTGGACAGTCGTGTTAATTGTCAATAGAGATTTTATTTAGTTGTGTTATTGTCATAATCACACCACTCTATATATTGTTATGAATGCATATACATAGAGACATCAGTGCCTACTCTACCAGCTTTAATGAGTGGCAAACATGACATAGTGTTTGCTTACAGGTGGCCCATCTTCAGTCTGAACTATCAAACCAGTACTTACAGTACAGAGAGGAGCATGATGCTCGCAAGTTGCTTATTGTCAAGCTCAATGATCTGAGCAGCTTTGCGAAGGAGGAGAACACCACAGATGAAAATGCTGGTAGGTCAGGAGGACAGAAAATAAATATTTACATACTGAGATACTAATATACAAAGTAGCTATACATTCAAACCTGTCCAACTTGACTGTTTCTGATTGCTGATGTTTTGGATAATCAAACAGTATAAGCTGTCAGTTTCTTTAAAAAAAACATGTATTGTAGTTCTTTGTAAAAAACAAATACACACAAAAGAGATAATGAATGTGTTTATTTTTCTGTGTAAGAGCATCAGCTTCATATGCAAGCGTGATAAATGTATCCACATTTTCCCAATGTAGAGGAGGAGGGTAATGACCTTATAAAGTTGAAGCTAGCTCTGAAGGTGTGTCGAGAAGACTTGAAAAAAGCCCAGGTGGAGCTGAACAGAGTACAAGCGGAGTACTGGGACGTGGTGCCTCGATATGACTGGGAGACTTTGGAGCACACACACAAAGAGACTTCGCAGCAGGTAATGCAGTGACATGCTTCATCCACAGACAAGCAAACAGAGACCACATGCACATATTCAACTTTTCTACATTCTGTTTCGTGCCTTCACTATCTGGCAGTTGGAAAGGCTGCAAGGAGACTTCGACCAGTTGAAGAGTGAATATGACATCCTTCTAGAGATTCATAAGAGAGACAACATACAGTCTGAGGCAGAGAGCTCAGTCACCAGAGCGATACAGGTACATATTCCGAAAAAGAGAACCCATAAGTAACTTGTTTTCTGGCTTATTGTGTTAGAAAGCAATATTTATTGTATGTTTAGTCTGAGCCCTTTAGGAAATTAATCAACCATCCTCTTCAGGGTTCACTTACCACTCTCCTGGAAAAGACATGGAATTAAATTTTCCATTTAACGTCCTAGATAAGATATATCAAATAAAGAAAAGGAGAAAAGTCATGGTATTTTAGTTTCAGCCCTGCTGGATTGCTTGTTGTCAGCCAGGGATGGGTCATCCATGGGGACACGATTAGCTGTGTGCCCATTTGTTGGGTTCAGCCAACAACAGGGTTCATGAGTAACAGTCGTCTGACTACAGCATGTGCAATCTGGTCATGGAAATTTCATTGTGGGTCATGGAAAAGTTTTGGAAAAGTGAACCTGTACAATATCGCTACTCGAAACATGGAAAACCAAATTTTGAGCTGTTTAGAGCTTTCATACAAAGTTCAGCATGTACAATACAATGATATGGTAAAATACAGCACAACTGGCTAAATTTGATTTAGCTTTCAAAAGGGAATAAAATATCATATAAGTGCTTGATCAAGAAAAATAACATACATCTTTATAGTATTCTAAATGTGTTACAAACAGATAGTTGACAAAGTGCACCACGGACAGAACCCTCTGAAGTCCAGACTGCTGAAGGAGCTGATCAACCTTGACTCCTCTGAGAGCGGCACACTCACAGTCCAGGAGTTTAGGTGAAATTCCCTGTGCACAGAAGCACAATCAGACTGACGCACACACGCACGCACACGCACACGCACACGCACACGCACACACACACACACACACACACACACACACACACACACACACACACACACACACACACGTTATCTATAATTGCTCTCATTCAGTTATATTCACAATGACAATCTCAAGTTTATCTGAGTGTGGGTATGCTGTGTTACTGGGTCCAGGGAGGCTCTGAGGACAACATTTCCTCTGAAGTCACATCAGGCCACAGAAGAGCTGGTGGCCATGGCTCAGAATGAACTGGACAGCAGCGACAACATTTCCTACCGTAGACTGTACAGCCCAAGTCAGGTAAAACCAGTCTAACCTTTTCTCACACATGACATGTCCTTCATCAGCTTTGAGTCTCGTTCCCAGCCTTATATCATCTCCGAGGTGAAAGCCTGGTAATGACCTAATGCAGAGAATGTGTATAGGACGGGACTTCCGTCATATGTACTTCCTCGGAAGCTGTCTTTTTCGACCAATCACAACACTTGTTTCATGCATGGAGAATGTAAATAGATCTGTAAAGCCTCAGTGAAATTTCCTTGGGCCGACAAATTCCGGTACTTCTGTTAGACTCGCTGTTAGACTTGCCCAGCATGATCAGCTTTTGTTCCATTTCCAATTTTGTCTGTTCATTTATGTGATTAATCACTTCCAATTTCACTTGTTTATGTATCCTGCATGAGTTCTCTGTCCTGCTTGGATGCAGTTGTTATCTTGACCTGAACATTTTCTGTTTATTAAAGATCTGGAGAGATGGAGAGACCCCTGTTACTGGAGAAAAAAACCCTCTATAACAATGATTACTATCAGAATATAGAGCTATTTAACAGTTATTTTAACACAAATATTTAACTTACAATACCAGTTGAATTTAGACCAGCCATGAAATGCTGGAAATAAAAAGATATTTATTATGTTTGCTTTCTTCAGATGTTAGTTCCAAACTTATACAGTCACTGATTATTGCCTGTTCACATCGAAAAAACAACCAAAAATAAACTAAACACATTGTTTCTCACATGGATACTTTGTGTCTTTTGTATTCATTAAAATGTAAAGTCTGTATTGTATTCAACAACATGTTTTATTGTATACTGGTAGGAGTCAGATGATAACAACTTCTTCAGTGTGGTCAAAAAACAGTCAATAAAAGAGAGGGAGGTGTGCATCAGCCAGCTCAGTGTACAGCTCGAGGACAAAGGGTAAGTAAAGTACAGACACAGATGCACAATGTAGGAGTGGATGAACACAGGGTCTTACATGGGTAACGCAATATATACTCAGGTTGGAGGTACCAGTGGCCTGAAACATAGTAACCCGTCACCACATTGCGTAAAGCTATATTACTCCTCCCAAATATATATATTTTTTAATGATTTTATTCTCTATGTGACAGTGAGGTATCAGTGGCAGATCTGCAAGCTGCCTTGATGCACATCGATCCAGCTCTAGACTGTGATGCCCTGGAATGGAATCTATGTTTAGCCTTTCAGGTAAACCAGTGGGCCATTAAAAAGTAGTGCTGCTATTGTATTGCCACGTCACCCTTTGTGTTAACAAGACTATAGTCTAAAACCCAACCAGACCAAAGAACCGACCAACATTGCCATCCTTGCAGCATTGCACTCTCACTAGTGAAAAGGTTGCCAGATTTGGGGGGGGGGGGGGGGGGGGGGGTGCTTGCGGGGGGTGTATTGTATTTATTGTATACTCACTGGATGATCAAAAATGATATTGGAAACAACAACAGCAAATGCTTTCAAATGAAATTATACTTAAAAACAAATAACAAAATAGAAAAGCATGCAAAGGGCCTTTTGGCCAAAGGGTGGCACTAGAGAAAAAGACATGGGGTCACCCACATCAGTGAGGTAAATCAATAGATTGTAAATGAACAGAAATTGTGTTTGAGAGCAACTAAGGGTTGAGAATGTAGTATTGATGGTTGTTTTCAAAGTGGAGAGTCAACAATATTTCAACAGAATAGTCTTTGTAGAATATGACTCACTGTATTACTGTACCACCGTATATGTGGATCGTGGCAAATTTTATTTTGTAAAAGCACTTCAAATAATAAAGAAAAATTGTCAACAAAACATTCAGTCAAATTTCTACAGAGTATGACTAACGATGTTTGAACACACAATATTTTCCACATGAACTATAGCGTAGCTATTCTGGCCATGTTATAATAGGCAAAGAGATTTAGAAGGGAAAAAATGAGGGGCACAGTATAGGGCATATAAGGGACACAGACTGACAGATCTCCATATATGGCCATATCTGTAGCGGTGCGACATAGGTGTGAGGGCCGCTATGCACCCCGAACCTTACATGCAAGGCTGCCACGCGGCCCGAACCTCTAGTAGGGTTAAAGTGGCCTTAGCTCTCAAAACCACCATTTGTCAAACACAGTCTTATCTATGTTATCACCAGGTGAACAAGGAGGAGCTGAAACAGTACGATACAACGCTGGACACAGAGACTATCGTTCATCGCCTTTCAGTTGCTGACACCAGCAGGGCTGAACCTCCACCCCCTCAACAATAACACCACCTTTCTATTCTCTAACATAGTTTTTCCATCAAATCCTGGTCTCGCTTCATTCACTACTGTGGAAATGATTTGTGCAAACTATTTTGAGGATTTAAAAAAATAATATTCCCTTCATCACTCATGAATACTGTATGTCTCAGTCATTGGGTTGGCGGTGGCTCAAGAGGTATAGCAGCCATCTAGGAATCAGAAGGTTGCCAGTTTGAGCCTTGGCTACTCCAGGATTTGTGTTACTGTAAGTGTGTAAGTGAGCAAGCCACTGCGGGGTCAGTAATTCCCCCCAAGGATCGCTAAAGATACCCCTTTTCTTCTATAAGTGCGTGTGCGTGTGCGTGTGCGTGTGCGTGTGCGTGTGCGCGTGCGTGTGCGTGCATGCGTGTGTGTGGTGTGGTGTGCGTGTGCGTGTGTGCGCGTGTTTGTGTTTGTCCAGAGAACTGGACTAATGACCACCAAATTTCCTGTATTTCTTTATTCCACTTATTTCACTCCCATAAGCTCAAATGCTAAATGTCATTGGCTTGTCTTACACTATCCATTTTTTATGGGATAACACAATGTTTTGGTCATTAGACCATCAACAGGTCATTCAACAGGTTATATTAAAATAACCTGTTGAAGGTCTGACTAAAACGTGTTTTCCCATTTAAACTTTTTGCATCCTGAAGACAATGTGTGGGTGTTTTCTTTTACATTGATCAACTTGTCCTTCTCCTACACACCTGTTGCCTTTGTAGGTGTGCAGAAGTCTTGCTTCTTAAAAGTCATGGACTTATCATCTACATCTGATGTACAATTATGCTGTCAATTATGAGTAATTCCTGATCTGAATAAATGTATCTGATGCAAAAAAAATATTTTATAAACATTAGGCCTACGTGTGTCCTGACATAATATCTGCTGCAACATTAGTCATCACAAGGAAATACAATTTTGACAAACACAAATGTGTTTATTCTCATAATTTAATTGTTATCTAGCACACAAACTATTATTCAGATATTTTTACTTTTTCTAGTTTTTCCTTAACATTAATTCAAATGAGGCATGGCAAGCCATTTTAACATTTAGGCTAATCATGATTAGGTTATAATTCTTTTGAATTGTCAAAATGATTTATTGACTAGTGAAAAAGTACTTTTCCACGAGAGAGAATTATATTTTAAAGCAATTTTGACAGGTCATTGATGCATTTTGACATGTAATAAACAAAATATTAAGTAATAAATTTGTATTGGTCCAAAATACATCTTTATTTCAATAGTAGCCTATTAGTATTTCCTTTCCAACTTTAATAATAATGATGATGAATAATAATATGTTTAGGCTACATCTAGTCACATGAAAATGGACTTGCATTTAAATCATTTTAAAGCAGCACTATGTAACTTTTCCTCTTTTCCTACCCCAGATTTAAGCCCGGTTTCCTGCGCAAGTGCAGACATTTGTACCGTTGAGCTAAAATAGCCTGCTTGGGGGATAAATGGAATCTTGACCATCAGGACAGGTGTCAAAATGTGTGTCAGATCCTGATGACCTTTGACACGATGTAAATGTCTCAATAGAAGAGCAGTGAGTGAGACTAAATACAACAACCCCAATTGTATAAGTAATATTGTAATAACACACAGATTGGACAAAATTACATTTTTATTCATAAAAAAAAGAAAGTTACATAGTGAGGCTTTACCTTTAACAAGTGGAAAACGTCAAAACGTGTTTGTGCGTAAAGACTACAACCCCTCCATTGTAGCGAAAGACTACAATCCCAGAAACCACCACTCTGCGATTCTGCGCCTGCGCTGATACCGACGCGAGAGACACTGGTGGACTGTTTCTAACCGAGATAGCGGGGGCAGCTGAGCACGGTTTTGGTTCGCGGTAAGTTTTTCTACTAAAACCTGCAATGGAATGGTGAATGAACCCATATCCATATTTAAACTTCTATCGTTTCTCGAACATTTGAACCGGTATTACATGGCATAACTCCCTTGACAGAGTGGCCCCCGGCATGAAGAGCTAGGACACGCCTATGTATGGCATTAGACATGGGCACCATGGGCCCGAGGAGAGGAGAGCAGAGGAGAGGAGAGGGAGCCCGGTCAGGGACAGCGGGAAAGGAGACATGAGCAACACTTGGAGTAGTTGTCGGGGGGATATTTTTAGAACACAGTCCCAAAGGCAAATTCGGAGTTAGCATTTTCTGACGATCCCATAGCGGCTATATGTGGTTGGTGTGAATCTCGATAGCCATCTTGAAGCTTAGCTAAATGAGTGTTAGCAAGCAGTGTTGCCAGGTTTTGCGAGAGAAACAAGCAAGCAGGTATATGAAAACAAGCCCAAAAGAAGCGACTACTGTGCTCTGTGAGCCCTACAAACCTATGCAGTGTCTATTTGAAAATAGCCGAACTACAAGCTCACAACGCCGCGACGCGTTGTGAGCTTGTGGATCTGCTATTTAAAAACAATGTGGAAAAAATGGGAATATTTTTGAAACGTATCACGACACGAATCTTTTATGTGGGTCCCTAACTCCCTGCTCCCTGGCATTAAATATTTTCAGATGGGGTTGGGACTAATACAAATTACGGTAATCTGGGGGTCCTTGACATAATAAGGTTTGAGAACCACTGGTTTAACCAACATTAGGAAACCCAAGCCCAAACCGAAAATAAGCAACTACAAGCCCCAAAAACCGCACCCACCAATATTTACATACAAGGAACTTTACAGAAGAACAAGCCCAAAGTTGCTTGTAGTAAGCGGACATGGCAACACTGTTAGCGAGCTAGTTGTGTAGCTTGCTAGTCAGGTAGGCCTTCCAGTTATCGTAAATAGTGTGTGGGGTTACTCCCAATAACCCGGCGTGTATGTGCGATAAAGATATTGCTAAAGTTTGCAACTTGCTGGTGTTTTATGTCAGTCAAGCGCCGATCAACGCGTGGTGGTACGGAAATAACCGAAGCTCGCAGTCAGTCTGCGAACATGGCAGAAAGTTCTCGTACATCGTAGTTGTAAGCAAGCACATGACTTCTGCTGTCTGTCAGTCACCAGTCTGATCAGGGCAGGGATCATGATTCAGTGTTATAACAACGTACTAGAGTAAACATATGTACTACATGCAGTTAACTGCAAGCCAAATATTCTATGTGTTTTGCATATGGTTTTGTTTACTAGTCGTTTTCTTAAATCTGACAATTGTATCAATCCACATGTCAGATTTAGTATTACATTATTTATCTAATCCAGTTGTTGTGCAGTAACAGTGCACCCGAGAATGATTGGCACCAGGCCACCAGTATGAGCTAAACAGGCTGTGAAAAAATGTCTTGCTGCTGTTAAGCCTTTTGGTCTAAAAATCTCACCTTTTCGGTGAAGTAAAATTGTTGAAAGTAAAACAACTATGCTCACAGAAATATCCTTCTCTAAAACCCACACAAACAAATGTTCCAATTATATTTCACATTTATATTAAGTTCACCTGTTTGATTTGGAACTCTCAAATGGGCAATCAACTGTGACTTACTTTTAAACTGGGGTGGTATGGGGAATATGAGGTGACACAGGCCTTTTGGGTGGGTATATATATGAGACTCAGGTGACACAGGCCTTTTTAAACTGGGGTGGGCGCCCTAGAATGGCTGTGATATTGCATACATTTCATGTATTCCAAATACACAGCCATACAGTAGATCGCTCCCATGCCCGCCCGGGTAGCAGTCTGATCTTTGCGGCATTAATATTTACCGTGCTGCATGTGTACTCACCCAATAATGAATTCCTGCGATTTGGAGTCAGATATTGTCCTCTAGTTTCATATCCGTTTGAAAGTTCTGGCAGAAAACGTGTGTATAGTAAAATGTCTCCACTTTTCCACGAGCTGCACACGGACAACATTCTCTGTCAGTGACGAGGCCTGAATTTATTGCTGGACGGAACAAATGAAAACTTCCTTTGGGAAGCACAAATATATGGGGCACACAATTGACAGATGTGATTAATTACCCCACACCAATCGCACCGCACCTGTCAATTGTGTGCTCCATACATTTTTGCTTCCCAAACATAAACTGTTTCCAAAGGAAGTTTTCATATGTTAAGTCCAGCAGTCCTTTCGGGTCCGGCCCGTCACGGGCAGAGTTGTGGAAAAGTTGAGATATTTTACTTAACATACGTTTTCTGCCCGAACTTTCAAATGGATATGAAACAAGAGGACATATCTGATTCCAAGTCACAGGAATTAATTATTGGGCGAGTACACACGCAAGCGCGGTAAAGATTAATGCCGCGAAGATCAGGCTGCTACCCGGGCGCGCATGGTAGCGATCTATGGCTGTGTATTTGGAATTGCATGAAATGTATGTAATATTACATTACATTACATTACATTACAGTCATTTAGCAGACGCTTTTATCCAAAGCGACTTACAATACCATTCTTGGGGACTGGGAGCGATCTAGCTCTGGTCCATAGTGTTAAATGTTCTCCTTAAAGCTATGGAACTTTCGAGCCGTTGCGCGCACAGGCTGCGCAGCCTCTCGTCTTTAGTAAAAATAAAAAATACACTTTCGCTACTCACCAAAACAAAGACGGTTTTAAGATGTTAAAAGCCTACTTTCCTTAGTGGGAACACTCTGAGCCCCCCACCTTACGCCTAAAATACACTTTTTGGACAGAAAAGAAAACATTTCACCGGAAGGAAAACATTTTTTTATTTACTCCCGGTCAGTGGAACTTCCTATTGACACATTTTTTTCCTTCCGGTGAAATATTTTCTTTTCTGGTCAAAAAGTGTATTTTAGACGTGAGGTGGGGGGCTCTGAGTGTTCCCACTAAGGAAAGTAGGCTTTCAACATCTTAAAACCGTCTTTGTTTTGGTGGCAATGGTTCGAAAGTACCATAGCTGCTAGGAGTGATCTATGGCTGTGTATTTGGAATACATGAAATGTATGTAATGTCAGCCATTCTAGGGCTAGGTTGGGGGTATATATACAGTATATGAGGTGACACAGGCCAAATTCACTTATTGATTCATCACGCAAACTCAACTTTATTGTCACAATTCCGGGGGTGCTCTGTATATCAAGTGGAGACTGTAGCAAATAAGAGTTTTAGTGGCTTGTATCCACTCATTAGTTAGCTTCTATGTGAGCCTGTTGTGTATTAGTACCATACACCTAGCACAATGTGTCAGGACTACTTACTATTCAGATACATCTGGATAAGCATCAGCTCAATACTGTACATATACATACTGTATTTATAACATTTTGTTTATCTACTCTCTTGCTTGTTTGAAAGCGTTTTGAATATATTGTTCTTGATTTTGACTTATCTCTCTTTTTCTTTGTATATTCCTACACTAACATTCTCTCTGTATCCCTGTCTACTCTCATCTCACCTTTCTGTCATTCTCCACAGTGCGTGTTGCTGGGTGAATCAGAATGGGGGACAAGCCTATTTGGGAGCAGATAGGATCCAGCTTTGTGCAACACTACTACCAGTTGTTTGACACTGACAGAACGCAGCTAGGAGCAATATATGTGAGTGATGTTGTACCACACTTTTTTAATCCTTTTTTAATCAGAGCTTCACAAGACTTGCAGAACAAGACTCTGTTTGCCTGTTCAACTGATTCTTCTGATTCTGAAATTAGCTGAAGATTTAAGGTTCACAGTCCAAGTGTTGAAATCAGTCCAAGTTTAAAAAAAACTTGACTGCGAGTGTATTTAACTTACAATGCAAAAAATATATAAATATAGCCATAAAGTGACAATTCCTGGTAGAGCTCTTCACAGGTCCAAAATAACGGACCTGAACCCTATTGGACCGAGGAATTTTGTTCTGAGATGCGAGCAGACCTAGCCTGGAATCCAGACTGATTCACTCCGTTTGATTGACTTTTTTTCTCTCACTTTGCTTCTCAGTCTGGCCAGGGTCCTATTTGACTCGTATTTCCAAATGTCACCAATTACGTAGGCAAGTCAGGAAGTAAGTGACTCGAGTTATACATTGAAAGCACTGGCTTTTAACTGTCCTTTACTAGTTCACTGTGAGGTTGTGAACAGGATTCATGTTGGTACATGAATGCATGTGAAACCATGTTGCTTCTCATCATCATCATCACCATTCAATTCCAGCGCCGGAGGTTTGCCCACTGGTGTGTCCACTACTTGATCAATAAAAGAGCTTGTTTACGGAAAAGCTATTTGATTCAGGAAACGGCGACGTGACCACCACGCTACTGAGAAATGTAGTTGACTCATTCACTGCCATTCACTAAATAGCCTAAAAAGCCCAGACTGCCAGCGATTTTGCGATTTTCTTACCTTTTCAAGTACTCACAGAATATTTATCTCCAGTATGATCGATCCCCTGATGGTTGCTAATCACAGAGGCTTTCACTGTGCTTCCATGAAAAAATACCCAGTTGAAAATAGCATGTTTCGTCAAAAATACATACTAAACACAGGAGCTCAGGTACCGAATATTTCCCAAATACTTTAACCAGGAAGGGAATCGAGCAGTAAATCTTTGTTTCGCGTTATCTCCTGCTTCTGTGTGAAAAACGGGGGGGGGGGGGGGGGGGACAGCACTCAATTTACAGGCGTCAAAAGACGTCATTGGCAGTGAATGAGTTAAGCCCAACACTGGTCTCTACTGTCTTCCTTTGCCTCTCTCTCTCCAGTGTTTCCCCTAGGATGAAGTTGTAACAGCAGTGGTGAATATGTATATTAAATTTATAGGAAACTTGTTTTGCATTCAAATAAGAAATCATTGTCTTTGAGATTGACAGGTGTTGCTGAGTCACGGTGGCCCTGTGGACCGCCTCCAGCCAAAACACTGAGTCTGTGTATGAGGCGTCTTTTTATGCAAGATCATTATAAAGATGGATCTTCCAAATGTTTATTTCATCCAAAGCGCTGTACAATGTGCATTACATGTACATTCACCCGATCACACACACATTCACACACCGACAGCAGAGGAAACCATGCAAGGCACCAACCTGCTCATCGAGGAGGAGTTTGGGGTTCAGACTCATGAATTGGTCATTTTGCCGTGCTTTCTCAATCTCAAGAGCACATAGGTAGTGAATACAGTAAATAACTTGTCCAACTCACTACCTTTATTCTCACTCTCCTCTAGATTGATGCCTCATGCCTTACATGGGAGGGACAGCAGTTCCAGGGAAAAGCGGCAATCGTCGAAAAACTTTCTGTGAGTTTATGTTGTATTCACCTTGGTATGTAAGTTAGCAATCTGGGAACCCATTGAGCCCATGCTGCTGAATCTGTCTTGAGAGATTAGTAAGTTAGAGATACACAGGGAAAACGTAGACATGATGTTGTGTCCAGTTTTAAATTCACATTTTAAAGAGAGTGAGTTTGACAATGTTTAACTTACATAGCAGTTATCAATATTTTGCATCGTCTTTAGAGTAGTATGATTTTCTTCTTTTGAAAACCATGTTCCGCACTGGACCTCTCTGCAGGCCGCATTTTTCCCGCGGGTCGCAAGTTTGACGCCCCTGCTCTATATATTGGCTGCTTGTGTGCATGTCCTACTGTGGACATTTGGCTAAAAGGAAATGGTGATCTTTGTACAGTTGGCCATAGTGCTTCACATTGTTTGCACTGTTGTTCTGTCTGTTGGTTGGGTGTTGATTGTTTTGAGTAGACCACAATGGAAAGAAGTTTTTTTTTTTTTGTGATTTGATCGAAGTGTTTTAATGGTTGCGCAGTTTGGTTTTATTGATGCCAATACATCTATTCTATTCAATCTATTGTACAAGAAAAAATAAGAAATCTGTAGGAGGATTATAAAAAAATGGGTTTAGCAAAAATCTGCCTCGCGGTGGCGCTATAACAGGCCGATGTGAAGATTTCAGGTTTTACTTGGCCTCCAAGTAATACAGTATGTGTGCTGTACAGTAAAGTTTCACGCTGATCTGTCCAATGGTGCTGGAGATTAGCTGCTGACAGAAATGTGCCTGTTATATCGCCACCATGAGGCCGATTTGAATGATGTCTTCCTTGGCCTAATAGACGCTGTGACGCTGTGTTCAGGATTTGAGGCATTTTGTTCAAAACGGGCCACTCTTGCAAACTTTGGAAGCCAATCTTAGCCAAACATCGAAAACATAGTCTCGGCCACGCCTTCGACCTGGCGGAGACAAAATTACAGTACAAATAGCGTGTGGCCGCAAAATAGAATACCTGTGTTAGTCATAACTGTGAATCTTTTAGGGCCATCATGAAACGGCAATTCCTATAGTCGACTTATCCTATATTATCCTGTGTTTCCCACACTTTTATGGTTATCTGTTTTTGTTATGCATGTTCGAATTATTGTCTCCCCAAGACAAGTTTAAGGAATTGTGGTTTGAGATAAAAAGGATCATTGTGAAATGTTTAAGTGTATTTTTCTAATACCGTCTATAACATTTATCAATTTCTTCTGTTTTTTTTTCGTTCTCTTTTTTGTCAGAGTCTACCCTTCGTAAAAATTGCTCACAGTATAACAGCACAGGACCACCAACCAACCCCAGACAGCTGCATCATGAGTATGGTTGTAGGACAGCTAAAAGTAAGCAGAACAGGTTTTTTCTCATTTTCCCACTAAAGCCTGATTTATACTTTATATTTGTGCTCTGGTGTCGCACCCTGAATTTTCGGTTTGCGACACAATGTGCAACAACGTATTTCATGTGAAATTTAAATCTTGTCAGATTATGTGCAAACAGTTTTTTATTTGTACGCCAAGTTCCATCTCTAACAATAATGACCAGGAAGGTTCCATTTTTCAGAATCAGTGCTAATGTTCATCCACCATTTTTAAGTTGAATTTAAACCATGCCATTCTGAAATTTGATTTGAACTTGTCTGTGTCTGTTTACAGGCAGATGAAGACCCCATAATGGGATTCCACCAGAGTTTCATCCTCAAGAACATTAACGACGCGTGGGTGTGCACCAACGACATGTTCAGGCTGGCACTACACAACTTTGGCTAAATCCTGCTCCCACTCTGGTGGGCAGGGGTGGCCACGGTGGAGGGGGCAGTGTGAAAAGGAAGTGGGGGAGGAGGTTGGAGTGGAGTATAAGAAGTAGAGGGGACATCCATCCCTCCCTCCTCCCTGTCTCATTCACACCTGTTTGACAAACATCGGATTCTAGATGTCAATCACAGAACCTCATGTGGGTGGGCTTTCGAGCCACCCCAACCAATAGAAATGCAACATGTTGCTTGTGCTGAGAGCCGGCTGACCAATCAGACGCTCCTGTCTGCCCCTCCACTGATCTGCATGATGCTGGGAGAGCCCCCATTACACTCGAGCCAGACCAGGAAAACATTTACCAGCTTACTGATGCCATAACTCTTACTCCATTGTACCTAACTCTGCCCTGTTCTCTTCTTTACTTTATTCTGATCTGTTCTGCTCTACCAATGATGACTCCACAGCTCTCATTTCAGTTCTGTTAGCACTATGGTGGACTGGTGTAGATCCATGTTCAGAGTCAACTTCTTCTGTTTCTACTTTCTAAAATATTGTAGGTACCCCTTTGTTGTTTTTAGCGTTCATTTGAGTTTCACAACTAATTGTTACCTTGTTTTCAAAAGGATTCATGATGGTTCATCTTGTCATGTTAGGTTTTGCTCTAGCAAACCAAAGAATCATGGAGGCCATGAGTTTTCACCTTGCTGTGTGATCAGCACTTATCCTGTGCTCTCTTTCTCTATCTCATTCTGTCGGTCTCTCTCTGGCAGTCAACATGGATATTACAGCCACGATACACAATAAAATCTGGACTTTTTCTTATTGGTGTGCAGCTTGTTATTCTTTCTGTATCTGTTTATTTCACCTTGCTGTCATAATTTCCATCTTTATGGGGCAGCCATAGCTGAATGGTTGGAGAGCCCGCCTGGGAATGCAGGAAGCAAAAGGTCCCAGGTTTGATGCCACGCCTCGTGTCAAGGTGTCCATGAGCAATCCGCTCCTAACCGCTCCCAGAGGCGCTGCCCCTGTAGGGCCCACTGCTCCTGTTACTTAGGCTGGGTTAATTTCACTGTATATGCAAATATACAGTGAAAAATCCTACAAAGGAGACTATGTTATTGAATATTATCTAACTTTGTTGTTATGCAAGTGTTATAGCAAGCAAAATCAGTGTTATTGTTAAGGGAGTAATTTTAACAACTTGTCAATTTGGTGACTATTCTCTTGGAAGGTATGGGAATTGAAATAAACAGGTTGTTTTTGTAAATCAGTCTGTTCTCCTAAACACATGATTAACCTGTGAAATATGAGATGGCCTGCATAGCTATCATCTGCTGGCATGTGTACCTTAGTTTACTGTATTGCCCCTCAGGACTTATAAAAACCGGGAAAGTATCATTGTCATTTTAGATTTTTGCGTTGGCTATTCAAAAATAGCAGATCTACAAGCTTACAGCGGGTCACTTCGTGCTGCGCTGCATCTGCTATTTTTGAAAAAATCTTGAAAGTGTGAGAACTACTTATTTTGATTTAGATGGCATTTGTAGAATTGGCGTCAGGTTGCAGTCACTCACGCAATTCACAACAGCCTGAGGCATTCATTTTGTTCTAAATGGGAGATTGAAATAAATGCAATTGATATTTGGGACAGTTTAGGTGAATGGGCAGTGGACAGTCGGGGCACAATTCTGAAAAGAACCAGGTAGGAACTAACGATTCACAAAACACGGGGCTTTGATGTTTCGGGGGAGAAACGTTGCGCGGACACAGCGGAAGTTTAGACGGTTGCTGGGGGTGAGAGAAGTGAGCACTGATTGCAGCATCGCACTGAAAAAGAAATACTTTCTCCCCTTTCTAACAACCCAGTTCCCCCCTTTCCCTCACCCATGGCTTCTAATTCTAACATCGACATGGAGGGTGCGACCCAGCACCTTCGGGACATCCTCAAGCTGGACCGCCCGGGGAACAGCGCCGGTAAGTTGGACCGGGAATGACAAGGAGGGACTGCGTCTGCAAGCCAGGCCCGCATCAGGCTAATAACATGCTAAGCAAATAGCTAGCTAAATGCTAACTTCGGCTAATAACATGCTAGCCAAATAGCTAGCTAAATGCTAACTTCGGCTAATAACATGCTAATCAAATAGCTAGCTAAAATGCTAATTTATACGTAGTCGCGCGAGCCTGTCACTCAAACAAACGTGACATAACGTAATTTTCAACTGACAAAAGTATCGTCGATACTTTTGTCATTTTGAGATATGTCATTTTTTATGTCGTGCGACGAATTATACTGTCCAGCTCTAATGGTAACCCAGCAAGCAGTGTTAATACGGCCATTGCGGCTATATGCTAACAGTCAGTTAGCACTGTTGGTCTAGGCGCCTCATGCCTGAAGACCGAGCTAGCAGTGTTGCCAGGTTTTGTGAGAGAAATAAGCAACCATGTCTATGAAAAAGTCCAAAAGAAGCGACTTAGGCCACATGAACAATTTACATCAATCTATTAATCAGTTATTTGAAAATAGCCGAGCTACAAGCTCTCAACGCGATGCCACGCGTTGTGAACTTGTAGATAGGCTTTTTTCAAAAACAATCTTGGGGAAAGGGTGACATTTCTTTTTTCCCCTTTTAACACTAATCTGGTATGGGGGAAAAATATTAATTTGGGGGTCCTTGACATGAAATGTTTGAGAACCACTGGTTTAAACAACCAGCAAGCCCAAATAAGCAACTACAAGCAACTTTAAAGAAAAACAAGCCCAAAGTCACTTATAATAAGCAAACATGGCAACACTGCAAGCTAGTTCTCAAGGGATGCGAAAGTAAATGTAGCCACTACTAGCCAGCTAACTGTGTGACCATCACGCATCACTGTGAAATAATTGCCCTTGAACAACACGTTTAAAGTTGTTGCCTGTGATCATTACGGGGAAGTTTAATGCAGGTTAGTTCATGTTGAAGTCATGAATTTGCCATTACGCAGCTAGCTTGTGGCTCAGTCTAATATCAGGGACGTCCAAAGCTACTGTTGATGTGAATACATTTAGCCGCCAGCAAATTAAATTGTCCTATAGACAATTGATCATTTTGGACCATGTGGTGCAGCCTGTGTGCATTCTTGTCTCAAAAGCAAGTTTGTTCGATGAGCCATATTAATGTGCATTCTGGAAATGTATGAATGTCCTAGTAGTACCTGGAAATAGCCTGGGCCTTCATAACTGCGCAGAAGGTCGGTCCACTTTCAAAACAGTGACGGCTTACCTTGAAACTAAACAAATGATCACTTTGCTGCAGAATATTTAGCACTAGTAAATCGGGATGCAAATGCAGATTTAAATAACCTGTTAACTTTAAAATTAAACTTTATGTATAGTGCACTCAAAAAACTATAGTTAAAAAACAAACCAATACATTCAAAGTAAGTTGTGTGTGTGTGTGTGTGTGTGTGTGTGTGTGTGTGTGTGTGTGTGTGATGTGTATAAACACAAGCATAGAACAAGTGTACATATCTACTACATACATACATACGTGTATGTATAGAGGTTGTACCCAGTCATCCACATGTGTAGGAGACACACACAGACGTATACTTGTTCACCTATGCACACAAGATGGGAAATGTGATAACATTTAAATTAAACTCAGCCGTGGCTAAAAAGTGAGTCTTGATTTTAAGACTTTAAAATCTTGATGGATCTAATATGGAGAGGAAGGTTATTCCAAAGCTGCTGGGGTGGCCACGGCAAAGGAATGGTTGTCACCCCTGGTTTTCAGTGGTTCTTGGTAATGCCAGTATAACGATTGGTCAGCTAACCTCAGAGCTCTGACAGGGTTATGGCGGTGTAGTATCACATAGTTAATCTTTCTATAGGAATACACAATTTCAAGTTCCTTTAGTAAGTCTCCTAACTTTAGTCTGACTCAGAAGTTCAGATATTAATTATTTAAAATAGTGGAACGGAATCAAACAGTGTGTGTGTGTGTGGGGGGCTGTTAATTTCTTCTATAACCTAACCCTCACATGTCCTTCTTTCTACAGAGCAGTCAAGCAACAACCAGAGAAAACCTTCCTTTAATGGAGAGTTGAACGGGCTGTTGGGACTGAGTCTAGGAGCAGCAGGCCTTCTAGGTAGTGGGGACAGGTCAATCATGGCTGAATCCACTTGCCCCAGTGCATCAGACTTAACCAACAGTCAGGAGAGTCAGATAATGTGAGTTAATGTCAAATCGTAAATTCCAACCATATTCCTCTGTATGTAAAAACGTTTCATTATCTACTCCATATATCGTATGTAAACATAGACCATTTAGCTGTTAATTGTGCCATCTAGACGAGGGTTTGTCTGTATGTATGTTGGTCCCTTCAAAAGTAGATAAATCGCTGCTCATGCCGCAACGTGCATGTCACAAAACAGAAGCACCTTTCTGGCCATGAAAGCTTGAAGTACCTGGTGATGTCAAAGTTATATTTTCTCCCCCTGGCAAATGTCTTACCTGCACTAACACTGACTGTTCTTGTGAAGCATTTTTGTTGCTATTGGTTGGTAGAGTATATAAAGTTAGCTATTTTCAATAGGCCAACTAAGGCCATCATCACCGCACTTAGGGCCTTTACACAAGCAGCCAGCCTGTTGTATTCGCCACTGAACACCACATTGTGATTTGTGTGGCTTCATTCACAGACGGCACACATAGTAACTTACTAGTAGTTCATAGATAAAGATTAGACAAGGAGGTCACGCCATTACTTGACTGTCTTGTTTTTTTATTATCAACATGACACGACAAACTTTTCAAGTATAGTCCAATTTCCCAAAACAAATATACCTCATAGAAATAGATTGTTATCCCAAAACATGTTAAAACAACCAAGTTCCAGAGCCACACTGCGTTTCCCCCCCCGGTGTAATTCACATCAGAACTCATTAGTGTGTGTGGGTGTGTTTTTCTACTTAAGCTGTCTTTCTGGTGATGACGGATCCACCTGTATCTCCATTATCTCCAAAAATGTGGAGATTGTGGCCAGTCGAGACTCCAGTATTGACAGTAAAGCTCGAGGTAGCAGCAAGGTAAGACAGTTTTTGTTGTTGATACTATCCATCCAAGTGTTTTGATCTGCTAGACAGCAAAAGGTAAGACGGTTAAAGAAGAAGGTGTATGACAGAGGAAGTCTGTGCTATAATGCAGGTTTCAATGCACTTTTGAAACTTGCTTACCAATCAAGTACGCGCTCCCCTTTTGTCAAATAACGCTCCTGTCATAGGCAACAGCCATGGCTTCCTCTATTAATTTAGCTCCCATTTAACCTTCACTCTAATGATCCAGTACTGAGACTTGAGGCATATTGAAAACATAATATTGTGTTTTGATGCTATATGGGTGCACATGCATAATGTTTTGTTGATGCTTGGATTTGACTGTGTACAGCACTTTGGTCAATCTCAATTGTTTTAAATGTGTTCTATGAATAAAGCTTGACTTGATATTTGTTTGCTATAATTTTGGATTTCTGTTCACTGCAGGTGAAGATTCAGCCTGTTGCCAAGTATGACTGGGAGCACAAGTATTACTATGGAAATCTGATAGCTGTGTCTAACTCCTTTCTGGCATATGCCATCAGAGGTGAGTGAGGCTCCTGGAATGTGTCTCCTTGGTAGAAGGGACATCATAGAACCACAAAAAACTAAGAAAAAGTGAAATTTCATGATAAAACCTTAAAGGAGTATTGCTTGGGAACTAATCCGTTCAGATGAAAAGAATAGAAAGACGTTCACATGCGCCCCCTGTGTCCGGCAGGTGCTAAGCAAAAAATTAAACGGTAAACTAGAAAATGTGCTCCTCGGAGCACAAGTCTCCGCCAGCAGACCCGTGCTATTTTAACCAAAGGAAATCACTTACCCTATCTTTAACCATAGTTTTCTAGAAATGTTCTGATTCTTAGATTAGAACATCTAAGGATTAGAACATGTTAGCTTGGCTAACATGTTCAATCAGCCAAGCTAACATGTCCAATGTTAGCTTGGCTGATGGCACTGATGTCACTTCGAAACATGTAAACAATGTTTCGAAGTGGCACACCTATTTATAGGGCTCTATTTCGTCATGCGTCTCGCTATCCAATCAAAGCACACCCTTTCAACATATTGTCACGTGTCACGTGAAGCTTGACCAATGTCAGCTTGGTGGACACACGGAAGGACGAGAACGAAAACAATAGTCTCCTGGCGGAGACAATAAGAAAATGAAACACTCGAACCCTGATGGGCTCTGTTTAAAGAAAAATAATTTATTGCACCCAAGTGCAATGACATTTCTGGCTACATGCCCTTCATCAGGCTCAACTGGATCGATCAGCTCCAAATGGGTTTAAAATGTTTTATTATTTTTTACTTCGCAACGAATATTATAAATGTGTTCTTTTACATCCCATCTGGCTCCAATAAATATGAAAGTAGTACAAATGTAGTCTCCTAAATGTATTGTTCATCGTTGTCCTCAGGGGCAGAAATATCTATATCCAGTGCTGTAAAAGAACTTTCACATACAGTATGCAATGCATATGTTGTAGAAATATGACAATTCTGGCTTTTTAATGAATTTCTCAAAATGAACATCTGTACCCTTAGGTGCCAACAACCATGCAATGATTCGTGTGCTGAGCCTGGAGTCAGGTGAACGCTCGCTGCTGAAGGGCTTCACCGGCGCAGTCACAGACCTGGCCTTTGCCCACCTTGACTCATCCTTGCTGGGCTGTGTTGATGAAGCTGGCAACCTGGTGGTGTGGCAGATTACCTGCACCAGCAACAAGATATTGTATCCTGTTATGACTATAATAGAAGGCTATTGATGTGTGTGTGCTTAGTGTGTGTTTTGATGCATTGGTTCTCAAAGTGGGGTCCGAGGACCCCCAGGGGTACTTGAGGGGGTTCCAGGGGGTCCCCAGCTAAATGATGGACAGGAACCAAATGGACCCTTATGGGTGTGTAACTCTGCGAGTGTACAAATGGAACCAAATGGACCCTAACGGGTCCATTTGGTTCCATTTGTACACTCTCAGAGTTAAATTAACATTGATTATACAATATGAATTGGGGTCCCAGCGGTATAAATGCCATTAAATGGGGGTCCGTAGCCCTGATGCATGTTAAACTGGGGGTCCTTGAAATTAAAATGGTTGAGAATCACTGCTAGAGAGCCATAAAAAACCTTCTCTTATTGGAGGTCCCTGGCTTATCTTTTCAAATGGGGGTCCGTGGGGTAATAAGTGCCAATTTGGGGGTCCTTGACATGAAAAAGTTTGAGAACCTCTGTTTTGATGGATGACCACAAAGAGTTTATACACGCATGTATGTGTACTCTATAGGTCTGTTAATCATCATGGTTGCACTTTTGTACAAGGTTATATTTCTATCAGTATGATTGTTATTGCAATGACCTGGTAATGCGTCTTATTTAGTGTCAGAAATCCCAGAGACTGGTCTTTGAGACTTTCATCCGCCACCATCCTTAACTTATATCCCCACAGTGACCAGGTTGTGGTCCATATTCGCAGGCCAGAGGACACTCCTCTGAACTCCCACCGCCGCCTTATCTGGTGTCCTTTCATAGTGGAGGACAATGAGGAGAACCAAGATGATGTCAGCCAGACCCTGGCCCTCCTCCACGAAGACAAGGTATCTGATGTTTTTCTGGCCAGCTGGGAACGCCTTTGAGTGGGATACATGTCTTTATCCTCTTCTAGTCTGACCTTGTTCAGTCCTTCTAAAGCTATTGATTTCTGTCTACTTGAAATGCCATTAAGCCTCCATGTAGCGTGTGTTTCATTTTGGACACAGTGTGACAGGTACACTGCTTAACATTTGCCATGTTCCTGCCCCCCTCATTGGCTGCTGTTACATGGACAGTTGTATTCGGAATGAATACACTTCTATTCGGAATGAATGAATGGATGAATTCATTCCGAATAGATTTGCTCATGTAAACACCCCAATTGGAATAGAATATTCCATTCCAGTCTGACCCGAATGCATTTTCATTCGGAATAGGAGGGGTGGTATAGACCGTTTGAATCGGGTTAAATCAATCGGAATTGACCATGTAAACACTTTATTCCAAACGCTCCTGTCTGTTTGGAATACATGCATTCCTTTGCGCATGTCCGTGCTTAGTAGGGCTGTCAGAATTGTCCAAAAATGACCTATCAAATCTCTAATTCGGCCACGGTTGGTGCTGAGAAGCGCTCGCTCCTGCGGGATAAAATTAATGATTCTAATAGCGTCATTTAATAAGCCTGTAATGGTTAAGCCCAGACTTGTCCAGGAGAACGGACGCTCCGAGGATTGCTGGCCTAGGCTACACTTATACATGGATCTTTTTCTAAACAGGTATTTTAGTCCTCAGTTTTTAAAAAGAATCCCTGGCCACATGACAAAGATTTAAAAAAAAAATCCCTATCCACACGTAAACGCAGAAACGCATTGATCATAGACTGTAGTGTTGCGCGCTCTCTCTCTCTCTCTCCATTTATTATTATAATGACCATGTGCGAATGCGCGATGACATCATCGTACGGTACCTACATGAGAAATGTGACAAATACTAGGCTAGCCTACGTTTTACCGTGTCTGGTACCAATACAAAAAAAGAAACTGGTCTGAACTTGTAGATCTGCTACTTTTGCATTAAAACGGCGATGACAAAGGAACACAGGCTTGCACCGCATACAACGCTGCCTGGTGCGTTGCTTCCGGGCCTGCCTACGACCGATAGACCTCCGCCGCGGAGGCACAAGGGGGCTATTGCCTCCTGCCATGCCCACCAGGGGAAGCTCTGCTCCGGGTAGTGGCCCCTGGTCCATGCCCGGGCGTAGGCGGGAACCACTTTGCGCATGTCAAAAGTTATATTCTGAATGAATGCTTTGGTCATGTAAACAAGGAATACTTTTATTCAGGTCCCATGTAAACAGGTGAGTGGTTCAGATTCCTCTATTCAGAATGAGTTAATTCGGAATGAATTAATTCTAAATGAATACATGATGGTCCATGTAACTGTGGCCAGTGTGGTTTTCCATTCCACTTATCTGCCGGTGTACCTCTGACCTGTTCCTCCTCCTCTTCCTCCAGGCAGAGGTGTGGGACCTTGAGGTCTTGCGTGCCAACAACAGCAGTTGGCCTGTTGATGCTTCAGAACTGAAGGAGGGCCTCATCATAGTCAAGGGACACACCCAGGTATGTAGGATGACATGGAAAAAGCGCTTTGTTTCTATCTGGTTAACGACACAAAGGCATATAGTGTGGCACCGACAGAGCCTAGCCATCTAGAACAGGGGTTGGCAGAGCTGGGGTCGCGGGACACTGACGGTGGGGTCGCGTAATTATTTTGGGTCATAAAATAATGAATTATTATTATTATTATTTTTTTTAATTCAACAGAATGGATGACAATGATTACAAATAGTACATTTTACCATTTTAATACATTACAAATGCGCACCGAACGTGCAAGTTTATGTGCATAAATTACCTCCAGCATTTCTATGGCATTTCTTTGGGGTCGTGGGCTGAAAAGTTTGGGAACCCATGATCTAGAGCAGGGTTTTTCTAGCTCTTTATCTCTGTCCCCACAAAAGCAGACAAATCACAGCTCAGCTCACACTGCCACATGCATACAACAAACCACACAGCTCAGCTCTCGCTGCTACATTCAGAACCACAAAGCTGCGGGAAACCTTATCAACATTGTCACACAATGCTCACATTAGCACATCATTGGTGATGCACGCATATCACTGTAGCCCAATGTAAAAGGATGAAGGAAAGTAATTCTCCCACCACAGTAAGAGAAATGTTTTCAATTTAAATGTTTAGATGTAGTCTATATGTAGGGGTATTCAAGTCAGTTAGCCAAATGAATACTCATTTATTTAGGAAACTGTCTGAAAGCATTTTCAGTTGCATAGGTAAGCCATGTCGTTGTTAGTCTATGCGTCATGTTAAAATAACAGTTGTTTGATATGTCATCCTCTAGCGAGTCAGCGAAGGAGCTTTGTCTCCTGATGGGACAGTGCTCGCTACAGCTAGCCATGATGGATACGTCAAGTTCTGGCAAATTTACATAGAAGGAGGACAGGACCAGCCCAGGTAAACAAAAACAAACTGTTCAGCAACGATATGTTTTAGACATTTACACTGCACACCACGCTGCAAATGTAAACTCAACCCAAAAAGAAGTAACCCACAATATCGTTGATTCGTTTCCTATTTCGGTGTTGGTTTTTGAACATCCTGAATTTCTATTTTGAATTCTTCTTCTTTTCAAAACCGCTTCAATAGCAACATCAATTCTATCCACTAACGTTATTGCCACCAGTATTGTTTTGAAGGGTCTTGCTCTGATTAATGTAGTAACTACGGTCAAAGGATGCTGATTGGCCTGGTTGGAATCCCAACCAACAAAACTCAAATAAATCAAATGAAATGGAACATAAATATTTTTATGGGTGACTGGGCGTGACTACTGATTCAGGGATTGAAGCCAGGCATGCACGTTTGACTAATACACTAGTACATTTGTGAGAGTCATAACAGGCAATCTAATATTAGATTAGATTACTAGTGATTCAGGGGCTGGAGCCACAGGCAAGGTAGATTTTGCCTTGCAATATGATCCATATGGTATGCTGTTTCTTTTTTTAAATGTATATATCAGCCTAAAATGATGTGCTGCACTCAAGGAAACCGTGTGTGTGTGTGTGTGTGTGTGTGTGTGTGTGTGTGTTGAATAAATGGTTCTACTGTTAGAGAATCCTTCACCAGTACAACTCTATTGTAAAGCTTGCAATTGTCTGCATAATATCCATTGGCTCTGTTTGTATCTGTTTAAAGCAAAACATATTCTCAAATAGACAATGTTACGGAGAAAAGAAGCTAATGAGCTCAGCTAACCTGGCTTTAAGGTGGACTGATTTAAGGTGGTCCAGCAATTCTGATTTAGTGACGATCTTAGCTACTGCTAAATAGATAACATATGTTAGCTGCTGAGGCTCTCCTAAGTAAAACAAATTAAATAAAATTGAGGAAATTATCTGGCATTTCTACTTTTTTGCTGTATCAAAAATGTGCTGAACCGCGATAGCTCTATATTGAACCGAACCGTGAGTTTTGTGAACCATCAAACCCCTCTGTATTCAGTAATGACATGGGCCAAGTTATTGTGGAAAACCGGCAGAAAAAGACTTGCTCGCTGCATAGAAATTAAGGAAAACTCCTTAGACAGACTTAAGAAAATATAATTTCTTAATTTTAGATGCTCATTCTGTGCTCATAGTGAGGGGTGAATTTATTGTGGAACATCTTCCAATAGCATAAGACATGCAACATACTAAATTTCTGGTATGAATTTGCTATAACATGACTCTAAAGACCGTACCACTTTCATCCCTGTAAAAGACAGTATTCTTGTGTGGTTGTCCAGTTTCAATAGGCTCTGTTAGCAACACCTGTGCCGATTGCACTGCTGTGCCCTCAAACTAGAGGCCCAGATCTAATTCTCCTGTAAGGTTACTTGTTTACATCTCCATCCTCTTAATTTCCTCCAGGTGTCTCCATGAGTGGACGCCTCATGGAGGACGTCCTCTATCCTGCTTACTGTTCTGTGACAATCATAAGAAGCAGGACCCTGAGTGAGTACACACAACTATTCGCTAAGCAAACATGTGACTTATGTACCGTAATTTCCGAACTATAAGGCGCACCTGAATATAAGCCGCACCAGCCAAATTTAGGAAAAAACAAATGTGTGCATATACAAGCCACACTGTACTATAAGCCGCAGGTGTGAAATCCATAGATTTAGAAGGTCCCCTAATGGGGAAAAAAAGTAGCTGCTTATAGTCCGGAAATTACGGTAGTCCCTTGAAACTAAAGTCTGATTTCTCTCTCTCTCTCTCTCTCTCTCTCTCTCTCTCTCTCTCTCTCTCTCTCTCTCTCTCTCTCTCTCTCTCTCTCTCTCTCTCTCTCTCTCTCTCTCTCTCTCTCTCTCTCTCTCTCTCTCTCTCTCTCTCTCTCTCTCTCTCTCTCTCTCTCTCTCTCTCTCTCTCTCTCTCTCTCTCTCTCTCTCTCTCTCTCTCTCTCTCTCTCTCTCTCTCTCTCTCTCTCTCTCTCTCTCTCTCTCTCTCTCTCTCTCTCTCTCTCTCTCTCTCTCTCTCTCTCTCTCTCTCTCTCTCTCTCTCTCTCTTTCTGTAGTGTTCCATTCTGGCGGTTCTTAATAACTGGAGCGGATCAGAACCAGGAGCTAAAGATGTGGTGCACAGTTTCATGGACTTGCTTACAAACTATTAGGTTAGTGCATCATGCTGTCACATTCTCTTCTCCATAACTTCTGTGTCTTTGTTGTCACAATGAAGGGACCATAATTATCAATTGACCTTTTGCTAAATCCCACCCCAACAGCGAGTGTCCAATGCTAGCTTAGCAACCATTGCTAACCTGGCATATAGTTTGGCACTCTTCCGTCACATGTCATACCTGTCAATGTTAACCCGCACACAACCTGCAACATTGATAGCAAGCATAGGGATAATGTGATGGTGCCTATGAATTAGCAACAGATTCCACATACCCAGAAAACGGTACAAGGGTGCATTTTTCACCACTTTGCCGAGGCTGAAATCTGTCCTTAAACTGCAGGTGCAAACCATATAAAACAAACAAATGTACAAATCCGCAGTGATCTGATGCTGATGTGTTGACGCCAATGGTTACTTTGGCATGGTGTATCCTGAATCACTATTAGATTTATAAGCATGCTTAGAAACACATGTGTAGGTAATGCTGCGTTCACACCGGCGTGAAGCTGAACAATGAATTAGTTTCTATTTTCAATGTTATCTCTATGCAAATTGGCGTTTAAAAAATGTCCATGAGCGTTTGTCATTGCGAAAGGTATAGGACTGCAACTCATAGAATGTGCACTCGCTATATCTTGATCTATATGATCTCTCTGAAAAGGCAGATGGTGTTTGGATCACCGTTTTATCGTCATATCGCCCACCCCTAGTGAGAAGCAAACTTGCCACACCTTGGTCTGGCAGAGTGGAGTGGGTGGGGCCTAGCGAAGGGTGAATTGGCGTTGTGTGAATGATGAACATTGCTCTGCAAAGTACACTTCCAATTTGGTTCTAAGAATAAGGTTATACAATTTCTTACAGTGATGTTGCTAGGTTTTCAATGTAATGGGTCCTGGGACCCACAGGTGGTCATTCAAATGGGTCCCAGAAACATTTTATGGGTCCCCAATTACACGCCCCCCCCTCCTATCTTTTTCTTTGATCTCTAATCTCCATATCTTCTATGTGTGTGTGACTGTGTACATTATATCCTAATGCAGTGTATCTCAACCTTTTCAGGCAGCGACCCCCCCAAAATAATCATATTTGAACTGGGGACCCCCCGAGGAAGCACTTGGAATTAGGAGTTGAGGCATTTAATTTAGTTTGACTCAGTTCCACAGATACATATTGTGAAAATAGCAGATCTACAAGGTCGTATTTTTTTTTTTTGTAAATCCGATCTACAAGCTCACAACGCCTTGCTTGTAGATCGCCTCTTTCTTATATTATTTCACAATTTTGCCCGTATTTATAGTATAGTTTGTTGATTAGTTTTGATGCAGTCATAGTCTTTTTTCTTTTCTTTCTTGAGGTATTAAACATATCTTAAAAGTCCTTAAATTGTGACTTCACTGTGTCATCTGGGGACCCCCCCAAAATCATGTGGGGACCCGCCTAGGGGTCCTGACCCACAGGTTGAGAACCACTGTCATGATGTACATTCTATTATGCAACTTGTTGTAGTCATAAACTCAGAATACAGGGTACAAACTACGATATAAAGTTCATAATAATACTATGAAAAAGATAGTGTACACTTCATAGGAGCAGAGATGGATAGGAACTAAAGAACAACAACACTTTGTGGAAGGGGGAAGAGAATGTAAACGGAACAGAGATATTTGTTTAAGAAAAGTAGATGTTTGCGGCGGTATTTATTGCTCTGGTGTTTTCTTCTTAAAAAGTGGGATTCCCTTCAAATGATTTATGCTTGTGTCGCACCGAAAATAACGATCTGAAAACAACGTGTCGCGCGTCGGTGTTTCGGCTCGCGGCCCGGTTTGGTGCGCGGTCGTGGCCCGGTTTGGGCTGCGGATCGCGGCCGGGTTTGGTGCGCGCGTCGCGACTCGGTTTGGTGCGCGGGTCGCGGCTCGGTTTGATCCGTGGTTCGGTTTGGTGCGCGGCTCGCTTTGGAGCAGGGCTGCGTGGCTTGCAGCTCGCTTTAGTTGTATGCGTCCCGTGGACGCAGTGATGGTTGGTTTTATGCGTCCTTTATTAAAAATGTGCGTCAGAGACGCAGGACGCAGGGCTAGCAGCATCTCTGGTCTTAGTATAATTTTTTACCGTAGACGTTATTTAATTTGGTGACGGTGATAACTATCGATTGTCAGGGAGTGGGGTAGAAATAAGGCAGCACCATGGCAGGGGGAAATTTTTATGAATGGATGAATCTACTAATGTTTGATAAAAAGTTAATGAAAGGTGTGTCAAAGACATTTAATTGTATTCATGAATTTCATGTGGAATAAACTGTTAAAAAAGCTGAGTTTCAAAGTTGATTTGCTTTGAAGTTGACCACTGATTGACGGTTCCCGGTAGCAAACGCACTACATTCCACCACAGTGTGCAGGGCCTAGGCTCACGTCGATATATTCTCACGTAATTTACGACAACTCGCAGCAATATTAATGACCACAGAACTATCCAGACCTCTGAAGGAAGCAATCCTTCGTTCGAGATTCGACTCTTCAGAACTCCTCATTCAACTCAGACTGAACCTTTAATTTTTTTGTTCAACGAGATCAAGTATCATCAGTAAGGTTCCTCTCCTTATGTGCATCTGTTTCTAGGTTCTCTCCAGATCCATTCAACTCGGTTCAGCCCAGTCTGAAGGCCAGTCTGGACCTGTCTGCTGAGTGCCTCATCCTCACAGACGTACAGAGGAAGGTCAGCAGCACAACTCTGTTTCTATTCTGACCTGTACAATGCTACACTGAAATCTTATCTATATCCTGCCATTATGAATGTAGGCTTTTACTAACATTTCACACCTGCTGTCATAAATGAATAAATCATTCTCACTCGGTTACTCCCTGGCTTCAAATACCATGTTGATATGCATGATGAAAATGAATGACAATAGTTTGCTATGGGTTTGCATTAAAATGTATCGCAAATATTAAGAAAATCAGCAAAAGAAAATGTTTTTTTCAAAAAGTTAATTTGTTTTTATTTTGTTTGGGCTTTTTCTGCCTTTCGTGTGTGTGTGTGTGTGTGTGTGTGTGTGTGTGTGTGTGTGTGTGTGTGTGGAGAGACAGAAACGGGGAGAAAGTTTGGAAGTGACATGCAGCAAAGTCAACCGGGCTCTGGAATCAAACTTGTGACTTGCTATCAGGCATCAGAGCCTATGTGGCATGCGCCTTAACCACTTGGCTATCGCCGCCCCATTCATCCTGCCTCCTTTATCCCAGGTTCTTTACGTGATGGAACTCCACCAGGACCAGGAGAAAGGCCAGGCCAGTTTCACAGCGGTGTCGGAGTTCTTGCTGACCCATCCCGTGCTCAGCTTCGGGGTCCAGGAGGTGACACACAGCAGACTGCGACACACGGAGGTCCTGCCTGCAGAGGAGGAGAGCGAGAGCATGACCACAGGTACACAAACTGGAAACGATTTAACTCAGTCCTGCAGTCTAATTGATGTTCACACACAGTACACCTAATCTCATCAGACCTAACCCCAATCTGAGCAGCGATCCATTTTTAACGTTACACTGGTACTGAGCACATAAGCCACAATACAACTGTAAATCATGTGCTCCTACTTATCTCGAAAAGATTTTATATTAAATTTGTACCGTATGTATCATACATTTCTTTATTTTTCATCCTATGTTTTTTTTCATGTCATCAGGTGGTGACATGCTTTAGATGCCTCATCTTTCAAAATCATAGCTTTACCACCTGTCATTATTACTCCGTTGGTGATGTGATCTATTTAGAGAACATCGAACACAGTTTACCCTGTTTTTCTTGTGTGTACCTCTAGAGGGCAACCAGGGGCCTATGGAGTCCAAGTCTGGGATCCAGATTAAACTCTACTGTGTCCACACCAAGTGAGTTTTCCTACAATATTTGATGATTAGCCAGTGCTGAAATTACTTTGACAGCTTTTGAACGAGAAAAAACAACACATTAATGAAACCATTTACTAAATATGATTATGTTGAGAAAATCATTCTCTCCTCTCATAACAATATTCCTGATGATCATTGCAGAAATGTCTTGTCCCCCTATGCTACTGTATTTTCAGATCTCTGCAGGACGTCCAGATTTGGTTTCAGCCCAACATGGGTTCCAATTCTGCCCTTTTCCTGCCTCATTCTGACTCCCAGGATGGCTTTGGTAAATGATCCTCCTATTACTATGCACTGACGACACCCACCCTCCACCCCCACACGATCAGAATGATGCATGTTAAACAAACCAACACCACACTGAATTCTGGATCTGATCAATAATCCACAGTTTAACATGACTAGACCCTGACATCTAGAGTCCGGGCCACTATCTGACCAATAAGCCCATACATGGAGATCTCTGCATCTGTCATTCCTTTTCCATTGTATGCCCATATATATGGAGATCCCTGATGTCATCAGTATATGCCCATAATGTGCATGTGACTAGGTTATGTCTGAGTCATTGTGACGGGCTGCTGGCCGGCCTCTATATATGGTTATTTCTGAGTCATAGTGACAGGGTTATGTCTGAGTCATTGTGACGGGCTGCTGGCCGGCATGTGTATATATGGTTATTTCTGAGTCATAGTGACAGGGTTATGTCTGAGTCATATGTCCGCCGGCCGGCCCTCCCATTAGCTAATTTTAATATAAAGGATATAGGAGAGATTCAGGATTATTTAAGTGTTTTATCCCATTATACAAAGAGGATCAAATTCTTGGGTTTAGCTTTTGACTCAAAATGGTCTGGCCTGCATGAAGTAATATTTTGTCCAGTATGGCCTGTGAACTAAAATAATTGTGTGTAATTCAGTGTTTTTAGCTCATACATTTCCTCCCAAATATTTTAGTACTCCTTAGTTATTTGGGTTTTTAATCAAACATAGCTTAACCGTCATGTGATATGCTTCTTCAATAAGCTTTAACAACAATTATTATAGAAAATTGCAGATTAACATTTCATATCCAGGAATTCACATTATAGACGCTACCACTGACTATCCCTCTAACATACCTCTAAACCTAGCCTTTTAATATACATATTTTGTTTTAAATTAGAGAAATGTTTAAGCTATTAGCCTACAGCTGTTTTGGGTAGAATGATGGGTGTAAACTCCTTATATAAGTGATATGCTAGAAGTGTTATTGAATGAGAGATAAATATTTCTGTGACTAATTTTGATATAGGGCCAGATTCAGCGCTATAATAATCCCTGTTTATACCTCAAAATTCTGCCAGGTCAAAGAATCTTGACTACTGCTACAAAGTATATAATCACACTCATTAGCCATATACTATGGGCTTCCCTGCAGTTCTGCAAGCGAGGCTAGGGTCTAAGGGCATTTCTCAAGTACACTTCAATCAGTAGCTGTAGAGAGACAGGACATTGCTCCTCCTTCACCTAGATTTATCCAGCAGGTTCTGAATCAGCACTCTACCAATCACCAGCCAGTCATCCTCTCTAATCCTTGCGCTACCACTGTCTGTCTGCAGCAGGGTTCTCAGATCACCTGACAGACCAGAGCTCTGACAAGGAGTCCGCCAACGGCTCCGAGAATGATCTTATGAAGATTCCACCACTTCCCGCTCCTGCTGACTTCCTGTCTGCCTCGGGTGCAGCCAGCGCAGCAATGCCCAAGCTGATGACCCCGGATGCCTTCATGACGCCGAGCGCTTCGGTATGAACCCACACCGTAACTGGTTTAGCTCTCATTTTGTTTTCTCTCGTGCAGTGGTTATCGTTACTGCTATAATTTCCCAAATAAATTAAGCATGTTCATGTGTTTGTAGTTGAAAAGTGAACATCAAGCCATCGGCTATTTTTAGCACCATACTAGTTGCAGACTTTCGATGCGGTGTGGAGAGAGGTGCATTCAGCACCTTTTTCCACACCCTTCAACCGACTTCATTCGACTTACAGTCTGTGTAGTACAGTAGTCTGGACAACAAAGTTTGGCGTGTTGCGGCCTTTAGACATCAAAAGGCGGGAGGGATAATGAGTGGCATCAGCATAAAAGCAGCTTACTGAGAATATCTTTGGAATCTCTCAAGCTGCAGTTCTTAGATTCTCTTTGATTTCATGGTAAGAACAAGAGCTCCCTTCTTTTGACTCCTTGCACTGTGAAAGAATCATCAGGAAAACTGATAGGCTCATTCAGGGGTGAATACCATCCAGGCCGTGTTTTAAAAAAAAACTCCTGTTTCGGGTATTATGTCTTGTCCAAATGTTTATTTATATGTATGCCTCCATGTACAAATGAGGGTAAAGCAATCGATCTTTGACAATAAAGCAACCAACCAACTATAGAAACAAAGAAGCAGTGATTGGTTGCTGGTTGTGTCCATCCAGGTACCTGCCTCTCCTGGAAGCAGTGCCAGCAGTCTGACTATTGTTACAGCCATCAGCAGCAACTCAGACTCAACCAACAGGTTAGCCTCTCTTTACAAACATGCATAGTTAAACTAAGAATGGTGATGTTGACTATTGTCCTTTCAGCAATTCAGTAGTAGATGGTCACCTATCCACACGCTTTCCCATGTACTGTACATGAGCACTGCAATATGGAAATTGATATCAGTTGTGAGGCAATTAAAAGCATCTCAGCTGAAAATGCACAGGGTTTTAATAAAATGCACAGGGTTTTAATAAGTTGGTGATCAGGGCATTAGACTAGTGGACAACCTTTATTCCCTCAGTGTTCATAACAAACTGTTGCAGGATCAGGATGCTAGTAATAACAGTGTGTACATTGTAACATTGAATGGTCAGAATTTACTGACTGTGAGATGTTGTATTTTGCCTGTTGATGTTTTCCTGATTGTAATGATTTGTACAGGGTATCTGACTATGTATGTATTGCCTTAGGACAACAAAGAACAAAAAACAAAGAAAGCCTTTTATATATGTCCTGTGTTTGCAGAGTTGTAGATGATGTGAGCCACAGCCCTAACAGAGCAGAGAACATTAACAGCAGCAGTAGCCTAACTCTCTCTGCCTCCACCAGCAGCCCCAGAGCCTCATCTATACTACTACCTGGACTGGAGAACCTGCCAGTAGGAACACACACACACACACACACACACACACACACACAGACACACAGACACACAGACACACACACACACACACACACACACACACACACACACACACATAACTAACAAGCCTGATTTGTACTTGGTTGCTTATACAAATATAGCTGATCTACAAGCTCACAACAGTGGCGCACACAAGTATACATTAAGCAACACACAATCTCTCTCTCTCGCGCCAAATTACAATACTCTCTCTAGCCAAATTACAATACTCTCTCTCTAGGCAAATTACAATACTCTCTCTAGCCAAATTGCAATACTCTCTCCAGCCAAATTTAGAATACTCTCTCTCTCTAGCCAAATTACAATACTCTAACTTCCACACTCGCTCACTCCACTCGCGCCTTAATCCCGCGTCCGAGCAAGGAGGTGAGGATTAGATGCGATTCTGGAGGAATCAGGCAGGTTGGACTGATGGCCACATTCCAATACTCACATTTCTGCCTGCTTGCCTCCTCCCTGCTCCACATGTCATCTTGTATTGGACACTGTATTTCTCTCTAATATGCTTCGGAATGGAGCTGTTTGACATGCATTCTCCCACACTCATGCACAACAATCAGCATATTTGTGTAAATAAAATGCCATTAATGTGTTGCTTTAGTTGTTTTGATCACTGTTATTCAGATTTATAAATATAATTTCACTTCAGTAGCTCTTCCAGTTTAATCGAGTGGGACACTTTCACTGTCTGAACGTTGATACACACACTCACTGTTTTATGTTTACAGTACAATATTAGGATATGAGCAGATCAAACCTCTTTGGCTTTAAATCATCTCTTTGAAGTCTGCGACATGGCACGACTTTTAGACACCATCTCCCAGACAGTGTATTTTCCATCCCATAGCTAGAGGAGGCGGTCCAAACAGATAGACACTTCATGTACATGCGCGTTTTCTCGTTCCAAGCGGCTTGGGGAACTCACTCTGGAGGAGTGATTGCAGAGTGAGCAGATTTGGGTATTGGAATTTGGCTTCTCTCTCTGTAGGGATGTAACTATTAGGGAAGCAACCTGGTGTATAAATAAATCTATGTGTAATAATTGTGAAACTTATTATTTCTCACACTATACTCTTACCATCAAAATCTATAATTGTTATATGCCTAGTACCAGGTTCTTATCCCCCTCTAACCTTTCTTATCTTTCCTCTTCTTCTTGCATCTCCTCTCACCCCCCCAGGCTTTGGCCTCTCCCAGTGGTCCTCTCTCTCTTGACGGTTCTCAAGTGCTGGACCCCCCCCTCTTACCAACCCAGGCTTCCCCAACTAGGGTGCGATCTCCCGATGTCATCTCCTCAGCCTCAACAGCCATGTCCCAGGACATGCCAGAGATTGCATCCCAGACATTGCAACTCCAGCGAGGGCTGGTCTCAAACCCAGAGCCCATGCTTCTGCCGGCACTCCAAACAGACAGCATGGCCTCCGCTGCCTCCGCTCTGCACCTCCTGTCTTCGCCACGTGTGAATAACAGCAGGTAATATGAACAACATGGTGGATTTTTAAACCGATACAAGGCTTACGTGTGAAATATAAACTCTGAAATAGAGTAATTTGTCCCAATCCTAAAATGGAGTTTCTTGTTTGATTTTAAAAAAAGGAAAAAAGATTGATGATGATAAGATACAGTATTTACAGGGAATATATTACAATGACTTAAGTGTGAATAATAGTCTATATGATTATCTAGTATAATGTACCATATTATGATGCATTACAGTGCTGTACTATTACCACTCGGTCCTGAGTTAAACGAACAGTCAGCATTATGCAGTATGAGCAAGTATGCTGCACAATGTAACACGTGATGTAAACATTGTCATTCTCACAGCTTGCTGTCCCTGGAGCTTGGCGGGGGAGTTGTATCTGTGGGTGGAATAGGAGAGCCTGAACCTAGACTCAGCCACACTCCTTCTCTGCTGGAGAACGCCCTGTCGCAGGACAGCACTGTGGCAGGGGGCGGAGCCTCTGATGGTGGCGTGAGCCTCACTGCTTGGCCAGCAGCACCTGACATCACTAGAGAAACCAGGAACAGCCTAAGAGACAATGGATTAGGAGATTGGTGAGGCGACACACACACACACACACACACACACACACACACACACACACACACACTTCACTAGCATCATTTCATCTACACAGTAAAATCCTCTGTTATTATAACTTAAGCACAGGTCTCTGCATTTTTTTGATTGACTGACCTATGGTTCAAGAGTTAGAGGCCAAAACATGCAGCGTCCTGTTATAGCGCCACCATAAAGCCGATGGGTGAAATGTGGCTCAGTTGGCTAATGGGAGGCCGGCCTGCGGACCATAGACATGTCACTCTGACTCAGACATAACCATAAACAAACCTGATAGATAGGTAGGTGTGAGGGCCATGCATGGTGGCCAAAACCTCTAGTTATTTAAATATGCTTACTTTTTGGTGGATTACTTAATATATAATTATTTATATCTCATCTGTTTTGGTGTAGTTCCCGAGAGGAGCTGAAGGACAGACACATGAGCTCACCCTACCACAGACGCTCTTATCAACTCACACAGAATGACAGTCAGGATGCCAGTGCAGAGCAGAGGTAACATCCAAATATTTAATGTTCTATATCTGGAATCTCTTACTTTAAGTTGGCATCTGGTGTCATTTACTAATCTTTAACACTAGGGTGCAGTGTAAACAAAACAAAAAAAAGGCCATTGCATGATCTTGGCTAGTGTAATGATGCCAGGACTGTCAAAAACCAAGCCATCTGAATCAATTGCAACTCATTAGGTCCCTGTTGATTCGTACACCATGACATCACACACAGTCTTTACAACCTGTACTCTCTGTGTGTGCGTGTGCCTGTGTGTGTGTGTGTGATCCAGTGACCATGATGACGAGGTAGCCAGCCTTGCGTCGTCCTCAGGGAACTGCGGTGCACGTGCGTCTCACAGACTCCCTGTTAAGGACTGGAAGACCTCACCGCGAGGCTCGCCGAAACTGAAGAGGAAGAGCAAGAAAGAGGATGGGTGTGTTCAATTTCCTATTGAAGGCTTTTTCTCTTTTGTTACATATATTTCCTTGTAATGACATAATCTATGTGCATTGCCCATCAGCAGCTCTAATGAGACCTACAGGCTCACAATTCTCTTTAAAAAAAAGATATCACAAAGTCCCCAGTTAACACATTTCCAGTTATAATTTTCAAATAGCCCAGCTTGCAGGTAGGTTCTTTTCACTAAATGATGAGTGAACACTCATAAGTTGTGATATTTTCAAGGAATTGTTTTGAAATCCTTTGCCATTCATTGTTTTGATTGTTGTCTCGTTTCTGTCTCCTTAGAGAGTCCTCTCACTCTCAGTCCAGACAGGTAGACTCTAATCAGGTAAGTGGTTGAGATATTTTTTCTATTTTGGTGGAGGATTGTAACCTCGCATAGCTAACCCAAATCTTGTCAGCTCAGTTTTCCAGACAAGTTATTTAATCTGGAAAACATCCACTGAGAAACGATTGTAGCCGGCACCAGAATTTGTTTTTATTAGGGGTTGCTCAGCAAGTTAGTGCACTGGCCATATGCTCTTTGTGAGTCACAAGGATCCGAGTTTGAATCCATCTCTCGTCATGTCTAGCTTGTCTCCCCTCACTCTATGCTCTGCGTTTCATATCTCTTTACGCTCTGCTATCTAAGTAAAACATAAAAAATATTTTGATTGAAGGACTTTCTCGAGAAGTGGTTTTGCTCTTGTCTTGACTGGGTTTGACACGTTTTATTTGCCAACTGACTGCTGAATGTATGGCATGCGTTTGCAGTTCTGACTGGTTAAAGGCTGATCCATTCACCACAAGGTTGCTTGAATTGATGATGCCGACAAGTTACGCAGATACCTACTGAGTTTTGCCAGACCACAATGAACAAAAATGTTACGTTTTGGAACATTAACTCATTCACTGCCTGAATTATTGCTGGCCGCGTTTGCCCACTGCCAGAGATTTTTCATTGAAAAAAAAAAAAAAGGATTCAGGAGCCGAGATACAGAATGTTTAAGTTTTAAGTTAACAAGGAAGTGGATGGGAGTCTAGATCTTCGAAAAATCATATCTCCTTGGTCTTTGGGTCAAATTTAAAAAAAAATATATATATATGTGTTTTTTACGTTCTTGGCAGAATTGGTAATTGTAAATAATTACGTTTTTGGCAGGGAATGAGTTAACACTTATAATGGCATGTCTGAAATAGGTTTGAAAGTCTGTATCGGTTTTATAAATATTTAACCAATAAAAGTATTTACAATAGCTTGTAACTAAACTACATTGGATCCATACAGAATTTTTTCCCTATTATTTTCACGAAAATCTTTGAACCCATTCAGTAAAAAATAAGAAAACCGTTTTTTCTTCGTTTTTGCCTCTGGGGGCACGATCTCCTTTTTAGTTTATTCCTACTAACAACAATGTTTAATGCAGTAGCGCCGAGATTACCCGAAAAGTTACGGTTTTGGACATGCAAGGTTTCCACCCGACAGTGCCGCTATTTGAGAATATTTCCCTCTCCTCTGTTCTCCATCTTTAATGCCCTATCTCCCAACAGATGAATGCTGAGGTTCAGGAGGAGCTGCTGATGCTGTTACGTGGCCAGCAGAGAGAACTAGTCGAGCTGCGTGGTCAAATGGATGTCATGCAGAGCTCAATCATGGCCCAAGTACAGCATGTCCTGGTCAGCCACCAGGAACACGATCGTATCCTTTACTGCACTCTCTATTATCGGACACCTTAGAATATGTAGAAGAGCAGGCAATAGGCTTATATCATTGTTTCTTGTTAAATAATGTGTTAATTTTTATCTGATGTGTTGATGAAATGAGAATCGTGAGTTACACTCAAGCCTGTGATGCACCGCCACCATACTGCACAAATACACCAACAATTTTCTTGATCAGGAAGTAGGGTGAACCTGTCTTGACTACACAGCATGAACTCAAAGGCATGGAATTAGGGATGCACCGAATGGGAAATTCTTGGCCGAAACCGAAAACCGAAAATAGAAAACAGTTGGCCGAAAACCGAATACCGAAAGGCCGAATATGATAAATATATATACATATATATAATAGAGATGGTCATGGTCCGATCAGGTTTTTTGAAACCGATCACCGATCCGATCACGATCAAGTCTGATCATCCGATACCGATCACCCATCCGATCATGTGGCGCAATATTATTTTTTATATTTTTAAACTTTTTGTATTTTTATTTAACTTTTTTATTTATTAATTCATTCACTCATGCTGGTCGTCCAGGCCCAGAGGTGGACAGAGTACTCGACCCCAGTACTTGAGTAAGAGTACAGAGTACTCCTGGTTACATTTACTCCACTACAACTAAAAGTAGCTCAGTCAAAATGTTACTCAAGTAAGAGTAAAAAAGTACTTGCTTTTAAATGTACTTAAGTATTCAAGAGTACATGCTTTTAAACATACTTAAGTACAAGTAAAAGTACATTTCTATTTTTTTATAAGGCTTTTTTAAATCACAAGTCAAATGAGTGCAGCATTGGTTCAAAACGAGTAAACTAAATCCACAAAATATTACATTTAAATATACTGTCTTGAACAAACTAAAATATGTCTTAAACCTCAGCAATTCCAATGCAACAAAAGAACTCCTGATCTAAGCAGTAACAGTGAGGTTAGGTTTTCAATGTAGTTAGTGGGTGCCAAGACCCAGGAGTATGCCATACTGTCTGAATGAAAGCCATACCATTTTGGCATACTGAGTATAGCAACATTGTATGCCTTTCATTGTTTTCAAGGCAAAAAAACAAACCATGTCACTCTGCCTTTCATGAATATTCAAGGCAAAAAAAGTACCATATGTCATTGCTATGTGCTAGCTGCTAACACCAAACTCCGCTGGAATTTATAGTTTTAAACTCTCTAAAGGGATCTAAAATGTTGTGCTTAACTCGACAATAAGTGTTGTCCCTATCTACTTCAATGGACTACTTTATTTGGGCTGTTTGCTGGATTCTTTTCTTTTAACGAGGCACAACGAGCGCGCGCGCGCGCGCACACACACACACACACACACACACACACACACACACACACACACAGCCCTGGCTGCGTGCGCGCGCACACACACGCACACACGCACACACAGAGACTGAATGTTTTTTCCATAGCGTGTGTCGCATCGGTCTCACACACTGTAAAGAAGTTCCACACCGGACCTTTTTTAACCTGCGTGCGTGCAGCAGAGGAGCAGTGCAGCGAGATCATAACAAACACTTCTTCCTTCTTTTAAGGCGGCTTTAAATAGCATTGTTTCGGTGTCTTTCGGCCGATATGTTTCGGTGTCTTTCGGCCGATATGTTTCGGTGTCTTTCGGTGATATTCTTTCGGCGCTAAAACCCTTTCGGCCGAAAGCCGAAAATGCATTTTTTAACCATTTTCGGCCGATATGTTTCGGTGGCCGAATATTCGGTGCATCCCTACATGGAATACACCAGAATGCAATGGCAAATATGGCCAGTATCTATTGTATAACACTGCTAGACCAAAGATGTCCTTGTGCAAAGACATTTGCAAAGAAAGGACAAGAGTAAAACTTTTATCTGTCATCTTTTGTGTTCACTAGCTTTGTCAGCCAATTCGTTCTAAGCGTATTTGCCTGTGTCATTGCCTGAATCATGTGTTAGATACGTTTAGAACAGGTTTGCTACAGTGGAACTAGTTGTTGTAATGATAGCCATTTCCCATTCTGTTCCCGTCACTTAGAACCAGCCAGAACATGGATGCTTTATGAATATAATTTTAGCGTGTCTTAAAGTGTAATTTTAGAGAGGTTTGTATTTGAACCCACGGCTTCGTGTGCGTTTTATGAGCTTTTATATCAACCAGGGAGACTGGAGCTTGGTAGTAGAAAGCTAGAATATTAAACAGAAACTTTAGTTAACTTTATTTTTGCTTTAGGTTTGTCATTCTATAATCACAAATAAAATGCAGTGCAATCTACTGTACTTTATTTTTTAAATTGCAATTCTATTGCATATCCTTCACAAGTTCTAAAATGATTATATTCATCCTGACTAGAGGGTGATCGAAAGGGGGAAAAATATGTCCGTAACATTTCATATCTACTTTGTCCCTCATCTTAAGCATTTCTTGTAAAGACATGTACACACAAAATGCATTATGTATGTTATGTAGTATAATGTGCATACTGTAGCATATTATTATTGCATATGCATGCATTATGCAACATGATTCCCCCAAGCTTTGAAATATAGTCAGACTGTCAATTTGGTAAGACAGCTGCACATATCCGTCGTCTTTCTGAGAAACCTAAAATCTGTTTCACTCAAACTAGTATAAAAGGGCATTAGTTTGTTGTCCCTGAAAGAACTGGAATGTCCTGGACCTTTCATAGCTTTAATTCATGGCCGACATTTTCTCCACTGTAAAAAGAAATGGGAAAAAAATGTTTCATGGCCTTCGAAGTTGGTATCATGGTATAACAGTAATAATACATTCTAAAATGTCAAAAATTTGTTGGCATCACTATCACTCTGACTTTTGTGAAGTTATTTTTCTTTTAGGAAATGGGTACTCACAAAATACACACCCAACTTTAACATGTGTACCTCATATTCTGTGTCCATCCCTGTCCAACTGTGACAGTTCCACCTACAGCCAGCTACGCGACACTGAATTTATCCATAACATAGATGTACTGTATATGTATACAATGAACACCGTCTTCATGACAACTGGGACGCAACTAGTATTACAGTTGCTGTTACCAAACACAAGGCTACTGCATTTTGAACAGTCAGTTTTTTCACAGCCTGTCTATAATGTTGTGGTCCTTAATGTGCGGTGCCCTCAGAGCACAGACTGGAGCGTGTGCTAGCAGAGAGCCAGGGCTGTCAGCAGCAACTGCACGAGCAGCTCAGCCAGCAGCTCAGCCACACCCTTGGCTCTGCCTTAACCAACAAAATGGACAAAATACTGAGAGACGAAATGAAGAGGACGGTTCCACAGAGTAAGGAGAACACACACACACACACACACACACACACACACACACACACACACACACACGCATGCACTCACACACAGTCACTTTCACCCCACTTCCATAGTGTAAAGTTACACATACATAATAAAACGGGGACCCGAACTCGTATGGGTTGTGGATATTATACAAGCAAGCACAGTGACTGCAATGGAGAAAGTAGAGAAAGTTGGTGACACATTGCAGACAAGTAGTCAACATTCCTTGTATAGGTCACTGCATGTAAAGGTTGAATTATATATCAGTTTGTTTATACTGTGCGACTGAGTCCTAGCACATGAATCACTACATTTAACGCAGTAGTTGGTCATTGAGGAGATGTCCCTGCACCTGGAGATGTGTACCTGTGCTGCTGTTTTTTTTAATTGAGTGGTGCACAGACCTCGCTAAATCCGTTAAAATCGTGCGTTCAACTGTTTGTAAACACACAGGGGATCTGTGTGAGGAGCCCAGCGAAAACCGTTTCGATCTGCGATCCACCATCTTGAAGCTACATCGGTTTATGCTAAACAGCGATCAGCGATGAGAAAAACAACAACCGAGAAAATTAGCATTTAGTTTCCGCTTTAGAGTGGAGGCGGATGGGATCCGGAATCTCCGGATATGGTTAATTCCGTTTCCGGTGGTGCTACAATGAAATGTGTCGTGGCGAACGAGGCCTACAATGAAATGTGAAATGTGAAAAAAAAGACCACTTCTCGTAGATCTACGTGACTGGCACGCTGCGCAATTAAATAGTTTCGCGTAGATCGACGCGATTGGCACTAGAATATTAAATGTGTTAAGGAAAACATGGCAGACAAATTATAGATTGTCTCTCTGTGTCTCATGTAGCCATCTCAAAGAGCCTGGAGCCAGTGACGGGCCAGATGAGCAACACCATTGCTGCTAAACTGACAGCAGTAGAGGCGACCCTCAAGGACAATGTCAGCAAGGTTGTGAAATCTAAGGTGAGTGGTCTCACACACATGCACACACGTTTCCATATGTGGCTTTCCCATTCTCTCTACCTCACCTATCCATTTTGTTCAACAGGTTTCTGTCCTGTGTGTTCCTCATGATTGTTCAATAGCAAAGTAGTAACCAATAACCTGATTTTCCCCACACTCTTCTGGCCCCTTTACCATTCTCCAGAACACCACAGATGCAATCGGACGAGCGGCGGCTGAGGCCTTGCAGGGCCCCATCCAGGCAGCCTATAAGGATGCCTTTCAGAATATTGTGCTACCTGTTTTTGAGAGGGGATGTCAAAATATGTTCCAGCAGATCAACGACAGCTTCAAGCAGGGCACGCAAGAGTGTAAGACATTTAATTCTGGTAAATTATCAGACTTAACTGGATTATTAGCAATAGTATGAAACATGCTCTGGATTAAGACATCTTTCTTTTATCAGTGGAGTTTCACAAGGCCAACATGAAGGTAATGGCTGAAAAAATGAAGGATGCAGGCTTTTAGTAGCCCTTATGTATACATTCCTTTCATAACTCAAGCGAAGAAAATCGCACCGCTCCATGTCACTCAGTGTAGCCCAGCTACCATAGAGCTCGACTGTGATGTTCCGAAAGTAAAAATCTGTATAGAGAATCAGCTCTAATGTTGGAACAACCCAGTGTAGACTTACCATGAGCAATGTGGTTGCAAAACAATGTTTTATGCTCCTGTAGAAGCCACACGTACACGTATGTAAAGTGTAGCGGCGACATCTCTGATTTGTAGCGCTTGCGTTACCATGGAAATGTTACCTCTCCCGTGAATGTCATGTGAATTTTTGCTACACTAGATTGTAGAGATGATCGTATATCATTGTCGAAAAATCACTAGAAGTCAGCCACAATATTAACATGATTGGAAGCATTGGAAAAGCATACATGGTGTATGGAATGAGGAGTTCCTTCAGTCTTACAATATGTACACAGTCTTAACCTTTTTCTTTCATTTTCCAATTCTTTCTATGAACAGAAACTAGCTCTATTGGAAATGAACGACTGCTGGCCACTATGTTGCTTTTTGTTGCTGCCAGTGTGAGTGCAGGATAAGACTGCATTGTTCACCAGAACAAGGGATGTACTTCCTTTGTCACCATGGCAGGGACAGAACAAGTGTCACAGTATTATTTAATGGTTTTCTATGGGGCCCCTAGGATTACAGACGCTTGTGTAATTCTTGCAAAAGCAATTGAGGTTTCTCTCATACAGTACACTTGACTGCCACTTTCCCTGTCTAGACTCCTCCATCACATTGCTTCCTTTACTTTAGCAGCAATAAACAGACCCTGACTTCTGATGACGCAAGGAGGACATCATCAGCAGTCAGGGTCTATTTATCTGAAAACAGAATAAAAAAATATTTTAGGAAAACACAGGCATGGCCTTGGTTGGCCTTTGGTGGTTATGGTTTTGATATGCCAAGTCTATGTGAGATGTGTTTTCTACTGAAATCCACCTTGGGATGCAATCTGACAACTAGATTCATAGGTTCATGTTTCCAAGGATATCTAGTATGAATCTAGTATGAATGGAGACTAAATGTATGCATTGACTTCCTGGTACCTGGGGGAGACTACACTATAACTGCCCATGCGTGCACATGGCTTGCATACAAACTAAAACAATCATTTCCCCCTTAAGATATTCAACAACTGGAGGCCCACGTTAAGAACAGGAAGCAGAGAGAGCAGGAGGCACGGGACCCTATGATTGGCCAACTCCAGCAAATGCTGGACAACTTCCAGAACTCCACCGACCAGCTGGCCAATAGCATCACAACCAGTGTCCGGGCAGAGGTCCAGCACCAGCTCCAGATGATGGTGGGAAAGTATGTATCTGACCTACTGCACATTGATCTCACTACATTTATACTGGTATATTTATTGATGAAGTTGATTGATTGTAGCTGTTGCTAGTGGAGTTTAAATCTGCTATTTGCTTTTCACACATAATTAATGTTCCCACAATATGATGCTTTGCTGTAAAGACTATTCTGAAGAGGGCTGTTGTGTTGCAAACCACCTGTTTTATTTGATCACATGAAAACGCATGTTTTGTCCGCTGTGTAAATTTGGTAATAAAACAGAATATTGTGAGCAGTCCATATTTGATCTTTTGCTAAAGGGGTGTCCCACAACAAAATATGTCTGTTAAAAGTTGATTGATAGCCCCCGCAGTAATTGGTCTGATAACATTGATTGATAACCCAATCGCACATTTGGAATATCAGATATGCAGAGTTGTAGGTTGCATATGCCAGCAGTCCTGGCCGAAGTCACTGCGTATTGAGCAGGTGTGTAATGGATTGGAGAGGAGAAACAAGGAAAGCTTAATCCTTGGGCTAATGTAAGAACACAAATTCGATTGAGCCTCTTGTTCCCTCTGCAATTAATTCCACAGCCTCTGGGGTTTATAGATTTGTCAGGGTCGGAGCAGAGAGTAGGTAGGAACTGGCCAAACTTACTCTGTAAAGAGTTTAACATCTTCAAATGGAAACATTTGCCTCTGGAGTAAACGTTTGTCTCAGTGTTCATAAATGTATTGGGTGTGTATCTGAAAGGATATGGCCTTTTTATTTTTACCCACTTTTGGATCTCTAGACCGTCTCTAAATAAACTGTACTTTATAATGGTTAACCTTAGCATCCCTACTAGTTCAGAACATGCCATGATGCGTTGCGAGCTTGGTGGAGTGGCTATTTTTGGCAAAGAGATTTAGTTTAAAGGGGGAAAAGAGCAGACTAAGCTGTCAAAAAGACAACTTTTTCACTGCATTAAAGTAGACTTGATAACATTGTTGTCATAGTAATATCACTCTACATAATCGCTATTTTGAAACTTGCCATCATTTCAAGATACAGGAGTGTTCAGCCAGTTCTCCAATTGTAATGTTGTGCAAAAAAATCAAAAAACATTTGAAGCTCTACCTTTGAATCACCGTGCTCCAACAAATAGTACCTGCTCTGCTGTGTAAACCAATCGAGCAAGGGTATGATATGACTAACTTTCCCTTCTCTTCCTGTCTCCTACCCTTTTCTGTCTCTCTCTCCTCCCCAGTCTGCAGGAGTCTATTCTGAGCCATGTGCAGCGTATTGTGAAAGGGGAGGTGAGCCTGGCCATGAAGGAGCAGCAGGCAGTGGTGACCTCCAGCATCATGCAGGCCATGAGGTCTGCGGCCAGCACTCCTGTCCCTACAGCACACCTGGACTACCAGGCCCAGCAAGCCAACATACTACAACTTCTACAGCAAGGCCAGCTCAACCAGGCTTTCCAGCAGGTACTCCACATGGTTAAACACACACCGATACTGCCAGATCTAGCAAGCCAGCAATACTTTGTTTTGTGGTAGTGCGGGGGGGGGGGGGGGGGGGTTCATTCATAAGATTTATATATTTTTTTTCTCTTTTTCATTAACACTCTTTTGGCACTCTTGATGACTACTTCATCGCTGTCTGCCTTTGTCTCTTTGATTTTATTTTCACCCCCAACTCTCAAACATCCTCCCTTTTCCTTTTACACTTATCCCTTAGCAGATACCTGGTGTCGATGTGTAAAAAGAACGTACATTCTTTAGTGGGTATGGGGTATCGTACTAATTGCTTGCTCTTCCTCTCTCCCAGGCTCTCTCAGCAACAGACCTGAATCTGGTGCTGTATGTGTGTGAGACCATCGACTCCCAGCAAGTGTTTGGTCAGCACCCGTGTCCCCTCTCTCAGCCTGTGCTGCTGTCTCTCATCCAGCAGCTCTCGTCCAACCTCGCCACACGCTCTGAGCTCAAGATAAGGTGGGAAGCGTCCCTTGTGAAGTAACGCGCGCACACACACACACATGCATAACAGACCTTCAATGAGCCCTCTACATTTGAATATAGACAGCACTGATACATTCATGGTCGATTAATAAGACGTGTAACTAACAACACCACTTATTTTTCGCACCCCGTTTCTCACCTTTTCCCCACAATGTTTGATGTTTGTCAGCCCGTCCTGAATGCCAGTGAGCAAGTGATCTGTCTGTGAAATTGTGTGACAAACTGTCCTGATATGTCGCATCAGCTGTCCTGATATGTAGCGCCAGCCATAGCGTTGCAATACAGCCTGAACCAATCAAATTAACCAATGAGAGGAAAGGAACGTTTCTGTTTCATGAAGCTACAACATGGCTAGCACACACGCATGTTCTCCTTCAGATTTTTTCTCCAAACTCATGCATAGACAGGTCTCCCTTAAATATGAGACCATGGGCCCTATCTTGCCTTACCCCTTAGGCCTAAACCTTTTAGGCAATTATTTTTTACTATTTGGAAAAACATTTAAAATAGTGAAAATAGCCCATCGACACATTGTGAGCTTGTAGATCGTTTTGTAGATCGGCTATTTGAACTTGAAAATTGTAAAAGAAGAAGGGGTAAGTCAAGATAGGGCCCCTAGTCCCTTTCTTCAGTAAAAGCAAACACTTGAAGAGGGTCTCACTATTACTGTTTGACTGTTAGAACAAGTAATGCGGGTCTAATTAATTATTATACCGACAGTTTGAACTAAACTGAAATAGGCTGTAAATATGAAGTAATGAGGTTCTCACTATACCGTTTGAACTAAACTCCTCAAAAAAAGTTCTGAAACTTAACTTGAACTTTGGTCGATAATTTCTCCCCTTCAATAATACCAATTGGTAATGTATTTTATATCGTTATCGTTGATTAGTCACCTTTACAACGAGGTATAGCTTGTAAGGATCGTGGAATGAGCAACACAGCAGCCAGTCACACAGGTGTGTGACTGGCACCTGAGCATGGGTCCTGTAACTCTGACGTAGATCTGTCTGTGGTACCGTTGTACAAATATTGCCTTTAAATCTCTGGATGAAAGTTTGGAAGTTTATATTGAAATGGGTTATGAATATGAAGTAACATTGGGCTCACTATACCGTGAACAATCCTCAAATATATGTATGAAGTGAGTCGGGAGCAATATGCACTAGAGAAGCTACTGTTATCCGTCCACTATGACATTTGAACATCCAATTTCCTTCACTCTTAATACAACTTCTATCAAACTGGCTGCATTCCTGGAACGGGTGCAAAGCAGCGTGCAGATCTCTACCAATAAAAATGGCTTGGGGTGGGGACACAGCCGCGAAACCTCGCTAAAATAGTGACAGCAGGTGAATATTTGATGGTCGGAAGTCATCGCTACACAACGCGCTCGCAGTACGTGAGGATCGTGGTTGAAACATGTATTTTAATGACGTTTTCTTGCTCGCTCGCGTCGCTGTATGTCAGGAGTGTGTCTCTCAACAGAAGTTAAGTTTGGTTGAATTTTGTTTTTATACATTTCAATTCCTCTGTGTCCATTTCACTGAAATGCTCTCTCAGACTCACTAGCGTAGTGTGATTCCCAGCACAATTTTCTCTAAAGTCGCATAGATATACAGGAGGCAAACATAATATCCGAAGATTTGTATTTTCTGGGGGTAAGTCCACTATAAAGCCACTCAGGATTTCACAGGTACATGCATTCAACAAAATGTTTTCATTAGTTTTGTTGTCCAATCAGAGAGCTGCTTTGGGAAAATTGCCTTCCCTAAGGAGAGTTCTGCTCCACTGTTGGGCATTATATTTTTTCAACATGACTTGCAGGGGTATTGTTATACAGTAATACATTTAATAAAAGTGGTTTGAGCTGTCCTACTGCAGTGAGCTTTGAAGTAAAGCCTGCTTTTGTTGCAGCAGGGAATGGCTCGTTGTGCACTGCAGCAATATCGGTCGATCCAGCTAACGACAAGTGGTTTGATAGGTTGTCGTTGAAAAGCATAGGATTCAAATTCTCATCTTCATACTCTGTTCATTTAAAATTGTTTTAGTGGAAAAGTAACACTGCCAGCAGTCAAATGTTGCATTGCACCACACTCACTCTTTTGAATATCTGCCATCATGTCTCTGTGCTGCCCTGCCCTTCATCAGTATCAAAGCCCATCTTTAGCAACACCTTTTCTCCCCATCTCATCTTTATTGGATCTCCATTATGCCTCTTCCCCTCAGTGTTCAACGGTGCTAAACTGCTGACCCCATCACCCTGTTCCGTCTGTAGCCCCCACTAGATGGCTGTTTGGGGAGCATGCATGGCACTCTGAATAGCGGTATAATGTCCTCCCTCCTCTCTTCCCTCCTCTCTTCTTGCTGTTGCTGTACTTCATCTGTTCCCTCTCAGCTAGTTGTGCCTTTTTCCCCCTCTAAATGTGATAATATGGATCTCAGATTTTCACTTGTCTTATCTCTCGTTATGGCTTTGTCCTGAATCCTGGCCATCACTCTGATTCCTCCCCCCTCCCATACACACCACCACAACCTATAAGCCATTTCAAGTTCCTTTACAGAGTAGCCCAAGGCTCACATCAGCTGTCAATCTGCTGTTCTGAGTTTAAACTGTAGGCTGCTAATACTGGCCCTCTGCTACCTCCCTGCACCATCTGGAGAGGAGAGATGTACAAGGGTAGAAGGGTGTGGTTGAATGTTCAGAGTACATATCCATGCTTTTATGGCCTTCCCGCTGGTGGAGGAACAACCTGCCTGCTCTGAATCAGCAGTTTAGAAGTGGCCTTCTCAGTCAAAACAAAAGGCCACAGCAGAGTATCAAAGGGGTAAACACTGATGTTTAGATTTTATCTTGTTTTGCCTCCACATGCTCTTTATACACTGTCACCTGTCTTGTGACCACCATCCTTAAACAAGTGCACCCAATCTCCCGTTGAGCACAACCATTGTTTTTGAGTGCATGTGTGTAGTTTCCTTTTCTGAATAAATATGGTATGGGATTGCAAATTACTTGAGACTGTGTCTTCGCAGGCACAAGCACCTTGTCCCTGACAGCATCACTGTCATTGCAGAAATAAATAAATAAAGAATACCTTTTCATGTAATATTTCTTAATGATCTAAGTTGTGGAGTTAATACTTTAGTGGGGTGTTATTCAAAGGACCTGGAAAGAGCTGTAGACAGAAAAGCAAAGGTGAATAATGTGTAGCCAGCTTATCTCCTTCAAGATATAACTTTTAAAAGGTCTAGGTGTATCAATATCGCTTCTCTGGCTTGGTGGACAAGGGCATTAAATGTCTCTTCAAAGAGCATGTTGGCAGTGTTACAGGGATGTGATAGCCCTCTAGTGTGTGTGTTCTGGGGAAGATGGCCCTATGCCAACAGAAGATGGGGAGTGGGGGTGGCTCCAGTGATATTGGATAGGGAATAGGTAGGTTGTACAGAGGGAGGCAAATGGCCATTTAGAATTGAAAGACACACACACACACACACACACACACACACACACACACACACACACACACACACACACACACACACACACACACACACACACACACACACACACACACACACACACACACACACACACACACAGACAGAGGGAGTAAAATTGAAATGAATGTAGCACCAGAACTACCTAGCACACCAGATGTCTAGCTTAAAAATATAGTTATGAGGTTTATATTGGCTTGTGGGGGAAAGGGGAACAGGATACATTTATGACGAAGGCAGTGGGGGAGAGATTCCAACTTGAGCACCTCAGAAAGTGCAACTGCAGTGTTAATTGTTATTTCTGTGAAGACAGATTTCTCTGGTTTGCTGCCTGACAATTAAAACTGTGGGTTTTCCACAGTACCAGATTATCTGGTTCAGGAAGCCATTTAAAAAAAACTCCTTCTGACTAGGTTGTTCCTCAGTGCACCAATCCCTAACAAAGTCAGTAGCTTTCGTTCCCTCTTAACACATTGACTGCCAGTCGCGTAGATCTACACGAACCGATTAAAAGCCGCCACGTGCCAATCGCATTGATCTACGCCAACTTTCCGAATTTTTTGATCCCCTTCCAGTTCCGGTAGCACCACCGGAAACAAAATTATTCGGGTTCCGTTTTTTTCGATCGTATCCGCTTCTGTCTGGGATCCGGTTTTAAAGTCGATTATCTCGTTGTTGTTTTTCCCCTCGCTGATCACTGTCTAGCGTTCACCGCTGTAGCTTCAAGATGGCGGAACGTAAGAGGATGCGGTTTGCACTGCTCGTCGCACACCGATCCCCTGTGTGTGTAGAACCAAATGAACGCGCATTTTTAACGGATTTAGCGAGGTCTATGGCGACATGAAAAAAACAAAAACAACAATAAAACCTTGGCACTGGTGAGTACATTATGAGATTAAACTCTGGCATGGAATGTGTTAATAAACTTAAAATCTTGAAGATAACGTTCTGTATTCTGTATGTTTTGCCCCTCGTCTCTGTCTAGCTACTTGGACGATGCCGTGATGAACCTAGACCACAGTGACCCTCTGACAAGAGACCATATGGCGGCAGTGTTATCCCAGGTCAGACCGAAACTCTTTGCCTTCTTGCAGCAGGACCACCCCAGTCCGCTCATCAAGAGGGCGCGGCGCCTAGTGATGATGTTGCAGGGCCTGGTTAACCACTAGACATTCAGTTTGCCATCGGGGCAGCGGGGGGCGGAGCCTGACCTATAAGATCCTGCTTTCAGTTTAATAATTTCTTTACTGACCGTTAAAATTAGGAGATAAGGGATTCCTGGTAGAGTGCTAAGGAGATCAAGCAGTGTCCTGCTTGTTGAGCCACCAGAAAGGATGGTTGGATGTAGATGTTGCTGCTGCTGCTGCCTCAGAGGGGTCAAAAACACGTTTGAACCTGGACTGAATGCGAATATGAGGCGCGACTGAGGTTAGCTGTTGGACGGAGAGGTTTGACGAGTATTCTGAGTTCTAGACAGCCCCATAAGCCCTTGCCCCCCTCCTCTTCCCAATGTACTTTGCTCTCATCCCAGGCCTCCCTGGTTGTCCGTGCACCAGTGAACAGTGCTTCAGTTAGAAGATTGAAACCTTTTTTTTTATTTTTTGGACAAAACTGCAAGGAAAGATGGGATTGGTCTGGATGGGATTGTTCCTAGGAGGCCTTCCTCTTAGTGACCGCGAGATTGACTCTTGTTCATGCTTCCAGACCTTGGTTAATCCATACATTGTTCCCTTGAGAAATGTCTATCTTTTGACTTCCTCATATCCCTTTTCTTCCCCATCATATGAAGGCGCAAGCTATGTGAGAAGAGACTTAACCGTTGGACTGAAAACTCTTGGGCATTCTGTCTATCTGACAATACCTAACATACCTTGGACATCAGCTGATTTCCAAAAGACATTTAAAGAACATTCAGCCAGGCTGGTGGTTGTGACCAGACTGATCTTTGCTGTCTCTTTGTGATCTGTCATGTTCCTATAACCCATATCTGTCATAGAAATGAGTGATTGTGTATTGGAATCATGGTACTGATACATGGGCCATTCTTGAGGCAATCAAGTTGGGTAATAAGTGAGGGAATAAAGTTGCCTTCAGCAGTGATGCAAATTGGCCTAAAAGTTTAATTTATACTCCATTGCACTATGGCGAAATTGCTGAAAATAACTGATATTTTCATCATACTATGGAATATAGTTTAGGCTATAATCAACGCAGCTAGCTACATGTGCTTCAGGGGGGAAAAACTAAACTGATAAAACTAAACATGTACTTTGCCTCAGAATGTCTTTGTATCATGCCCTGGCCTGGAGATCATTTTCACATCTTGTTCGCTAGAAGCATTAAGGATTCGGTTGAATTAGCATCTCTTAAAAGATGTCTTAAGTTCACTAGCATTGCACACTGTACTTAACATACTTTATAGTAACAATGAAACTCCAGCATCCTGGCACTCATAACTCCGCCGTGCTAATACTGTACATGTTAGCAGGGCTGTGTCCAGTTGACTTTTATGTAGAATTTGCAGATTTATTATCTCCTCCAGTTGGCCTCTTTTCCAGAAAGATTTGAAAGGTGGCCTTCTGAGTGATAAAAACATATACATGAGAAACGGCAGAGGAAATTGTATTGAAATGTGTCTGGAAAGCATACCATGAGACATAGCTTTTTTTCGAAATGAGAGTTATTGAATCCAATAGCCAAAAAGGCTGCCGTCCATGTGTAAACCTCTATACGGTTAACTGATTAGACCATCCTTGCCATTCACTCTGTGTTCCTTCTAGGATAACTGATTTTTCTTCTTTACACTGGCCACTTTTTTTCTATACCCTCAATATTTGTAAGAGATGTTTACTTGCTTAAAAAACCTAATGGTTATCCATTAGATAATGCTTCTAACAAATTATTGTCAACGTTTTCTAAAAGGGCAACTCTAAATAATGTTTGTAAACTTAATGTACAGTTACTTCTCTGCAGCTCTAGGGGGCAGCACTTATTTGAATTGTAAACATTTCTGTTGCATCACAGTTTTGAATACATACAGCATTCCTGGCATTGGACTTTTAGTCTAGTTCAAACTACAACAAAACATTCAAGAACATGCCTTTTTAGGTTGTACATTTTGCGTTTGTTCATCTTTGAAATTTGTTTTTAATTGTATGATAATTTGTATATCTCAATTTTGAATGTCATTGTTAACTGCAGGTTGTCCACCGTTTTTTGCAGATTGTATAATACTCAGTGGTTGTGTTCATTTGGTTGTCATGTTTAGAATCTGTTACATTGAATTTGTATGGTAAGTGCCTTATTGTACTTTTCTCATTTGATCTCATTTGAACCTGTAGACACAAATTTAAGACATTAAGTCTTTCTTTTTTTAAGTTCACAAGGGTTAATAGTCAAGAAAATTTGGATTCGTAAATTAGCAGTTAAAGTGTCTACATACAAGATTGTGTTAAGTAACCCTCAAATGGCACAGCAGAGGAGAGCATGTATGCTTTAGGTTTGCAAACATTTAATTTGTGAGTGCTGATTGAAACACGCATTACTCACTTGTCAATTTACAAAAGGAACCTTGGGAGTGTGAGAAATTGAGCCACTTGTATTCTCCTGTTTCAGCTAGTTAGTTGGCTAAAAGGATTCTGTTGTCCAGACTTTATAACCGTTCCTGGGATTTGTGATGACAAATGCCACTGTATCTTTAGTGTCACTCTTTTCCCTTCTCTACCTAGTAATGTTAATGTCAACTGGGCCCAGACCAATACTTAACCATTATTAGATTTACATTGCCTTCACAATTCCTTTTTATTTACCTTTTTGTTTTTTCAGTGAGACGGTGACCCACTGGTTTTTGAGTTTATCTATAGCAGCAGCACTATAAACACATTTATCTGCCTGAATAGATCTTCAAACACTGGGCAAGCCTGCATTTAGATAAGTGAGTCATGACTCATGTAGTCCAAATGTGGCATCCATCTTACATTTTTCTACCAAGGCTTCACTTTTGGAAGGACAAGAAAGAAAAGAAGTGTTCTTGGTCAAGTAGCCCATGTTTTATTGTACCAACTTGAAAGTTTGAATTGTTTATTTTTTTCCCTTCAGCGGTTTGGCTCCACCAGAGGTTTCTCTAGAATGTCAGGAAGCCTGCACATAAATGCAACAGAATATAGCTTTCCCCCTTTCCTAGTTTGTTGATAAGTAAGGTTTAATTTCATTTGTATGTGTGGCATATTTCAATTGTATTCATTTCCCTGTGCTTGGATGATTATGTTGTATATTTTACAATGTTTCTTTTACCCTAAGCATTTTTTTTGAATAAAAAAATAAGTCTTGTTAAATGTATGGTATTTTTTATTTTAATCTATTCCATATAATACACCAACATGTTATTCATCTGTAAAGACATTGGTTGGTGAATATCATAGATTGTAAGGTGAAGATTCATACACGGAGTCTTCAATGTTTTTCAGCCCAAGGACCCCTTAGCTGAGAGATGGATGAAGGAGGGACCCCCACTACATATTGTATAAATTTGTGTTGCAGATTTTACTTTTTCATAGCTTCATAGACTACATTATCTTTTCTATTAATAGCCTGTCTGATTCGCGCTAATGTGTATGTTCAGACTGTTAGGGTAAGTGATTTACTTTTGTTAAAATAAGTGTTAAATAGCTCTATATTCTGATAGTACTCAGTCAACTAGTCAACTTCACCGTTTGCTCTGTAGTTGGTCTGCTGTTTTTACACCAACTTCACGAAAATAGACGATCTACATTCTACAAGCTCAGAACTTGTAGATCTGCTATTTTCGGCTAATGTTCACCATCACACAAAGATTTGGCTGACCCCCAGTAGTTACTCTGAGGACCCCCTAGGGGTCCCAGACCCCCTGTTGAAGACCCCTGATCCATACAAACGAATGGGTTAGCTACATCTCATATGCTCTCCTCTCCAGCTAATTGGGAGCTACAGAGTGAAGACCGTCCTACTCAGCACAAACGTGCCCTCCCCTTAAAGCAGAGCGCACTCTGTCTCTGTATCTTTTCACACTGGAGTAGTAGTAGTAGTAGTATGTTCTCCTCATTTCACTCACACCAGCAACTTGCACCGGAACAGCCACTTTAAGGAAGGAGGGGACACAAATAGAAACATCAACGTTTACACGACGGAAAAGTGAGTTGCAGACAGTTATAAACTTGGCATTTCGGTCAAAGCCTACGCTGTTGGAAGAACTCGGGTCAGAATGGCATCGTTGGTGAACTCTGCCTGCCTCATCATCTTGCCTGTTGCTCTCTATCTGGGTGAGTAGCCTACAGAACAGATGCTATTTTTTTTTTTAGGAAAATCGTGAAAATGTGTGCAAATCTTTGAATATATGTGTTTTTTAAAGCAAACCTTTGTAACTCAAATCTTTGCTTCTGGAACGAAATATTTTGAGCTGGGGGTCGGCGGCCAAATACATATCATCGTGGGGGTCCTTGCAACCGTAGCCCACTCTGGGTAGTGGGCTCGTGATCAGTTATGAACTCTTTGCCTTCGATATGATGAATTGTGAATATGAAACATAAAGAATGAGATTGTATTTGCCTAGAAGTTACGCTGTGTAGCGGAACGGCACACTGGCTTCAAGTAGTCAACTTATAGTTGATATATTTTAATAGGATACACCTTTTAATATTGTGGCCAGTGTAACGCACAGCAAGTTCAGCCACACAGGTCTTTGATGTGTGTAGCATCGCGCCTGACGCAACGATGTCCAGGTGGAGATGGGACTCAGTCAGCAGCAGCCTATAACAATTAATAAATACAATGTACAGTACATTATAACCGCTATATGACAAAGGCGGTGGGTGGGATTGACCATTAAGACTTGAGTTTTGGTGGTCCTCCTCATACTGTAGGCTTGATTGATTGATTGAATACTTTATTAACAGTTTGCAAAAAGAAGCCCAGAAAGGATGCTGAAAGGATTAAACCCAAGAAAGCACTATAGGGTCCATTCATGTGTATTCAATTCATAGACACATTTAATGACAGACAGATACAATAGCCTACTATGCAAAAACATAATATAAAGGAGTAGCCTAGTAATAAATACAAATATGTAGGCTACAGTAAACAGGCTACACACTCATGCAATACGCGGTCCGATAGCCTACTGGCGGTGTGCGCATGGTAGAATTACACCCAGCCTCTGCAGTCTGTCTACATCTGTGCTATCTATCCTCCGTTGTTTCCTTATCTTACACCAGTAACTAGCGAGGTTTTTTTTTCTTTCTGTTTTTACGCACACGTTCTGTTGTAATGCACGTGGTATATTCAACTGCGTTTAACCCGGAGGGAAGCTCTGTGCATCGCCGCGCATCCCCCCCATCTACTATGACCGACACTATTGCATTGCATCACACCACACCACGAGCCCACCACGTTGAAGCGGATGGTTATACATTCACCAGCTCACACACTGAGGTGATGTCACAGCCACGGGGGGCCCCCCGGGGATGCGCGCGGGAAAAACATGCCGACGTAAATAAATCATGAATGAATCGCACCTGTCGCCTTCAGCACAGCAGCACAGCCCCAGGGGATGGATGCTATAGTCCACTGACTGAACCAGGGGTACACTCTGACTCAACTGCTTTGGCTTCACACACAAATGATGCATCTGTGAGTGACGTGGCTCTTGCAGAAGTATTCTTGAAAGTAATATGTGGCATCTGTGACTCTTTCTGTCTGTCTTTCTCAGTCTCTCTGGATACAGGATAGGTGGGCACTAGGGACATCTGGCCACCTCCATGTTGAATTGGCTATTTTGTCCATAATGTAAAAAAATACATAATATATTTGAAAAATGGTCTTAAGTAGGCTAATGTAAAGTATACACGTGAACATGCACAGTACATCATTATCAGACTTAATTTTATCCTTCAACTTCTTCATATGCCCCAATATCAGGTATGCGGTCATGCGCAAGCTTGGCTCAGGGAGGAGGACGTCCTTGCCATGCAGAGTCCATTGCACTTTGGATAATAACACCATATCCTGTGTTTGTAAAACTATCCTTCAACTTCTTCATATGCCCCAAAATAACTGGATATTAAGGTTTTGTAGCAATTGTAGAAATATTGGACCTTGATTGTCAAATGTTTAAGCATGTTCTAATCATGTATATTCTACTTTACTTACATTTTCCAAATATTGAATTTTGGAAATAATTGCCAATTTAACAGAGGTGCCCACTCTTCCTTGGTGCCCACCTATCCTGTTACTGTCTCTCTCTCTCTCTCTCTCTGACACTTGACTTCTCTTGCTGAAGTATGTCCAGGTTCAAAGGAAAAATGTGTATCACCTCCTCCTATCTCTCCATCGGTGCTACAGTTCAATTTTACTGTCTGGTGCACTGCATATTGCTCAGCCCATGAAAGTTGCTGTAGATCAGAGCAAAGTTTAATTATGAAGTCAATATAAGGGGCTTTATTCATTGGCCTGACTGAGAAAGCTATAAATGCAAAGAACGAGTTTAGTGAGTTTCCCCATGAGTGAAAGCCTCCCTGAATCACCAACCAAGCTTGTGGACAGTGTGGCTGTGGTTTGCTGCCGAAGCAAAGCCATTATATTTGGCTTTTAATTGTCTCTAACACACTCACTCTCTCTCTCTCTCTCTCTCTCTCTCTCTCTCTCTCTCTCTCTCTCTCTCTCTCTCTCTCTCTCTCTCTCTCTCTCTCTCTTGCTACAGCATATGAGGAAGACAATTCCTTGTTAAAAATAGGTTTAAAAGTCACATGGAAAATTGCCTCTGCCACCACCCTTCTCTTTCTGTCTCTCTCTCTCCCTTTCTACTCCCATACCCTTCCACCTCTGTTCGCTTGCGGCTCTTCATTACCGTTACCTCACAGCTTAAACTCTCAAAGATCATGCAGTATCTGCACACACACACACACACACACACACACACACACACACACACACACACACACACACACACACACACACACACACACACACACACACACACACACACACACACTTTCTGTATTCCCTCTAAGCCTCCATTTAAAAGTCATCTCATCAAGAGCATGGTTCAGAAAGACCACACCCTCATCCATACTTCCTCCTTTCCTTCCTTCCCTGCTTCCTTCACTGCAAAGTCCTGAGTATTTAACTCTAAGAATTGAGTGAACTGAACACTCTGGACAGTGCAACGTTCCTGTTATTTCTTGGTGCTTACACATTATAATGTTGTGTAGTATTAGCAGTATCTGTGCATTCCCATGTTTTTGTCCTTTTTGTACTTTCGTACATCCGTCTGTTCTGTTTATTTCAATACTTCCTGTCTTAGAAGGTGCAGTAAGTGATATTCCTTTACTAATGTAAGTGTTAAGTATCTATAGGCCTATTCTGATAGTAATCATTGCTAGAGTATTCTTTCAGTAACAGGGGTCCCCCCCCATCTAGCCAGCTCTTTAGTAAACAGAAAATGCGTTTTCAGGTTGGGATACCAATATTATCCAATCCTGAGAGAGAACTCATACAGGATAAACAAGTGAAATTGAAAGTGATGACACAAAGAAATGAGCAGACAAAATTGGAACTGGAACACTAACACAATTGAAGCTGATGAATGGGTACTATCTCCTGATTGGATGAAATTGACAACCCGCCTGAAAATGTATTCTTTGTTTAAAAAGCTGTAGAGACGGGGAGACCCACTGAAAAAACAGTGTTCAAAAGGTGTAACGTTTCGGAGTGTAAAATGTGTAAATTGTTAAAACGTTTAGTCAACACTGAGGATTTTTCTGTCCAAAACCTAATACTTTTCACTTATTCTTTATCCTTGTCTCTCCCCCCTGCTCACTCCATCCATCCCTTTCAATCTTCTGGATGTATGTTTTTTTTATTTTTTGTCAAGAATGTGCAATGAAATTATTTCGGTGGCATCAATCCAATGTAAAAGAAGCTATAAAGTAAATACACAATTAGCCCTATAATTGCTCATTTGCAGGCATTGGAAAGACGCTGAGCCTCGCGATTGATATGCACTGCCGCCATGGTGTTCTCCCTTGAAACCATCCCCACCCCTTTGGTCCCTCCATGCCGTCACCACTGTTTCTCTTGTCTGTGTCATTCCTCTATCTTCACTTCATGCCTAATTTATACACTGTCATACAAAGCTGTCCCACACGGAAAAGAAAACATATGATCTACATACAAGCTGTTTTGAGCTTGTAGTCCTAGATCTTTTTCTTTCTTCTTATTTATTTTTTTATTTCTTTGTACAACTAGGTATAAATGAGAGATTTACCTGTCCTACTTTCCATTCTAGCCTTCTGCCCTTCCTGTGACAGTGTCCCCTGCACACACTCTGGCATATCTCTCTTGCTCTCTCTCTCTCTGTCTCTCTCTCTCTCTCTCTTTTCCACCTCCACTCATCTCTCCTGTCTGTCCCTGTTGATTTTATCCCTTCTTGACATCCTCTTCCTCTGTTCCAATTTTTTCCTCCTTCTATCCGTCTGTCTAATGTCCGTCCCTTACCTTTTTTCCTCTATTCCCCTCTTACTTAATCCCTCGGTTATCATTAAGGGTGCAACAGTTAGTCAAAGTAATTGATTAATTGGTTATAAAAAATTATCAATTTATAATAATCGAAATGTCCAACAATGTCATGCGAAGCGTTGTCTACCTTTTAGATAGGCTATTTTTGCTACTTTTGTGGGACATTATTGTGCATCGTGAAACACTGTTGTACGACAAAGTAGTAAACATTTTGATTCGATTTTTTGGGGTCGATTTCCAGAACCACAAACTTCTCAATTACCCGATCAATCAAAAAAGTAATAGATAGAATTATCGCTAAGTAAATAGTCGATAGTTGCAGCCCTAGTAATCATTCCTTCACTAGTGGCTCACTCTTACTCATCCTACTGCCTCTCATAAATCTCATCCCTTCATCCCTCTGGCCCTCCCTACCATGGCATGGCAGCTATTCTTCCACTGTTCCTTCTCTTCCTCCACCCATCTTCACAGCCCCCCTCTCTCTTCCTCGATCTCTCCTTTCCTCCAATACACTCCTCCATCTTCCCTCCCTCCATCCGTTTCCCCTCTCTCCATCGTTTCCTCCCTTCCTCTATCTCCCCTTATTACTCTCTGTCTATCCCTCCCTCCCTCCCTTCCTCACTTGGTGTGTGTTTTAATCCCCTGGTGTGGTTTCCAGTCATTAACCAAAATGCAGAGAGACATGCCGAGGACTGTACTGCGCGCGCACACACACACACACACACACACACACACACACACACACACACACACACACACACACACACACACACACACACACACACACGCAAAGATAACCAAGTATGCATATTTGTACACATGCATATACTTAAGTATTTCAAGAGCATTTACTCTGACCCTTCCATGAACACTTACATTGTGAACAATGTAATACAGTGTAGAAACATTTGTTCTTCTATGTACACACAGATGCCTGTAGATGCAAACACCGTTGTGCACGCATCTTTATTACTTCCTACAATATCTGCTTTTCATTTACAGTGTACTGTACATGTGCTGTTTCAGTTCCTCTCTTGTCCCAGCATAGTCATGTTTGGGTTGCATGTACAGTATGTGTGTGTATTCATTATACTGTGCTGTCCTATATTATGTCTTGCTGTGTGTGTGTGTGTGTGTCTGTGTGTGTGTGTGTGTGTGTGTGTGTGTGTGTGTGTGTGTGTGTGTGTGTGTGTGTGTGTGTGTGTGTGTGTGTGTGTGTGTGTGTGTGTGTGTGTGTGTGTGAATGCGTGCGTGCGAGCGAGCGTGTGTGAACGTATACTCTGAATTCCTTCAAAGTGTGTGCCTTGATGTATGTTCACTTCATACATGTACGTAGCATGTGCGTGTGTGTATGTGAGAATACATCCACACTAATACGTTTTTGTTTTGAAATCTCTTTTAAGCTTTTGCTATGTTTACATCTATCGTCCATCCACACTACCCCAGCGTTTTCAAACGCCTAAAACGCAGACTTTTCTTGACCCCGTTCTGATTGAAAAATCCAGTGTTGCATTTTTGTCTCGACAGGCGGGAATACAGCTTTGAAAATGATTGGGTCTATTGTGCAGTTAAATGCTACTAGCCAATGCCTTGCCTAAACACAGAGTACAGAGCCCAAAATGAAGGATCTTGTTGCTACCAAACAACTGCTACCAAACACATGGTATGCCACGATGCTTGGACGTATTTGAATGCACACATAGACGTAAAACAACCACTAGCTAAAATCACAGACTACATCAACAGAAAATGTACAAGCGTTGTGGGACTGCTTCACACTGCTTGTAAGATGTGATATGCGTTTGCAGGCATGTAATATGGGTGGATATTATTTCTGAAATATGCCCGTGTGGACAGAGATGTTTAATTTAAAAATGAAAACGTATTAGTGTTGATGTAGCCTCAGTATATGGTCCCCAAACACATACTGACGTTGTGAAGTACCAGTGGAGCGTGATATTCATCTGCACTACCTATCCCCAAACTGCACTGACCATGAATATTCATACACACACACACACACACACACACACACACACACACACACACACACACACACACACACACACACACACTTACACACACACACACACACACACACACACACACACACACATGAACGCAGAACGCACATACACATGCACGCAGGTACGCAGGCAGACACGCACGCACTCACACACACACAAAGTGAGTCAATGATTGAGGGAGGAGGAGGGCTGCAGTATTCACTGTCCTGTCTACTAATGACTCTAATTGAATTCAGCTCTGATTCTCACTGTGTGTGCTGGCTTTAATCTGAGCGTGTCTGTTTATTCACACATGAGGGAGTGTGTGTGTGCGCGTGTGTGTGTGCGTGCGTTTGTGTGTGTGTCAGAGAGAGAGACATGGCAAGATTGTGAAAGGGGAAGCTTAAGAGGGAAAGGTTCCTAGTGAGAAGTACTTTATACTTGATATCTGGTTGGTCAAAGTGTCCTTGACCTTGAACATTTCCCTATTCATCCCTTGTGTCCTCTGGCCACACGGTACGGGAGGCATGCGATAATCCGACAGACCTTTTCTCCGACTATGTGGCATCCGCGTGCGGTTAGGGTTAGGGTGCGGGTTTGGTTCGGGTTTAGTATTGAAACGTCGGAGCGCTGCGCTGTCGGAGGAATGCGCTGTCGGACTAACGTACTGCACCCCACGGTACGCCCACACACGCACACACAAACAAACACGTACACACACACACACACACACACACGCACACACGCACACACACACACACACACACACACACACACACACACCCAGGCAAAAATATTAGTTTCCGACTAATCTCTCAAGAACAGTTTCTGCTCTGCGTTTGAATCTGTCGGTAGCCGTGTTGACAACCCGTGCACATTGGCTACAAGTGGGCGTGCCATCAGATTAGGAAGCAGGCCGTGCTTTACCCAATCAAATGTAGTGGGCGGGATTTACGTGTGTGCCGTTCGTTCCCCACTGGAAACAAACCAAAACTCATTTAACAATAGCGTCCTCGAAGCCGACGAAACCACGGAAAGTTAGTAACATTTTAAATTGCTCTTTCTTCATAGAAGCAAGTGGGCTTATAACCAAAACGATCCATATTCTTTGGGAGAAATGGTGTTAGTGTTCCGTGGAGAAATATTGTTAGTGGGAATGAAAACATAGTCGCACCACCGGAAGTGAAAGGCTGAAGGCAGACCAAAACCCCGGTTTCCCTGAGCACGGGTCGTCCGTTCAGCTCCGCCCAGAGCCAAATGAATAAGTAAAAACAGCAGAGGGCGCTGTTTTTCCTTTTTATTTGGTGATGGGTTCCCAGATTGGTTGCCGACAAATGGGCAAAGAAACACTTCTTTCCCACTGACAGAGACAAAACTAAAAAGTGAAACAAAATACAATCAGATTTGGAGATTGTGAACACTGTTACTTTAGAATAGTTTTTTTGTTATTTCACTTTGGCTTACTGATACTGATGTATTTAACACAATTAAAGCATATTTCATTTATAACTTATTTAAAAAAACATCACACAATTTGTCACATATTGTACTTTAAATCAGCTATTTTTGGTTATGCAACAAATTAAGGTATTAGGTGTAAAGGTACAGTTACGTGATATTTCCTTGTTAAAATAAGTTTTAAATAGCTTTATAGTCTGATAGTAATCATGACTATAGAGTGTTTGTTCAGTATCAGGGGTCTCCCTGTCTCTCCAGCTCAAAATTATTTTTTAGGACCAATTTTATCCAATCGGTAGGGAAAACTGAACTCATTCAGGATACAGTATAAACAACCGAAATTGGAAGACAAAAAAGTGAGCAGACAAAATTGGAGCTTGAACATGAAATTGAAGCTAATAAATGGGTGCTCTCTCCTGATTGGATGAAATCTGCAACTCACCTGAAAATGTATTTTCTTGCCAAGTGAAAAAAGTAATGCTTTGAACCCACATCTTGATATACTTCAAACCCCATTTATCATCAGGATTATGACAGGGAATATTTGTCTTAGGACACTGCATGCGTAAACAGGTGTGAAGTTGTCTCTGGCCTGGCCTGGAATGAAATAAATGCACTATGTGCTTAATTAAAGGATATTTGGTCAGAAGATCAAAATCAGGAAAAATTAACTATGTCCAGCAAAATGTTGCTTTCACTGAAGAGAGAAAAAGAGAAGTGGCTCTGAACCTTCACCTGTGTGTGTGTGTGCGTGCGTGTGTGCGTGCGTGCGTACGTGCGTGCGTACGTGCGTGCGTGCGTGCGTGCGACTGAAACAGCATAGCACTTCCTCAATTTTTTACGTTAAAGTCATAATGTGTAACAACCATCTTAGTAGCCTTTTTGGCAACACCTACAGTATGGTACAGTAGTACCGTTGTCTGCTAAGAACATTGATTCCAAGCATTCCGTTCCAAACTAAATCAGGGAAATACTGCTCCATAGCAAATGCTGCAGGGTCCTAGCGCAGATATTTTGGAAAGCAACATTGATAGCAACATATGTCAATATGTTATATATCGTCAGACGGTATATCTATAAAAGCACAAAATCTCTGTTAGTGTGTATGTCTATGTTTTCACCCTGCGTGGGTGCATGTGTACAAGTGCGTGCATGTGTGACTGTACACATGTCTGTGTGTCTGTGTGTTTGTGTGTGTGTGTGTGTGTGTGTGTGTATTACTATATTTGTGAGGACCAAACGTCCCCACAAGTATAGTAGAATATGGGAAATAGACGTTGTGAGGACAATTTTCTTGGTCCTCACAAGATAAATTGTTATTTTATGGTTGAAAAAAGATTTTTAGAGATACGTTTACTATTAGAAAAAGATTCAGGTTGTGGTTAGGTTCAGGATTAGATCTTTAGAGGTTAGGTTTAGGGGGTTGGGTTTGATTTTCCCCTATTTTATACTTAGTTGTGCGGCGATGTGAGCTTGTAGATCTGCTATTTTCCGGCTTTAGACTTGCGGTTAAAAATGTCCCAAAAAAAACATAAATTATTCATAAAATCGGCTTCCTAAAATGTTGATGTCCTCACAAGTATAGTAATACAAACGTACGTGTGTGTGTGTGTGTGTGTGTGTGTGTGTGTGTGTGTGTGTGTGTGTGTGTGTGTGTGTGTGTGTGTGTGTGTGTGTGTGTGTGTGTGTGTGTGTGTGTGTGTGTGTGTGTGTGTGTGTGTGTGTGTGTGTGTGTGTGTGTGTGTGTGTGTTGACTCAGAGATCAGCCAGCCGTGAGCTACACAGTGTGACGTATACATTTGTCTCCCTCAACAACCTCGGTCGGGTTTTTCCCTGTGGCTTGAGTTTACTTTTTCCTTGAATGTGTGTCTGCTGCTGGTCGATGGTATACTTCCCCTGGTAGACGCTGAGCCTTAAAGCCTCAGATCCTTCCGTACCCAGTAACCTGGCACAATGGGTGCCTGCCGGTCCGACTCACCTCACTTTACCCCCTCCCGTCACAGACACCTGTCCTCCTGTCTGTGTCACTTGTCTCTCTCTGCCTGTTCCTTCTTCTACTTCTTCTGGGTGTCAGAGTAGGAATGATCAATTTTGTTGATCACATTGGACAGAAATGCCAAGAGACCTGGTCAGTGATCCATGGCTGTCTGTCCGATTCTGACAGCCTTGATAAATACAGGCCCTTATCTCTGTATCTCTTTACACCTCTCTCTCTCTCTCTCTCTCTCTCTCTCTCTCTCTCTCTCTCTCTCTCTCTCTCAATCTTTGTCCTTTTGCAGTCTTTCAGTTTGATATAAATGGAAATCATCCCAGAGAAGTTTACAAATATTAATAGTAAACTGTGTGTGTATGTGTGTACAATATGTTGCAGCGCCTTGAAATAAGGCCTCTTCTCCTCTCCTGATCTCTGCTATTTCATTCGCCTGTCTGGCTAACCACTCTGCTCTTTGTCTCCGCCAGGCCGAAGGCATGGCCGAGACTATGTTTGTTACCCTGTCCGTCCGTCCGCGTGTCCGTCCAGCTAATGGAACAGCCAATGTGAACAGCTAATCTCCGGCACTTTTGGCCCCTCGACGTGAAACTGTGCACACACACTCCCTGGATATCAGAGCAGAACCTCTGCCCCATATGTTTCACCTGTTATAGCGCCACCAGGAGGCAGATTTTTTTTATTTTTATATTACTACTACAGATTTTGTCCAAACATCCTGTTTTTAACAAAATGCCTCAAATCATGAACACAGTGTGCGATTTCCATGAGATTTTGCACGCACATTCCTACTAGAGGAAGAAATGCCACTTGATTTTTTTTTATGAGCCTCATGGTAGCGCTATAACAGGCCGATTCGCATTTTTACCTATAACTGCACCGCCCTGCGTAAAACTTTGCATGCACACTCTCCAGAGACCAAGGAAAAAACGCTGCCCTGCATTTTTCACATCTGCATAAGTCTGCCACCAGGAGGCAGACTTATGTAAAATATATATTTTTTATATTACTCCTTCAGATTTTGTCCAATATCATGCAAATCGGTACACATGATCTATATAGTCATGTGATCAAGATGGATCTGTCCGATTTGTCATATTCCATCCATCCTTGGCTAAGATTGGCATCTAAAGTTTGCAGGAGTGGTTTGTTTTGAACAAAATGCCTCAAATCATAAACGCAGTGTCCGATTGCCGTGAAACTTTGCACGCACATTCCCACTAGGCCGAAGAAGACATGACACCCTTTTCACATTGTCCTATTATAGCGCCACCAGGAGGCCGATTTTTGCTAAACAATTTTTTTTTATTAGCAGTGGTGGCCATTTTGTGGTGCCACTGTGCCACAGATCGAAAGCCCATACATTTTCCCCTTAGAGATTACCAAAGTTTTTTATAATATTCATAAATTATTTTAAACCAAGACATCCAGGCTCCTGGTGAATTATGACCATAAAACATTTGATTCTGTGTAAAAAAATATATATTTGAAAACCACAACACAAAGGGTATTTATTAATTATCCTCCTATAATTTGACAAACCTCTGAGAGCAAAAATGTGTGCCCGGTTCTCCTCAGTGGCTGGAGCAATTGATCTGAATTTGCACACAGCCATTGACCATTACCATCTGAACTCAACTGCGAAGCCCTTTTTTCAATTTCATCAAACCTCAGCTTATTATTAGCGTTTATGTGTCAAACAATGGGAGAGCAGGGTTGCCGGGTTTTGCGCGAGAAACAAGCAGCAAGGTCTATGAAAACAAGCCCAAACGAAGCGAGCCCTACAAGCAACAAGGTCTATGAAAAGAAGCCCACACGAAACGCCTTCACACATATACATTGCCTCTTGGAAAACAGCCAATCTACAAGCTCACAACGCGTCCCCACACCCACCTGCACTTTCACAACCAACGCTAAAAACACACTACCACCAATATTGCCCCTAAACCGCTTACAATAGGCAAACATGGCAACACCAACGTGTGACAGGACGTGCAATAACCCCACGTTTGCAACTACTTTCGCCTGCGCACTTCACCGGGTATGGTCTAGTAGTATATAATATAATTAAATATTCAAATATTTTTTAACACAGAATCAAATGTTTTATGGTCATGCCTGGATGGCTTTGTTCCAGCCTTAAAATAACTCATATAAATATTTTCGGCAAATCTCTATGGGCTTTCGATCTGTGGCACCACAAAATGTCCGCCACTGCTATGCCCTATATACAGTGTTTGTTTAATAACTGGGGTCTCCCCGTCTCTCCAGCTCTTTAACAAACACAATAAGTTTTAACTTGCATTTTGCCTGGTAAATCAATAATCTAGATTGGTTTTGTGACCTGCTCTACCAAAACCAGTGAGATGTCACTGAATTTCTTTTTTTAGGTCAGGACAATAATGTGAGCTCCCCACTGTTTGTTCCGGAATCTCCACAGAGCTCAAGCTGAGCTCTGTGGAGGAAGAAAGCAATGAACACACAAATGCACCTACACAATTTAAAATACCAGAGTGTGTGTGTGTGTGTGTGTGTGTGTGTGTGTGTGTGTGTGTGTGTGTGTGTGTGTGTGTGTGTGTGTGTGTGTGTGTGTGTGTGTGTGTGTGTGTGTGTGTGTGTGTGTGTGTATGCACAGTCACACGTGTGTGCGCTCCTCTGATCGTTTTGTGGTGCGGGAGCAAGATGCTAACAGTGATAAGTTACAGCGGCAGCCCCAGGTGCTGAAGTCAATAAAAGCTCATTAACTCAACGAGAGGGTCAGTGGCTACGTCCACCGCAATATACCTCCCACTTTGTCTTCTTCACAGGGGAGAGGCATAGCTGTGTGTGTGTGTGTGTGTGTGTGTGTGTGTGTGTGTGTGTGTGTGTGTGTGTGTGTGTGTGTGTGTGTGTGTGTGTGTGTGTGTGTGTGTGTGTGTGTGTGTGTGTGTGTGTGTGTGTGTGTGTTGTGTTTTTGTGTGTATGCAGTGCAGTATGAACGTGTGGGTGTGGTGTTGCAAGTGCGTACTGGATCAATTGGTTTGGAAGGTTCATTTAGTTCAACTTCAGAATGAGAGTGAAAGAGGAAAGCGATGAAAGGGGGGAGTTAATGGAGGAGAGAGATGATGATGATGATGGTGGTGGTGGTGGTGGTAATGCGGGTGATAGTGATAACTGATAAGGATGAGGATGTTCACTATACCACAACTATTCTTGGGTAGAACAGAGTAGACACCTGTCACACCCTGGTTAACCTGTAACCTAGTGTAGTATGACAACTTTATTACAGGTAATACGCAACAGTTCTTGTTCCTCTGCTAAAAAAGGTCAAATGTTTTCATCCAGTAGCAGTGCTAAACTACTACTCATCGGATAATGAGGGCTGATGAACATGGTATGATTGGTTTTACCGCGTTCAAAGGATGGGTGCCATGCTAGGCTGCTTGAATCATGCTAAGCTGTTTTGTCGGGAGAGGTCATAAGTTAACAGTGTGTCTCAGATAGAGATGTTAGCTAGCACCTCTGAAGTTCATTAATTCACACTGAGATCTCTCTCTGCCCCAAATGCACTCAGTGACGACTAACTTTTACTTTCTATCTTAATGTCTCTTGTTTGCTCTCTGGCTCACTTGAGCTAAATTTCCTTCTCTAGTAATGTCCATAGTCTTGTTGCTCCTTCTGTTTGTCTTAATCCCATTCTTTTTTAGTTTTTTCCTCTGTCTGCCCCATATCTCTCTTTCTTTGTCAGTTTGTCTTTCCTTACTGTCTATCTGCTTGTGTATCTAACTCCCTCTCTCTTTCTCTGTTCATCTCCTCTGATATCTCTGGACATCCTACTTAAAATAGAGGTGCATTTCATATCCACTAATGAAGGCAGGAGGGACGACAATGTTTTTTGGTATAACTAAATTAAACATAGTAAAAATGTTCTCTGTTGAATATAATGCCGCTCTTTTGAGTCAGCTTTATACAAGGATTACATATACATAGTCTGAGTGCAAACAAGTACTCCAGTGTCTCCTCTATCTCTCCCATTCTCTGTCTCTCCTTATTTGCATTGTCTATTCCCTCTCTTTTTCCATCTACTCCCCCCATTTGCTTCACATAAGCGGGGCTAACTAAACTGTATTTCCACATCAATCTTTCATTATCTCTCTGCTATGAGTTCTCTTCAACAAGCTTTTAAGTTGAATAATGTACCAGCTGGCGGCCAGCGACCTCTACCGTGGGTCTGTGAGTATCCTTTCTGTGCATGCATGTGTGCATGTGCACATGCATATAGTATGTGAGTGTACATGTGACAGTAAGTGTCAGCATTCCATGTAGATTGATGGTCTCTGAGGTGCGATTCATTTCTATAGCAGAGAGCATACTGTCCATCCGCCCCATCTGCTATCAGCATCACAGCGGTCTTGTGCCCCAGGAATAAGGTTGTTGGGTTAAGTGCCCTGCTCAAGGGCATACCAGTTGGACATCTGCTCAAAAGTAAGAGAGCCATGGCCAGATGTTGGCTGAAGTGTGTACTTTGCAGAGGATCATTCAGTAGAGATTACTTCCTGCACACTTCCGCAACACACACATATGCACGTGCACTGCACAGTGCACACGCACGCACGCACGCACACATGCACACACGCATGCACACACGCACACACACACACAGTGTCTCTGGTTGAGTATTCTGGGATGTTCTGGGCCTGGCCTCTCCAAGTATAGGCTCTGTGCATGACTGTAGTTCTGTGTTTCCAGAAGGTGGCATACTTGTTTCCAGTTCCGGGTCATTTTCCCATAGCTTCGTTTGATTGGCTCAGCAGCAGGTTTGAGAACTGAATCACATATGACGCCTTCACATGTGTTTCCGGTTCAGAGAAAATGAACTGGAAGAGGAAACAGGCTATGCCGCCTTGTGGAACCTGGGACTACAGTCATGCGCATAGCTTATTGCTCCAAGTTATTTGGTATCTCAACGTTCCCCTTTCAAGTCACACAATGAAAGCACAGATTTGCCCTTTTTTCTTTTTCTTGTTTTAATAAGACCATGATAAAGGTATACTACACTACAGTATGTACAATCAGCATCATCCTCATCTCTTGCCTCGTTCTATAACCCCTCTGAACTAGTTTCCCTCAGACTGTCATTATATCCTCTCCCTGCTGTGTTCAGTGCATAACTTACCAGTCAGTCACAGTGGGATTTTATTCTTTTATTTATTAAAATGTTTAGTATTTTTAGAGAAGCATGAGCTTCTTTTGCAGTTGGCTCGGCTGGAGCGAAGCGTACTAACCACCAAGTGACCACAGCATAGCTATTTAGTCAGTTGCATTGAGGAATGACATCTGTTGACTATTGATTCAATATTGATTAACTGTAAATCAAAAAATGTATGCAAGAATAAGGTAAACCCTGTCTGTGATCATGGCCAACATAAGGCAAGTCAGGCCTTATGTCCAAAACACAGTTAAAAACTAGAACAAATTAGGGCACTCAATGGAATGTCATGGGTTGTAGCTGTCAGAATCCGAGGATGCTGCCCCTCAAGTTTCCAGTGATTTTATTGGGGGGGGGGGGGCATTTGCCAACTTGCATTTGCTACCCTATTGGCTAGCGCAGCTCTGATCTATTAATATATGTTATATTAATTCATTTTATGTTTCTATTGATTGATGCATCTAGCTATTTCCATGAGCTCCATGCATACATGTTATTGGCATACAAGTGGCAGTATTGTAAATAGATATAGTGTATTAAATGAAAGCCTGCCGCGTACTATACTTAATAAGGTGTTATTAAGGTGACGTCATGCATGGAGCTCTCTCTTTGATCTCTGCCCAAGCTGCAGGAGTAAATGAGCAAAGTACAATATAAGGACTGTCTATATATCACCCTGATATGTGCGTGATAAGCCAGCTCAGCTGTGATACTTACATGGAATGTTACACTATTTGTTACATTTAGTTTAGCCTGCTTTTTGTCTCCGCTAGGCCGAAGGAATGGTGGAGAGTATGTTTTCACTTTGTCCGTCCGTGTGTGTGTCCGTCCAGCTCCATACATGGGCACATGGTCTGTGAACACCTAACATTGGTCAAGCTTCACGTGACATCACAATATGTAATATAAATAGGTAAGACAGAATGAACCAGGAACAGTTTTACCACCTTGCCTGGCGGAGACCTGTGCTCCGAAGAGCACATTTTCTAGTTGATCATCTGCTAGTTTAATTGTTTTATTGGCTTAAATACTTGGAGTTACCGTTTTTATTCAGGGTTAAATGTAAAATGTTGTTAACATTGTTACAGTAAATGTACGGTTATTTAGGATGATGTCATTTTGGGGATAATCGGACAATGAATTGGTGATTTTAGGATTTTCTGGTCAAATAGGCCCCTCCTAAAAACTTTGGAAGCCAATAGATAACTAGTATGTTTAACACATTGACTGCCAATCGCGTAGAGCTACGCGAACCTATTTAAAGCCGCCACGTGCCAGTCGCGTAGACCTACGCGAAGTGGTGTTTTTTTCTTTTTTTCGAAAAAAAGTTCACATTGCACTTTTTTCAATTTTCGATACGGCACATTTCATTGTAGCACCACCGGAAACGGAATTATCCGGGATCCAGTTTTGCCGATCCCGTCGGCCTCCGTTTCTCTTTGTAGTTTTTCTCCTCGCTGATCACTGTTTAACATAAACCGTTCTAACTACAAGATGGCGACCGTGTTTATCAAATGGATTTCACTGCTCGACGCAGACACATCGCGGATGTGTTTACAAACACTTTAATGATCGATCTTAAGGATTTTAACGAGGTCTATGGCGACGTGAAAAAAACAAAAAAACAACAACTAGAAAAAGTGCTCCTCGGAGCACAGGTCTCCGCCAGGTCATGTACGTTATTCTGGCCTCCTGGTGGCGCTATAATAGGCCAATGTGAAAAGGGTGCCATTTATTCTTAGGTCTTTCACGGCAATCAGACACTGCATTCATGATTTGAGGCATTTTGTTCAAAAAATGTGTTTTGCTAAATTAGACCTGCTGGTGGCGCTATAACAGGCCAATGTGAAAAGGGTGGCATTTCTTCCTCGGCCTAGTAGGAATGTGCGTGTGAAATTTTACGGAAATCGCAAGCTGTGTGCATAGTTTGAGGCTTTTTGTTCAAAACGGACCAATCCTGCAAACTTTGGAAGCCAACCATACAGGCAATGAGGATGGAATATGGGAAATGGGACAGATCCGTGTTGATCACATGACTATAGAGATACTGTGTACCGATTTGCATGACGTTTGGATAAAATCTATAGGAGTAATGTAAAAATGCACAAATCGGCCTCCTGGTGGCGCTATAACAGGCCCATGTGAAAACATTGAGGCAGAGGTTCTGAATTGGCATCCAGGGAGTGTGTGTGCACAGTTTCGGAGCGAACGGGCCAACGGTGCCGGAGATTAGCTGGTAACACACAGACAGGAGGGACACACACACACACGGACGGACACACGGACGGACGGACGGAGGGTAAAACATACTCTCTCGCCATGCCTTCGGCCTGGCGGAGACAATAAAACGTTGGCACTGGTGATTACATTATGAGATTAACCTCTGGAATGGAATGTGTTAATGTGTAGCTATTTGTTTTGGACATAATCTGAAGGAATAGAGCCAAATTGAGTGTTTTGAAGAAAATTCTAAATGGCAGAAAATTAAGGACCACTTAACCCATTTTCAACCTGTCTTCTTATAATTGATCCTCACTAATGGGCAAATATTAGACCCTCCAGAAAAATGTGATTATGCCATCGCATAATTTACCGCATAATCAGCAAAATGGCGCATAATTATGCGGAGGTAACGTTTTTTCAAAAAGGCTGCATCGCATAATATGCGCATCGCATTGCATAATATGTGCATCGCATCGCATAATATGCGATTCGCATTGCATATTTGCAACTTTTCACATATTTCGCATTTTTCGCAACTTTTCGCATATTTCAATATTTCACATATTGCCGCATATTTCACAACTTTCCGCATATTTCACAACTTTCCGCATATTTCAAAACTTCCCGCCATTTCACCGCATAAAATTGCAACAAAAAAAAACGCATATTTCAACGCAAAATCAAGGATTTTGAAGTGCTCCTTTAAGTGAAAATGGGCGTGGCATATATGGGGAGTTGTGACATGATCCATCGAAGCATGGGGAAAATACATTTAAATTTTACGACCTATAGATCATGAGTTACAGCCCAAAATGTGAAGTGGGCTGGTATAGCGCCACCATTCCTTCCTTGGCAGCGTGCCCAAAATGTTTGATGCTGATCAAGTCCAACGGCTTGCGACATTGGCTCTGGACTCACACACACAATCACGCGCGCACACACACACGCACAGGCAATTTATGTCCCTGGCCTTCGGCCTAGCGGAGAAAAACAAAAGCGTGAAGACGAGGTACACCAGAACGGTTTGCTGCTCTCTTGTTGGCTACTGGGATGTTTTATATTGTTGTACGCAAGTCCTCTTAATGCTGTATGGGCATCTTTGCATAAACCAGGCAATTTACACAGGCAAAACATGTGGTCTTCATTTAACTCTTAAGGGTGTAAAAATGGATCCAATTGTCCCAAGGGTCCATTTGGGTCCACTGTGCATCATTTTGACAGAAACTATAATGATTATTTTTAGAGCATGGCCAAATTTGCATACTCTTGGAGTAGTGTTAGCTAGCCTCTTCAACACAGTGAATTACAAACCAAAGCAATTATCCCTGGCTTTGGCAAGCGAGAATAATAATAAAAATAAATCCCTCTAAATTAAAGTGTTGGTTTTTACACACAGTGACTTTGTAGAATATTTCATTTTCCCCTTACCCAAATGACTTTCTAGGGGTGGAGTCAGTCAGTGCATGCCAATTGAGTGTTTTAAATTCTGCATTACAAATGAGGTATTTGAGGGCATAGTGTAGTATGTACTGCTCAGTGTCTATGATTATAGCCAAAGAAGTCACATGTACTGTAGCTCAGTAAGTTTAAGTTAAACTCCCAGGGGCTTCAGTGGCTCAGGAGGTAGAGTGGCACCAGGAACAAGGTTGTTAAGTGCCTTGCTCAAGGGCATACCAGTTGGACATCTGTGCAAAAGGAAGAGAGCCATGGTGGATGAAATATGTTTTCCTTTGATCAGTCCATCAATTAAAGCAGCGCTTGTAATCGCAATGTTTAAGGCAAAGCATTACTTTATCATTGTCCCTGCCAGGCCGAAGCCGCGGCCGAGACTATGTATTCGCCCCTGTCCATCCGTATATCCTCTGTGTGTGTGTGTGTGTGTGTGTGTGTGTGTGTGTGTGTGTGTGTGTGTGTGTGTGTGTGTGTGTGTGTGTGTGTGTGTGTGTGTGTGTGTGTGTGTGTGTGTGTGTGTGTGTGTGTGTGTGTGTGTGTGTGTGTGTGTGTGTGTGTGTGTGTGTTCGTCCGTCCATTTGTGGACAGCTGATCTCTGGCACCGTTGGACCGATCGGTGTGAAACTGTGCACACACACTCCCTGGAGGCCAAAGCAGAACCAGTTGCCAACATTTTTCGGCCTGTTAAAGTGCCACCAGCAGGCCGATCTTTTTTTGGCTATTACTCGTACAGATTTTGTCCAAACATCACGCAAATCGGTACACATTATCTCTATAGTCATGTGATCGAGACAGGTCTGTCCGATTCTTTCTACTGATTGGCTAAGAATGGCCTCCAAAGTTTGCTGGAGGGGCTCGTTTTGAACAAAATGCCTCAAATCATGGACGCAGCGTCTGATTGCCGTGAAACTTTGTACGCACATTCCCACTTGGCCAAGGATGCCACCCAATTTTTTTTAAATCGGCCTCATGGTAGATGGGGCCTCAGGCCGATTCGCGCTTTTACCTATAACTGACCGATCGGCGTGAAACTTTGCACGCACACTCCCTAGAGGCCAAGGAAAAACCTCTGCTCTGCATTTTTCACATCAGCCTTTTATAGCGCCACCAGGAGGCCGATCTTTGCTAAACCATTTTTTTTAAATATTACTCCTACAGATTTTGTCCAAACATCCTGCACATCTGTACACATTATCTCTATTGTCATGTGATCAAAATGGATCTGTCTGATTTTTCATATTCCATCCTGATTGGCTAAGATTGGCATCTATCATGAACGCAGCGTTTGATTCATGACATGAAACTTTGCACACACATTCCCACTAGGCCAAGGAAGAAATGCCCTACATGTTTCAAATTGGCATCATGGTGGCACTATAACAGGGCAATTCACATTTTGGCCTATAACTTTTGAACCGTGGTCATACAATCAAAATCACGCTTCCCTTGTATTTCTTGGATCATTACGGAACTCCCCAAATAAGCCACGCCATGTTGCGTTTTCTTTGCATAACAGTTTTTGCTTCTACTCCTACCGATTTTGTCCAAACCTTATCTCTGTAGTCATGTGATCAAGATGTATCAGTCAGAAGTTTTGAATTTCATTTTGTTTGACTACTTTTGTTTGTTTGACTTTCAAAGTTTGCGGGAGAGTCACGTTTGCACATAATGCCACAAGCATTGCTGGACCCATGAGTGAGAAACTTTGAACGCACACTAACAGTAGGCCTAGGAATAACCTCCATTCAAAAGTATTCACATTGTCCTGGCATAGCGCCACCATGAGGCCAATTTTTGCTAAACACATTTTTCTATAGTACTCCTACAGATTTTGTACAAACTTAATGCAATTTGGTACACATCATCTCTGTAGTTATGTCATCAATAAGTATCTGCCATATTTCTTATATTCCATGTTGTTTAACTATGGCTTTCAAAGTTTGCAGAAGTGGCCCGTTTCTCACAAAATGCAACAAATAATGCAGACAATGTTTTGTTGCTGTAAAAACACTGCTACTAACTGAAGAATTGCCACCAAACCTTTTTCAAATCAGCCTCATGGTGGCAATATAACAGGCTTATTTATGTTTAATTCATAACTGAATTGTAGCTCCTACTATCAATATCTTATAATGACTGGATTCCTAACATTGCTGGCCCACAATAACCTACCTGGCCTGGCGGAAACCTGTGCTCCAAGGAGCACTTTTTCTGGTTTATTCTGTTTTGGCTGCTGCTGCTTGAGCAGTGCTGTCCAGTATCCAATTTGTTGTGACAGGATCTCTTGTCGCTGAGATCTCTTTCACCTGCAGCAACAGAACCAACAGAATATGATCCAGTCCAGTTTGCTGTGTGCTCATATTAAACGTTTCAGCACACCTTGCAACACCTGCGCATTGATTTTTGGTGCGAATGTCACTGTATTTCTCTATTTAAAGAGGGTAATTAGAGTGAGGCATTATCATTTTTTAAATCAATGATCATTGACTTGTGGGATATTGTCTGTTGCATGTTAGGTCCTTCTGAGTTGGACATTTGAGTTCACACATACAGCCCCACCGGTTAAGGTCTCGATAACTTCCAGTGCATGTGTGAAAGGCACTTTAGACACTTCGACTAGTTGTGTGGGTGGTGTTGGGGTTAGGTATGGGGGGCGTTGACCTTCCGATTCTCATGCGGCCTCTTCACCCACTCCACTCAACTACTGCTGCCCTCCACTCAGCTACTGTCCAGTACTTTGTGGACCTCACAAAATTGCATTTTGCTTCTTGTATTGGTACTGATGAATAAAACCATCTTGATTCTTGATTAATCTGAAGACTCACCTCTACAGATTCCACCTTAGCCCGTAGCACTTGCCGTATCACTTGACCTTGCCTTGACGACCATGCAGTCTTATGCAAAGGTAAAATGTAATCTATATGTTATTTACATGTGGTTTAGACAGATGCCAGGTTCATTTGTTGACATGGCATCCTATATTTTGTATAGTTTATATATATATATATATATATATATATATATATATATATATATATATATATATATATATATATATATATATATATATATATTTAGACTGCTGATAGGTTCTTGGTTTACCTATGATCCTAGAATACTGAGGTACTACATTCTTCTTGATTCCCTCCACTCAGCTACTGTTTTCCTTTACCATTTATCACAGAGTTGACTAAGTCATCAGTCAAGGCAATAATTGGGCAGAATCAAAGGGAAAGATCACCCTATTTCTTTTTAGTATGTTAATAAAATAGAATTCTCATTTAGCGCAATATGACTAAGCCTAACCCTAATCCCAACCCTAATCCTAAACTCACACTAACCTTAAATATTTCGCACTATTGGGACTAAGAAATAATGGGCAGTCGGACCAGTGGGCAGCGTCCCCTACTCTTCCATTGAGAAATGAAGACTAGGGGATCTGGAAGATGATTGCTCCAGAATGTTCTGTATCCATAGACACACACGGCCGGAAGCGGAAGGCCTACAAATTCACGCCCACTTTTGACACTCGGGGTCCGTTAGAACGATGAACTGCAGCTCTCAATGCAATCTCTATGAGAGGCATTGTAAAATACCGTAATTTCACTGGTTAACTACTGAAGCTGTAGCGATTTTTTTTGTGTTCTAATAAACTGTCCCATTTGTTTAATGTATCCTTTTTAATGTCCCATATCTGTCATCTCGATATACTACACACAATATACTATAATATACTCCATCAGTATGTCAAAACCGCTAGCATCGGAGATTTAGAGTTTAAGTGGTCGCATGGTATATACGTCACGGACGCATCCCTTGAGGTTTTCAATACCCAGAAAACTGGCGAAAGTGTCCGTTTTCAATATGTTTTGGTCATTATCTCTGGAACAGAAGGTCCAATCTGCTCAGTTCAAAGCTTGTTGGATGCGTGACTTTGAGGACATTAAGCACACAATGACACATTTTCGGGTTATTTTTTTATTTTTTTTTAGGGGATGCGAGAGATCTTAGTTGGGCAGGCAACCGCCTGTCCTGTCTCTACAGTGGGTACACCACTACACAGTCTATGGTACACCACTGGTCAGCGCTCGGCGCGATCCGCGCTCGTAAAGGCTGTCACTGAAATGCGACAACTTGTCTGTCTGCCGTCTACCCTCTGCTGTGTTAACATTATGGGTAACTCGTTAAAGTGGCAAATTAAATGTGAAACACATCAACTATAAAGAAAACAAGAAGATATGTTGACAAAGACACTCCATACATTTGGAAACATATTTTTATTTAAATCAATATCGTCTCTAGTTAATGTAGGAATATTTTAAAAGTAGGCTAACTCTCATATCCTCTCATAGGGAATGCATTGAGAGCTGCAGTTCATCCTTCTAACGGACCCCGAGTACCGGCGCTATCTCAAAAGTGGGCGTGAATTTGTAGGCCTTCCGCTTCCGGCCGTGTGTCTCTATTGTGTGAAATTCTATTTTCAGTGAGCTATTACATTTTTACCTGACCTCTTCACATTTCATCCTTTGTGCAATAGAGGACGTTTCATTCCAGAATTGTAACATATTTTTTCGCGGTATTGAGATTCCTTAACCCATTTAGACCGGTAAAGTATCTGTGCCATTTTAGATTTCTTTGGCTATTTTTTTTAAATCGTGAAAATCTTCGCAAATCTTTGAATATATATATTTTCTAAAGCGAACATTTAAAAAAAATTTAGTTCCAGGGATCCCCCAGAAGCAAAGAATTGAATTACAAATGTCCGCTTAAAAAAAAGTAATTCAAATATTTGCACACATTTTCATGATTTTTCAAAAATAGCAGATCTACAAGCTTGCATATCTGCTATTTTTGAATTGCCAAAGAACTCTAAAAATGACAGAGATGCGTTCCCGGATTGAATGGGTTAAAACATCAACGATGTTTCCATACACGACATTCCATTTCATGCCAACAAATCATATTCAAAGAGCATGTGACACTTCTCAGATGGTGATTCATCTCACTTAGAATGAGCCACTTCACACTGCTCTCTACCTTCCCACTGTGGCTCCCTCCTCTCCTGTGGCGTGTGTTTGTTTTGTAGCCAGTAGTCATCCTGACACTCAGTGCTGATGGGAGCAGCTCTGTTGAATAAAGCACTGGAGGTGATGTTAAAAGCTTCCTGCCCAAACGATTATATCCTCTGATGCCTGAATTGCAACAGACCTGAAGTTGTGTGAGCATGTGCGCCGTGTGTGTGTGTGTGTGTGTGTGTGTATGAGTGAGTGAGTGCATGCGTGCGTGCGTGCGTGCGTGCGCGGGAATGGATGGCAAGGGTAACAATTCAGCTTTGTAATGTCTACAGGAATACATAATATAGAAAGTCATACACACACACACACACACGCACACGCACACGCACATGCACACGCACACGCACACGCACACACACACACACACACACACACACACACACACACACCTTGAAAAGTACATACAGTACATATTGTAGACATTCCTTGATGACTGCTATTAGCCAAAACGTGTTTTTCATCAAGTTGTTGTCACAAGTCTAGTGTCTGTACAGGTATGTGCACATGTGTACTATATGCATGTCGGTTATTGGTTATTGGTTCTAAATATCGTTTTTTATATATTTTCGAGTAATTGCCCAGCCCTAGTGTGCATAATGCATGTGTGTTTGTGCGCGGTGTTGTACGGTGGCAGAATATACCAGCCACTATGGCAACCACCTGAGCCAGCCCTGTGCACATGTGTGTGTTCAGCAGAGAAATCCCCTGAATCAGTCATCACTAAACCTCACTGAATGTCCTGATCCCCACAGACAAAGCCCCCCCCAAGTTGATTATTTTATCAAAATAGCCGAGTGGTTAAGGTACATACCACAAGGGCTCTGATGCCTGACAGTGAGTCCCGGGTCCGATTCCCGAGCCCGGCCTTCCTTTGCTGCATGTCACTCCCTGACTCTCTCTCCCTTTTTTCTGTCTCTCTTCACTGTGGACTATCAGTATCAATAATGGTAGAAAAAGCCCCCAAAATATCAAAATAGAGAAGAAAGAAAATCGTACTCCGTCACATGCTCTCTCCCTCTGTTTCTCAGATAACTGCATTAATCACTCCGTTCCCTGGATTCTTTTAGATTGTGTTGTGTGAGAACAAGAGCGTTCCTGTCACAGTCTCTGGAGGAATTCACTTTACACATTTGCTAAGTTCAACTTAGTCTTATACATATTCATCAACTTAACTGCTTCTACTAAAACTATGGAAACTATTCCCTGTTCCTGTCCAACATCACTAGACTATTATAGGTTTCAGTCAGGTGGCTTGGTGAAGGGGCGAAGTGGTGCAATAGCTGGCAGCACAATTAAATAATACAGGCGAGGTGATTTTAGTACAAATGTATCCTGGACGTGGGGATTTTTTTTTTCTGGATTTAAAGTTTATTTTTTTATTTTTTCTTTAGTTGGCCAATTCTTTTCACCCCCTTATTCTCTTCAATGTAGTCGTTATGCCAATTAATTCCTCCCCTCACACATTTCTGTGTTGTCACTGCTGTTGTATCTTACTGACTCACCTGCCAGTGAGGAGCCCCCACCGGGAGGAAGAAGGGCCTTCGTGCTACTCCTCCCACCCAACAGGTGAGGTGATGTCCATGCCTCATGCCGTACAGCCTGCCTCAAAATAGAGCCCCAAGAGTCTAAAAGAATTAAAACTCTCACCTCATCCCCTAGCACTCATATCATTTGTATCACTAATTCACTACTTGCTTATGCTTATGTAGATGCCGATGCATGTGATTTATAATATAGATGTATGCTGTATGTTATTTATATAGTATAGTTATTAGACAAACGGCAGGTTTGATGTTTACCTGCTATACTATTTATTTGGTACCAGATGTTTTCTGGGCACTCTATTTACTTATGCTTAAACTTTGGTTGTTGTTGGTTGACTAGGGTTCACACCATTTTACTCAGATTTTGCACATAATAAGTCACTCTGGATCATCTGGATCAGCTAAATGTAATTGTAATTTCTGAGAAAGTTTCATGGTAGATTTTGATTATCTTGGTGAAGGGTAGACCAAAATCAGTAGGGTTCATTCTCTGGGAAGCATGCACATGCACAGTAAATTCCATGGATAGTAGCATTTGACCTAGAGGTACAAACGACAAACATGACCAGTTATTGTTCGATAACAAGATTTATTAAATTAATTAAGTTTGAAAATGATCCAAAAACATTGGGTCAGAATTAGCCCAACAACAGATGCTCAACTTTATCCGTGTTCATTTCAAATCCTGTCTGTCCATCTTTATAAGCCAGGGGGCAACGTGTACCGGCTGCAGTGAGTCCACTTTGGCCATAGTCTCTCTTCTGACACACCATGTTTATTTATCAATGTGAAATATGTATTTGGCACAATTGGCAGTCTGTCAGTGTAATCGGCTCTGCACCAACAGTTTGATGTTAAAGTCTTATTACATTGCTATTCCTACTACTACGCCTCAGTAATTCCTGCAGTAAGATGTGATTCAACTCCGTCAGGAAGTGTAAATCAAATCAAATCAAATCAAATGTATTTATATAGCCCATTTAAAAACAACTCACATTGTTTCAAAGTGCTTTACATAGTAGTCAGTAGAAAAACATTAAAAGCAGCAAGGCGAACCCTTCTTAACATCATAGGATAGTGCAAATTCATCAGGGGGATTCAGAGGCTTTTGAATATAGAAGGGTTTTGAGCCTGGATTTGAAAGACTCAATGGAGGGGGCAGACCTAACAGCGAAGGGAATGTGTAGAGTGTAGTGGTGTATGGATGAATGAATCAATGAACAAAATGGGCAAAGGAGAGTGCTTGGCGTTAGAGACATACATTTGTTAGAGAGAGGAACAGAAAAGAGCAGTGTAGGAGTGATGTAGTTGAGGGAATGGTGTTCCCCACCTCTTTCTCTGGGTAGACATTTAGACATACTATTAAAGCACAGACTGCACAGTCATCCATCAATCTAATTACCACATGCATAGGATAGTGGAAATATATACCCACCTCCCTCAAAATGACGCTCCCCACGCTCAGCTGCCACCGCTGCCACCATAGCACTGTGCTGCAGTAATTTAAAATCGGTATGGAGAATGGTATCCCAAGGTGTTCTTTGGAACACAAGGATGAGAACAGTGACAGAGTGGGTGAGCATGACCCCGGTGCAGCAAATCTACTGAATGAACTGAAGGAAGTGTTTATAAAAAAAACTGCACTGTCACGTTGCATTCAACAAGGCTAGGTGAATCATGGATAGATGGATAGATGGATAGATGGATAGATGGATAGATGGATAGATGGATAGATGGATAGATAGATAGATAGATAGATAGATCGATACTTTATTTGTCCTTGCGGAAATCCATTTTGTGCCAAGCAGCCATCAGGATACAAAAATCACAAACACATAACATAAATACAAAATATATACAAGCTAGAAAAGGCCACCAGTCATGATTCAAGAGGCATCACATTACATTTTATGCACAGAACTGAGATCGGGCCTGTTTGTTCAGGAGTCCTATGCTTGTAGGGACAAATGATCTTGAAGCCCTAGCCTGCAACATTGGCACTGTGTACCGTCGTCCTGATGGTAAAAGGTGGTATTGACTGTATAACGGGTGCGTTCTATCCCTAGCAATAGCTCTCCCCTTCCTAAGCACCCGGGTCTCATATTGCTGCCATACTCTCATGTCGTACCCCAGCTATCTTGCTGGATACATTGATGATTTTATGGAGTTTGTTCTTATTAACCAATGATAATGAGCCATACCAGGAAAGAAAGTCAGTGCACTCTCCACGAAGGCTCGATGGAAGAGTACCATTACACTTTATAGATAGATAGATAGATAGATCTTTATTGATCCTGGGGGAAATTCAGTTGTCATATCAGCACTGCTGTAAGGACGAAACAAAGATACAGGTAAGGGTAGAGAACAAGAACAAAGTAGTAGCAGTAGTAAAAATAGGGTCTACACTTTAGAAGCCAATCTTAGCCAATCAGGATGGATCATGAAAAATCGGACAGATCCGTCTTGATCACACGATCATACACGTAGTGTGTACTGATTTGCGTGATGTTTTTGACAAAATCTGGAGGAGTAATATTAAAAAAAATGTTTTTCAAAATTCGATAAGTCCACAATATTATTAATCAAAATATAAAAACAGACAAACGATGACTTCGAAAAAAGTCACTATAAAAGAAAAACTATTTGCTTACCAGAAAACCCTATTTATACAGTATATATGCAAGAAGATTTGAGTTGTCTCTCCACCATTTTGATTGTAGCCAGTCAGTATTTAGATTTTGTCTGTAAGCTCACCAAGCTTTCCACACGTAGGAAAGCCTGGTTTTGATTCCGAATTTACCAGTGTGATCCGATCTAGCCCGCTTTCCGTATCTTGAAATTTGCACGCACAGTTTTCGTATCCGCTCAAGACCCAGACCAGATCAACAACCTGCGAAGTGAATGGATCCCAGTCTATAACCTGGCGTCGTAAAATTCCACCGTTCAGACTGGAGGGGTATTTGACCAATCGCGCCGCAGTGTTCACGAAAATCGATTTGAAAATATCTTTACTTATTTAAGCAACTGCAAAAGTGAAATGGAAGTGATGAGAGGTAGGACATCTACACTGAAACATTTAAAAATTGTTTCAGTCAACAATCTCAAGTCTCTCTAAAGTGGGGGTACATAAGGCAGAGGATGAGAGAGATAGAGTAAGAGTGAAAAAGAAGGGGTAGAAATTGAAAGACGTGTATTTCTTTGTAGATTTGATGGAAGAGACCAAAGAGGATTGAGAAGCCGGATAAAAGAAAAAGAAAATCTTTCACATCTTATTCCTGCATGAACACCTGCCCTAACGTAACCTAAGCAACGTGGAAATGAACGATGCAAAAGCCCCAATTTCACCAATTTATATCATACTAGTGCCTAAAACTATATAGAGCATACTGTACTCTCTCCCCCGCCTTCTTGCCATTAAAGCCAATTTTCTTCACTGATCACAAGCATCATTAGAGATAAACCCCATATATAATCTCTGAGGCTCATTTTATTTCATCTGTGCTTGAGAGAAAACTTCTGCTAGTGTGCCTTGTTGGTATTAAACCTCCCACTCTCTGCCAGCTCTCTAATGAACCAAATGCTTTAAGATCAGAGTTGGATATGTTGAGCTGCCCATTTCTTCATGACAGTTGTGTTGTACCAGTTGAAAGGTTGCCTTTTCTCTGAGGTCATTGGTTATTGATTTGGTCTTTGTGAAGTCAGTTCAGCTGTGAATTGCTGTTTGACAAATTAGTGTATTTGCATCAAGGACATCACAGAATATTTTCATTCTTTACCCTTAGAAAGAGACAAATAAAACACTGTTATTTTGACATATTCCTATAAACTAATGTTTTGCCATGCCATAACAAAACCAACAAATACGATCAAATACGAGCACAATTTCAATCTGAAAAAAGAAATAAAATAAAAATAGTATCATAGTATTAATCTGAAAATAAGACCTCAGCAAGAAACCACTAATGGCTTACTAGCATGACACTAATGAGCAGAGGTTGATAGACAATGGGTATTAAAATAAAAAAATGAGTCAATGGGATTTTTTTTTGGGGGGGGGGCAGTTGGTCCTAGGTTAAGAACAGACAATAGACAATTGTTATGCTAGACAATCATGTGTCTCCTCTGATATTAACTATTCCTCCTAGTTCCACAATCCACACTCAATGTGCCCTGCCTATTAGTCGCTAGTACAATAACAGAGATCACCCTTTCCGGCTTCTTTCCTGCGAACATGGCCAATTGCCAAGCTGGAGGAACTGCGGAGGAATCAAACCCATAGTCTCCGCATTGTTGATCTGGAACTTTACCACTGTGCCACCTGAGTGCCCCCTCATCACACATTTTATGGCTATATTCTTCTTGACATTTACAGCGAGTCATAACAAATATTTGGATGTGTATTATTATGCTGATCCTTGAAAGGCTTTCTCCAGTTGAAAGGCTTCTTAATTACTTTAGATGGGAAGCCTAGGGCAAATTCATATTTTAGACTAATTGCTTTAACAACTGTTTAAATGACAATTTATTGTCTCCGCCAGGTCGAAGGCATGGCCGAGGCTATGTTTTGCACCATGTCCGTCCGTCCGCGTGTGCGTGTGTCTACCAGCAGCTAATCTCCGGATAGTTGGCCGATCGCAGCGAAACTGTGCACGCACACTCCATAGATGCCATAGCAGAACCTCTGTCCTGAATCTTTCAGATTGGCCTGTTATAGCGCCACAATTTTTTTATATTACTCCTACAGATTTTGTCCAAACATCACGCAAATCGGTACACGGTATCTCTATAGTCATGTGATCAAGACGTATCTGTCAGATTTTTTATACTCCATCCTGATCGGCTATCATTGGCTTCCAAAGTTTGCAGGATTGGTTGAACGCAACGTGCGATTTCCGTGAAAATTTGCATGCACATTCTCACTAGTCCGAGGAAGAAATGCCATCCTTTTCACATTGGCCTGTTATAGCGCCACCAGCAGGCCGATTTTTGCTAAATACATTTCTTTAACAAAATGCCTCAAATCATGAATGATTGCAGTGAAAGGCAGAGGAAGAAATGGCACCCTTTTCACATATTGACCTATTATAGCACCACCAGTAGGTCACAATCTCCTGGCGGAGACCTGTGCTCCGGGGAGCACTTTTTCTAGTTATATATTTGTTTCATGACAAAACATTTTAATTTTCCTCATCCCCATGGAAACCCCATTCAATGAAAACTCACAATCTTCACTTTAAAGCCATGTGTTATGTTGAATTCTGCATGCCTGCTGGAAAATGCATGCACCTTGCAGGTGTGCCAGACCTCTCACTTGGCCTTATCCACCACCATGCACCACATGGAAGTTTTAGACTGCACCGTCCGTCCTACATGTCCAGTCTAATGAAACTATACATTCCAGGACAGTCACTACGCTCCCAAGGTGCTGGTTACCTCACAGTCACCATGCAGGTTTAAGAAAAAAACTGATGTAGGCAGAGCATTGGTGCAGAGATGCACTGTGCCCCCTGTCTCTGGAATGTTCTTCCTCCAACTGTCACAAAAGCCACTCTGGGGACATTTTTTAATCTAAAACCCATCTTTTCTCCTTGCGCTTGGCTCCTCCTAGTTTTACTGATTTTATCGTTTGTTTGGTCCCTCTCGTTTCACTGATTTTAAGGGGGAACTTGACCGATTTTGCACCCACATCCTATTTTAATGAAGTTGAGGACGTAATAAACATGATGTCAAAGTGTGTTTTGTGTATTTTCTGTATTTTTTATTTTGAACGGGATGTCAGTTTTTCCTGGACTACAATGGACAACAGCCCATGTTTCCTGTACATCTACTGATTCTTTACCCCTATAGAGCACCGAAGTCTGACGTAATTTACACATCCTAGGTTTGTCTACCTGGTTTGCGGCTTTCCACCCCCATTCTGAATCCCATAGACGTATTTAATATCGTGTCAAATAAGAACTGTGTTCCAAAAATAAACAAATGACCCCGGCGTTTTTACTCTTGTGGATATGAAGCATCAACTGACGGTGAGAAAACGCTAATGTTACTTCCGACGAATTAGTTAAATTTTCGCCAGAAACAGACTGTATCAAATATAAGTGACAGACTATCATAAACGATACAGAACCTCCTCCCTGACAATATCGCAGAGACAGTTTGTTTATTTTTGGAACCACAATTCTTATATGAGACGATTCTATGATGACCCAATGTTATTCTCCATAGCGAAATTACTTTACGAACCTGGGGATGAACGAGTGACGTCAGGACTTCTGTACTCTATGGACACCAAACTAAATATTGGACCAATTTTTCACAAGCCACACACCTTCCCATCATTCTGACACTAAAATGGCATTTTTTCAGAGAGACAAATCAGGAGAAAATCAACGTTGTTGATCTCGCAATAGTAATCATTGGACGTTCGTGAGATCTTACGTCAGACGGCTCACATTTAGTAGAACATTTGTGTAACATTTCACACCTAATGGCGAAGCGTGGGATAGCAGCGTATGTTCCTAAATTAAGCATCTTTGCTGGAACTACAGGAAACATGGGCTGTAGTCCAGTATAGTCCACGAAGGACTGACATTCCCCCCTTGTTGATGTACGAGGGGGAAAAATAATTTTCAAAATAAATAAAAAACCCATATAAAACACAAAACACACTCCAACATCATGTATAGTATCTCCTCAACTTAATTAAAACAGAAATCTGTGAATTTTCCCTTTATTGTTTTGTTGTTCATTTTCTGTGATTTAGTTTTTTGCCATTTCTATTTTTCTATCTTTTTCGGTTGTGTATTGCCGTTTAATGATTGTTTGATCATTGTCTGATTTTGCAATTTGTACAGAGTGTACAGGCTCAGAGACCCCTTAGGGTGATGTTGCACTATAAATAAATAAAAACTGAACTGAACTGAACTTTAGAACAACTACAGACTCCGCTCTAGGTGAGGAAGGCCATATGCGACTCGCACTCCGCTCACTATATTCCATAGCCTGGAGGGGTGCTTGATCTGCAATCGACTAGTTACAGAGGATAGACTACATCCTGTAGCCTGAAGGTGTGTGGTGTGTGTGTGTGTGTGTGTGTGTGTGTGTGTGTGTGTGTGTGTGTGTGTGTGTGTGTGTGTGTGTGTGTGTGTGTGTGTGTGTGTGTGTGTGTGTGTGTGTGTGTGTGTGTGCGAGAGCGAGCACGCGTGTGTGTGTGTGTGTGTGTGTGTGTGTGTGTGTGTTAGGGCTTTCACGACTAGAGATTTTTACAGGTCGACTAATTTGACCCAGTGGTAGTCGACTAGTCGACTAGTCGAAATTTAAATGAAAAAAAAAAATTACAAAAAAAAAAATATATATATATATATATTTTTTTTTGGGTGGTACTGTTTTAATACCATCCTACTACTATATTACTATTATTATTATCCTCCTGCCCTTATTTTTATGGCGTTTTAAGGGAAGCGCTTCTGGCACAGCAGCACAGCACCACAGCAGCGTCTCCAATAATAGGCTTTTATTGGGCATGCTTTTGACCACCTTTTGATAAAAAATAAAGTCAGGAGGATAATAATAATAGTAAGATGGGCCATTACTATAGCATTAAAAATTAAATAAAAAAAAAAAAAAAAAAAAAATTCAACTATTCGACTAGTACCAACAAGGTCGACTAGTGGATATACTAGTCGACTAGTCGACTAGTCGACTTGTTGGTGAAAGCCCTAGTGTGTGTGTGTGTGTGTGTGTGTGTGTGTGTGTGTGTGTGTGTGTGTGTGTGTGTGTGTGTGTGAGAGTGCGTGCGTGCGTGCGTGCGTGCATGCGTGTATATGTCATCAATGCATTTATTTGTCATGGGAAGAGAGATTGCATGCAAGTTTTGGTTTGCTTTTAATGATAATTTCTTTAGGCAATTCTTGCTTTATTAGATATATAAACAGGATACTGAGGCCAGGGGGAAGGGAGATGTAAGACATGACGGGGGTTGGATTCAAACTCGGGTCCTCGCAGCGCAAGGTGCACGTGCACTGGCTGAGCCATCAGGCACCCTGAGTGCATGCAACTTGATGTGTGTTTGGAAAACAACATCGTACAAAAGGAATATTGGAAAGGCTTCAGATTAATGCTCAGTGGCCTTGATGCATTTGATGCTTTCATGTTTTCTAACTCAGCTGAGAGACAGACAGAGTCTGTAAAATGTAATCTACTGCAGAGTTTACAGGACATCATTAAAAATAGGATGAGACAAAGAGAGAAAGATGTATGTTGAGTGAGCGAGAGAGAGGTAGTGAGAGAAGAAGAGCACAAGAGAGTGTAAGCACAAGAAACACAGTGAGAGAGAGAGAGAGAGAGAGAGAGACTGAATTGACTGTCAGGTTATTATCGTGAAACTCATTTTTCACTCTCTCTCTGGCTCTCGCTCTACCTCTGCCTTTTCATGTTAACAAGCATCAAATTCACCACCCAACATTTGCCACCTTTCTGCAACCTTTTCCATTTCATACAATGATATTCCCAACACCTCCAAGCTAGCTCCTTCCGGGCCCTCAGCCATTAATGAACCCCCTGCTGGTTGGGCGATTGCTGGATGGAGGACCCTCTGATTGGCTGTCAGCCTCTTTACAGAGGATCAGTGGGTCAACAGAACGCCTCCCTCAGACATGTAGCTGGATGACTGACAGTTGGCTGGCTGAACGCCAAACCTCTCATTTGCTCTAGTGTCTTTTGTTTCTCAGTTGTTTGCCGTTTCAGAATGATTATTTTGATTATATATTTTATATATTGACTTTATTTCTTTCTCTATTCCTTTTTTTTCTCCTTTCGTATGTTTGTTTGTTTGTTTCTTTCTTTCTTTCTTTACACTCCTTCACGTCCTGTTCCATGCACGTTATCACCAGTCAGTATGTTTCTTTTCATTCTTTATACATACACACACACACACACACACACACACACACACACACACACACACACACACACACACACACACACACACACACACACACGTTTGTATTACTATACTTGTGAGGACGTCAACATTTTAAGACAGCGATTTTATGAAGAGCATTGTTGATGGAATATGAAGAATCGGACAGGTCCATCTTGATCACATGACTATAGAGATAATGTGTATCGATTTGCGTGATGTTTGGCCAAAATCTGTAGGAGTAATATTAAAAAAAAATTGTGCAAAAATCGGCCTCCTGGTGGCGCTCTAATAGGGTAATGTCAAAAGGGTGGCATTTGTTCCTCAACGTAGTGCGAATGTGCGTGCAAAGTTTCACCGCTATCGGAGCTTGTTCATGATTTGCGGCATTCTGTTCAAAGCGGGCCACTCCTGCAAACTTTAGATGACAATCTTAGCCAACCGGATGGAATATGAAAAATCTAACAGATTCGTCTTGATCACATGAGATCATGTGTACCGATTTGCATGAAATTTGGATAAAATCTGAAGGAGTAATAACAAAAAATGTGGCCTCATGATGGGGCTATAAAAGTTTTTACCTTGGCCTCTAGGGAGTGTGCATACAAAGTTTTATGCAGATCGGTGCAGGTAAAAACGCGAATCGCCCTGTTATAGCACCACCATTAGGCTGATTTGAAAATTTAAAGTGGCATTTCTTCCTTGTCCTATAGTGGCAATGTGCGTGCAAAATGTCACGGAAATTGTACGCTGCGTTCATTATTTGAGGCATTTTGTTCAAAACGGAGCACTCCTGCAAACTTTGGAAGCTAATCTTAGCCAATCAGGATGGATTATGACAAATTTGAAAGACCTGTTTTGTTTAATGACTATAGAGATACTGTCCTGGTGGCGCTATAACAGGCCGATCTGAAAAGTTTGGGGCAGAGGTTCTGCTCTGGCATCCAGGGACTCTATGTGCACAGTTTCGCTGTGATCTGCCGAACGATGCTGGAGATTAGCGGACGGACGGACGGACGGACGGACGGACGGATGGGGTGCAAAACATTCTCTGCTACGCCTTTGACCTGGCGGAGACAATTAGGCATGACTCTATCTCCAAACCCTAAACCTAATCCTAACTCTAACTCCAACCTGAATCGTTTCCTAATTATAAGCCTATATCTAAAAGTATTTTTTAATTAGAAAACAGCCCTTTCTCTTGTCCACGATGTCTATTTTTAAAATTCTACTATACTTGTGGGGACATTTGGTCCTCACAAGTATAGCAACACACACACACACACACACACACACACACACACACACACACACACACACACACACACACACACACACACATTGCGGGGCTAAGCCTCTAAGCTTAGCTTTTGAAGGCTAATTGAGACAAACACCAAATACTCACACATACACACACGCACACACACACACACACACACACACACACACACACACACACACACACACACACACACACACACACCTTCCAGGGTCTCAAGAGGATTTAGTTTGTCACGCAATGGGACCGGTCACCCAGTGCAGCGTCATATTAACATGGCAATAACACACTAGAGACCAGGGTTACCATAGTACAAGTTACCGTAGTAGCATGGAAAATTCTCACTCTCATCCAGGCTGCTGGGCTTCTGTTGCTGGTTTTCCTTTCAAATGTATTGCAAATATTAACCACATTTTCAGAAGATTGGCAAAAGAATTTGCGAATTAATTTACGAATATCAGTATCTGTCTGTCTGTGGGTCTGTGGAGGATACACCAAATCTGTGTGTTTTTGGGTGGTGTAGGCATCGGCTTCACTGATTGGCCAACCCAACCCATCGGCTTCCCTGATTGGCCGTGCTTTGCGTAGTGTTTGTGCCGACCGATAAGAGGTAGTGTGCACAATGGAACTCCATTTGCGTATGCTAATGTACGTCATCAGTTTCTGACAACATCAGGGATCCCGTATCTCCATTTAGTTGATTGAGTCAGTACTACAGTGCTGGGTTGGTACAGAATAACAATTTTGCTGACTGTTTCCCACCTCATAGTACTTATCTAATAATAATAATTACTTATGTTGGAAAGCCGTGCGCACCGTCCTTGTGCTTTCCAAAGGCTGCCCATTGTCCCGCAAAATGTAGTTGGCTACAGTTATTAACTACTACATGATGAAAAAGTATCACTATACATTAGAATAAGTGGGGAACATTCATTAACGAAGCAGCAGTGTGCACATTTAAGCTAATTAATGAAACGTAGGTGAGTTGTATAAGATGATCTTGTTTATCTCGATATTTTAATGTTTTAAACCTGTAAAGCACTGTCATTGTCTGAAAAGGTGCTGAGGAAGAAATTATATTATGTTATTATGATTGGTTGTATGTAACTTTATTTCCAGTAGAATTATTTTGTGCATCTTATGTTATTCATCATTGTGCCCTATGATACATAGGGCACAATGCGGCCGCCGGGACTCGAGGAATACGCCTGGAGGAATACCGTCGGAGGCTGCGCGATGCTACCATAACTGTGACGGGGCAATTACGTTGTCACTTCACTCCTGAGATGACTTGTATTTCATTTTGAGAGGATTGATCCCCCAAAAATCATGTTTTTTGCATCAAGCGGTTACATTTTGCGCATTTGTGGTGCCCCCTATGGATCAAAGTGGAAATGCTTATGGGGATTCGTTAAGTGAACCACCATTGACATGTGATTCAAATTTGGGATGGAGCGGACGTTCTGTTCGTGATTTTTGGCGTTTTTTGTAAAGCAAGGTACAAGCCTGTGATTCCCGATGAAGCTGGTCATTTTGACATATGGCACGAAATTGGGAGGAAAAAAAACTGTGGGAGGAGTAGCGCGACAAAATAAAGTTTATCTAGAATAAAGAATAAAGTAGGTAGAGTACTATAGTCTGGTTGCCACACTAATTACTTATAATTTTTATACCACGATTTTGTAACCCATTTTTTTCACCCAGTGCCAATTGCCTAAGCATGTAATCCTGGGCGCTACACTCCCTCTGCCAGCCTGGGGAGAGCCCCAAACTGAGCTCATGCTTCCTTCCTTGCATGAGGAGTGAGCAGGCACGCTTCTTATCACCTGACAGGGGAGAGTTTCTCCGGTAGTACATAGCGCGTGGAAGGAACACGTTATTCCAACCAGTTCCTTTCCCTTCCATCAGGCTCCCCGGCTGACCAGGGGGAGGCAGTATAGAGACCAGGATTACTGCATGTTTTTTGTGAGGGTACCTACCCTAGGGGACACGGGGAGAACATGCAAACTCCACACAGAAAGGCCCTTTCGACAACCCCACCAAGTGTATGGGCACTGATGACGCGGAGGAGAGAACATGCCCCAGCGTCCCCGGCAGGAATCGAACCCAGGACCCGGGCGCTACCGACTGCGCCACCGTGCCACCTTATAAAACGATTTTAACTTACAATTGTGCGCAATCCATAGAGTGAGTTAAATGCTCTCTATGTCTCTATATTTGGCAAAAGTGTTTCCATCTGCCATTTAAGACATTAACTCATTTTTGATAAAGGCAAAAACCACCCCCAGGCCCCAGCGAGCGGATATGTGATATCTAAAGATTTATTAATGCCAAATTCAAAAATGCGCATAAAAACAGTTTGATGGAAACCCAAGTGACTCACACACAAACATGACTACAATCCTTCCATCTGTTGGCACCATGAAAAGTGTGTGCGTGTGCCTGAGTGCATGCGTGCGTGTGTGGGTGTGTGTGTGCGTTTGTGTGTGTGCGTGCGCACATATGTGTGTGTGTGTGATTGTATGTTGTAGGCTGGGGTCGTAAAGAGCAATGAGCATCATTCAGTGATAGACAGAAAGAAGAATAGCAGTAGATTTGATCAATCTGGATGTGTTCCCTCGAGACGGTGCATGTGTGTGTGTGTGTGTGTGTGTGTGTGTTTGTTTGTGTTTGAGTGTACATGTGTGTTTGTTTGTGTTTGAGTGTGCATGTGTGTTTGTAAGGTGAGGTGAGCAGCAGGCATCAGCAGCATTTCTGCGCAGTCAGCAGTGATCTTGCCAGCCTTTGCACAACCAGTCTCATGAATAGATCAGTATGTTGTGTGTGTTTGTGCATGTGTATGTGTGCATGTCCATGACTGCCACAATCATGAAATGCAGCTTTGTGACTGTGTGCGTGTGTACATGTATGCATGAGCGTGTGTGTGTGTGTGTGTGTGTGTGTGTGTGTGTGTGTGTGTGTGTGTGTGTGTGTGTGTGTGTGTGTGTGTGTGTGTGTGTGTGTGTGTGTGTGTGTGTGTGTGTGTGTGTGTCTGTCAAACCTCTTATTATGAGGATGTCTGGGTCCAATCAGTCTCTCACTGTCCCAGATTCACCCAGAAACAGTTTGCCACTGTGTTCACTATTTCAAAACCAACCCAAACCAACATGGTTCGAATAAGGGCTTCATGAGTGCTACATATTCATGCAATAACTTTATCTTTTCCATGGGCGCTTCCCTTCTATTCATCTGGTTGTGTTGAAGAGGAGTTTGGTATGCAGACAAAACAGACTGTGGAAGTGAATGTAGGCTAGCTGTACTGTAGGGCCAGTTTGGTGTGCACAGTGCCAGTTCAGAGTTGTCCATCATTAAAACTGAGCGTGGGTCGATGCAGCCATGCAAGAAAAGCACTAAGACATGCTGTTGTGGTGCGAATATCATAGAGTCGGACACATTCTTGACTTTGCACTTGAAAATTAATTTATTGCCTATAAGTTTGACAATACAAAAATAGGGGAAATGGGAGGTGGAACAGTATGTTGGCATGTCATTGTTCAAACAAATCTGAATGCAGGTGTCTCTGTCTGCCTACTAAGCACAGATGGGCTCAATCCCACTATTTAGGGACGACATAGGGATGACATTGGTCACTATCCTATTGTCCTAAAGTGCTGTTTTCCTTTTCCACCACTATCTTCAACACATGCACAGTCAAATCCGTTGTGATACTTGTTTTCACAATGTCTTTGTCTTTTTTTTTCTGTTTTGAGAACCTTCAAGTCATTTTTGAAAAACTTGGAAACAATCTTCACAACGGATAATCACAAGTTCCATATTTCAAAGCTTCAAGAAGACCCCCCCCCCCACCCCGGATTCAATTTAAACAGAAACCAGAGTTCTTGGTCCGTTCACTGAACATGAAGCAAGGAGAGACCAGCCGAGTAATGATCATCTAGCACTCACACAAAGGCAATCAGGTGAAATGTTATCTTGCACACTCACTGCAACTGATAGGATAAATCAAGAACGGAAACCAAATATAACATCGTAATTGGTACTTGCATGTCTGGACAGGTTTTGCTTGCCTGGGCCAAGCAGGGAGTCCTTATTGTCGGACCTTGTCTCAACGTTTCCCTTTATTTAGAATCAGAAAAAGTGTATAAACAACTTAATTGAACCTACTGACCATGTTGAATGTTGTATCCCACATTTTGAAAATTGAGAAAGAACGTCAAAATATGGTTGAAGAACTGTAATTTCCCCACACGTATTGTGGGGAAAGCTTTAGAAGAAAATAGCAGATTGACAAGCTCACAACGCGTCGCAGCGTGACGCGTTGTGAGCTTGTCGATCGGCTATTTTCAGCAAAAGCTTTCCTCACAATAACAGAAAACAGAAAAGACACTAGTATAGAGCCCTGAGGGACTCCGCTCAACCATATGGGGTTTATGTGTTTAAGTGGTTAAGTGGTGTTGCTATTGGGGGTTGAGTTCTTCCCATACCGCCAGAATAGACCATTGTATAATTGAGTAAATGCCACAAGACGTATTAAAAGTCAAGGCCTCATTAAAACTTTACTTTTTTGAATAGATTGAAGTTTCTTTCTTCACAGTATACAAAGCTATGGCTTTTCGTTGCAGTATGGTTGTTGTTTACAATGTGTAGATCTGGTGGAAGTTGAAACAACCCTGAACTTTTTGTCTTTGGCACGCACGCCTTTTCTTTTGTGAAAAAGTATTAGCAGAAAAAAAAATCCCCCTTAGAGTTGTAGGGAAATTTCAAAGGGCTAGAATATGCAAAAGGGAGAAGGTGAGCTTACTTGCATTTCTGAAGGAAGAAACCAGAAAGATTAAAGGAATGTTTCTTTGTTCCCAGTGTCATTCAAACAATACCCCTATACTCACGCACGCACGCACGCACGCACGCACGCACGCACGCACGCACGCACGCACGCACGCACGCACGCACGCACGCACGCACGCACGCACGCACGCACGCACGCACGCACGCACGCATGCACACACACACACACACACACACACACACACACACACACACACACACACACACACACACACAGTGTGAAGTTCAATAGGGCACACCTCCTTATCTTCAAAACAACCAAAACAATCATAATAGACTGTATCAGTCTTAGTACATATTATTACATACATACTTGAGTTAAGTGTCATAGTTTTATCACTTTGAAGATGTAGCCTAAATGATTTTATGTGCTACAGTACTTCATTTGTTGTATTGGAGATACAAGGACTGTTTTATTTTCTTCTCAGTTTTACATAAATTCAGAAACACACAAGCCTGGCAGTTAAAATCTAGGAAGCCAGTACAACGTACGTGGTTGATGGGGAATACGATTAGAGCAGTTAAAATAATACCATTAAAATATGATCAGGATGTCATTTGTCAGGGATACCTGTTACAAGACTGTCCAGAGAACCGACAACAGCATACCAGCAGAATATTCAAAGAGTTTATTCCAGATACAGTATGTGTTGCATAAGTAGACCTTTCCCAGATGACTGGTCTGAATGGTTCTTGATATCGCAGAAGATCAGAAATGTATTTTTGCCCGAAACCATTCAATGCTCTATAGACCAACAGTAGTATTTTGAAATCAATTCTTCAATGTCTTTGACATACAGGGAGCCTGTGTAAAGATCTAGTTGAATATTTTTCACTCGTAATCCCTTCGTCATTAAGTCCAAACTTCTTTTGTTTATCCAATTTGATGTTCTTTCATCAGTCACTCCTTTCTCTGTCCCCCCCCCCCCCCCCACACACACACACACACACACACACACACACACACACACACACACACACACACACACACACACACACACACACACACACACACACACACACACACACACACACACACACACACACACACACACACACACACACACACACACACACACACACACAAACAAACACCTACACCAACCCCCCCACCTTTCCTCAGGTCTTCATTAAAACTTGATGGGGATGAGTGAAGCCAATAATCTCAAAGCCCTGTGAACAGCCCTGCCTGAAATCAATAGGTTTCCTGCTACAGAAAAGAAAAGGAGGGAAAAAAGTCTGACTTATTAAATATTTAACACTAAATCTCTGGGGACACTAAGGAGAGTTCTGGTGATGCACTGTCTGACACAATTAGCATCTCTTGTTCACCTGCCGGTCTCCTACCATGCCTCTGCTGTTGGACAATGAGCACTATCCTGGTTTTATGAGACATGACAAGCCTCCTTAAGGTTGGTCACGCTCTTTAGTAGCGCTAGCTTAGCTGTCTCTTATACTTTGATATACGTTGTGACAATATGTCGCCGGGATGGACACAATTTCAGGGAGGGCTATTTTAGCTGTTGATAACAGGAATCCCTTGTTGGACTAAAGTGGTATCAGGGGCTTCAATTCAACTGTCTTTCTCACAAGCAAGGGCAGTCTAGAGATCATCTCTGTGGTGGTGTTTTCAGTGATGTTTTTTTTCCCTCAGTTGAGTTAAATCCTTAGACCAGCATGTTCAGCCTGTTACGATATCATGTAGCCTGTAGTCTTTCACTGCCTTGGCTACGGCATGCCATGGTGTTCTTAAAAGAGGTAGTGATTTCATGGGTTTTTAAGGCGTGTTTCTAAGGTACACAGATACACTGGGGCTACCAGTATGGTAGCATCCTGGGAGGGCACTCAACCTCAATTGTAGCATCAACTGTGTTTTAAGTCTGATGAAAAGGAGACTTTAAAACATTTTTCTTGATAAACCTCTACTTATTCAAATCGCTTTACAATGTGTATTTATTACATCACCCATTTTACACATCAACATAATGGTATAGTACATTATATTATATTCTACCCAGACTGACTTGGCATTCAAATCTGTGTAATATGTAGTTGTGGGATATGAGCTATCAATCACCGTTCAAGCTTCCAAATTAAGGGAGCTGGATGTGAAATAAATGAATTATGGAGGAACTGGCTGTGAGATGTGGTTGTTGTAGAGATGTAGGGATTTTGTGCTGTGGTATTGGCAGCTTGTAGTCAATAAATTGGTCATTCAGTTCAATCTGCTGAACAAAGTTGGTCCAATTAGAGTATAGTGTGAGCCTTGTGTTATACACTACATTATCTCAGGACCTTCCACCACCTCCTTTGGACCAGAACTCATTACCACGTTATTGGGTGGGGGCTCGATGTGTGGAGCCAGATGGCTTCAGGAAAGAAGCTGCATTAACAACTAGAAGGGGTGTTGTGCGGTGGTGGAGCACATACAGTATCTCTGCCAGGCCAGGTGGCCTACTCAGGACTCTGTAAGTCGTGGATTGCATCTGTCAAGATCCTAGGAAGATGCGAGAGGAAATAGTATTTCCACGATATACGGTTCAACTTTCCAAATGTTTTGCATCCCCTATGGTCAGAAGTGAAAGCGCTTTTGGGAGGTGCTGGTGCACTCAGAGGCCCCTCAACATGCGATTCCAATTTGGCGTAGTAGCAAAAAGTGTGTTTTGAAGAAACTGCAAAATGGCAGGAAATGTAGTAAGGTGGAAATGGGCATGGCCTATGATCCAAAGAATCCAAGGAAAAATTAAGTTTAATTGTACAACCTACGGTTCCAGAGTAATAGGCCAAAACGTAAATCAGGCTGGTATAGCATCACCATCATAATGGCAGTGTGCATACAAAGTTTGATGCTGATTAGTCCAGTGGTTTGTGAGATTAGCAGGCCAGCAACACACACACACACACACACACACACACGCACACACACACGCACGCACGCACGCACGTACACGCACGTACACGCACACGCACGCACGCACGCACGCACGCACGCACGCACGCACGCACGCACGCACGCACGCACGCACGCACGCACGCACGCACGCACGCACGCACGCACACACACACACACACACACACACACACACACACACACACACACACACACACACACACACACACACACACACACACACACACACACACACACACACACACACGCGCACACACACAGGGGAAAACAATCTCTGTCCCTGCCCTTCGGCCTGGCTGAGATAATGACAACTACAAATTGATGACTACAAATTGCTAATCAGCTAAGTTCATAGTTTTCCTCATTGTGCACCATGCTCCAACCATTTCACTCAAATTACATCTTGTTCATTGGGTGCGTTCAACCAAATAATTTGTCAGAAGAATTAAAAGAGCAGGTTCACGCTCCCAAAATCAATCCAATTCCAATTTAGTTTGTCAAAACCGAACAAGTTCTCTGTGGACTATAACTTGTTTTATGCTGCATGCAGCTTCGACTGCTGAATGTTAGACCCCACCATGGTTGCCATCTGGTTGTGTTTGTAGTCCCTCAGAGAGTTTGTACCTTCTAAGCTCCTAAGCCAACCTTTCTTCAAAACTGTCCATGGTACTGCACATTGGCAGCAGATTGCAGGAATAAAGCAATATGAAGCACAAACACCGTGATTCACTGCCCAATCACACACAATGTTTGCGTCTGTGTCATCTGCTGTGATGTTTGGCTAGTTAGAACAGTGGTTCTCAAACATTGTCATGTCACGGACCACCAAAATGATATGTATTTGGCCGCGAACCCCCTTTTGAAAAGAGTTTGAGACCACCACAACAGAAGATTTGTCAAGATTTGTCAAAAATCTTTTGAAAATAGTAGATCTACAATTGCAACGCGTTGTGAGCATCTTTTCGCTTTCTCTGCAAATATGCCATTTTGTTCTTGGTACCTGGCCAGCCTTCGTTTTGGCAAGAAGTACAGTATGCTGCAGCCTATTCAGTGCACTCTTTGTTGTCAGTTTGTATTTGATGAGATTGAGCGCACACTCTCAAATGGTTCAAGGCCATTTATATTGAAGTGCAAATCATTTGTCTGTGTGTTTGTTCTTGAATGCATGTGGGATGTGGTGTGTGTCTGTGTGTGTGTGTGTGTGTGTGTGTGTGTGTGTGTGTGTGTGTGTGTGTGTGCGTGTGCGTGCGCGTGCGTGCGTGTGTGCGTGTGTACGCATTCCAGTGTTGAGCCCGTATCCCGCTGCTGCTGCTTCAGCCAGAAGGTGTCACTCCATCTACAAAGGTTTTGCCCAGTGTCTGATGGCCCTGGGGGACAGCCTGGCGGACAGCGCACACAAGGACGAGGACACGCATGAGATCCACTCTATCTGCAGGTCAGTGGGTTCACATGTGTTAATGTTGTAGCCACTGGCTGGAGCGGGGGTACGGCGAGATATTTTGTCCCCTCACTTTTCAGTGTGGGGACCCAGTTGTGTTGGCTGCTCTCACCGCTCTCTATGCGATTGGGTTGGTATATGTGTTAACTGATGTGCCTCGCCAGCACATCGTGTGTTGTGTAAGCCACAAATGGACAGCCACTAGGCCTCAAGCCTGAGAATACGTTATGACTGGAGGACATTCTCAACGAGCCCTGAACTGCAAGCCAGATACACAGCATACTGTAGGTTAGGGACTGTGTTCACCTGCAGGATGTGAATGAGGAACCAGGTGCAGGGTACATGGAGTTTGTCAAAGCAAATACATGTGGTATTGAACATCAAACAGGACAAACGCATTACCAACAAGCGTCTGTACGGTGCACTACCAAATGTATCAGAGAAGATAGCAGTCAGGCAAATGAGACCAGCTGGTCACTGCCATCACCACCGGGAACTCCCTGCCAAAAAGCTTGTACAGTGGGAACAAACACAGACATCGATCAAAAGGACGTCCAAATTCTACCTACATGGATGTGCTGAAGAAAGATGCTGGTGAGGCGAGCACAGACGAGCTGGCCAGATGTATGGAGAATCAAAATGACTGGAGACAGGCTCGTCTGAGGACAAAGTAGAGAGACAACTCCATCGTCAGACAGAGTAGCCTACTGTAGCATAAAATAAAAAACGAATGAGCCACTGGACATAAAAACACGTTTTCCAAAGCAAACACATTGGGGGTGTGTCTTGGGATTTAAAGTACAAGACACATTTGACATTCTGTTACACAAGTAGGCTGACATTTACTGTCATATCCTTCTTCAAAGTCTTCTTTTGGCTAATTCCCATCAATGGTCATGACAGCGGATCATCTTGTTTCTATCTGCCTGTGTTCTCTGCATCTTCCTCAGTCACTCCAGTCAGTCATTTCCTTTCTCACCGCTTCTGTAAACCTCCTCTTTGGCCTTCCTCTTCAGCATCCTTCTCCCTCGTTCCTCCTCTGCATGGCCGAACCATCCTAACCATCCTAACCTCGCCTTTGTTTTTTTCCTCAAAACATTTAATTTTGGCTGATCCTGTAATGTAGTCGTTTCGGTAATCATTCATGCTCTTGTTCTCAAGAGCTGTCTTTATGAGGTGAGCACACACTCAAATGGTCCATGGCCATGTATTTTAAGTGCAAATCATTTGTCTTTGTGTGTGTGTGTGTGTGTGTGTGTGTGTGTGTGTGTGTGTGTGTGTGTGTGTGTGTGTGTGTGTGTGTGTGTGTGTGTGTGTGTGTGTGTGTGTGTGTGTGTGTGTGTGTGTGTGTGTGTGTGTGTGTGCGTGCGTGCGTGCGTGTGTGTGTACCGTCATATCATATCCATATATATATTAGTTATTCAAGATTTTGATTTTTGTTTGTTTTGGGCTTAAAATAATAGAACTATGTTTATGTGTGGTGGGCACTCACTGACAGCCAGGACAATTAGCATGACCGTTAATGTCCCCCCACTGCCTGTTCCACTCCGGCACCCATTACTGCAGCCTTATTCAGACCATAATCTATTATCAGAAGCCTTTTTATCTTCTATTGGCAAGTACATTTGCACATATCAGGAATTTGTCTCATTTGTCTCATGGTAGGTACATTACAGTATACAGAAGAAACACAATATAAAGACATTACTGTAGAAGCTATATACTATATTATGTAATACCCAATGTTAACTATGACTGTAGAGACTGGTATAGCAGTATACAGGGTTCCATAATGCACTTGTGTGAATAAATAAATGATTGCAATTGTATTGAGTTATACTCTCACAGAGGGTAGCAATATGTGTGACCGCCACTGACACATCACACACACACACACACACACACACACACACACACACACACACACACACACACACACACACACACACACACACACACACACACACACACACACACACACACACACACACACACACACACACACAAAGTTGCTTCTGTCAATCATGCCAATATTTAATTGATGTCCTGACACACACACACACACACACACGCAAGCATGCACACGCACACATTTCAGTGTTTTTCTAAGGGAGGCAAGATCGCACTTAGGGTGGCGGCGGCCACTACGGCAAATACGCCTCTGCACCAACCACATAGTAAAATGGAACTAAAAGCTCTAAAAGCTCCCAAACAGATCAGTGTGGTTTGAATGACTGACATTGCCATCCTTAGGGCCTCACTAGTGGGGACTGAAATTGTAAAAAGAGAAGGAACATTTTGCAAATTACAGTAAAAGCTTCCGTTTGAAATACAATAAAGTATCATAATTAAAAAGCTACAAGGTGCTTTTTGCCCTCAGTGTTTCAATACAGGAAAGGCCATGGGATCACCAAAATGTGTAGGGTTCATCCTTAAATCTGCAATCAGATTATGAGATGTCTGAGAGATGTCTGTGTGCAAAGTTGATTTTAGACCTTGATTGTAGTGCCAGAGGAAAGGTCACCGGGTCAATCAATAGATTAGGGCTCATCCTCCGGGGAGCTTGAATGCATTCAGCAAGTTTCATGACGATCCCTCTCATTAGATCTTGAGATATTTTGTTTGCAAGTGGAAATCTTTGCCTCCAGGTGGCGCTAGAGTGAAGGCCATGGAATCACTAAAATCACTATGGTTCATCATCCAGGGAGAATGGTGGTACACTGCAAAGTCCATAGCAATCCAGCCAGTAGTTTTTGAGCTACTTGTATTATTTGGGACCAAAGTGTTGTATGGACAGCTCTCTATAGGGTTTCGTCGCTAAAACTTGAAGAGGATTTCAGCAACTGCAGTTGAACAGTGGTTTGTTGTGCTTTGTCAGGTTTGATATTGAACGTAATGTGATTAGCTGTCTCTCCACCACTCGAGCAACACAATTACATAAAAGTTGTGAAAGTGCTGAGCACTTTATGAATCCACCCAGTAAGTCGACTATTCATTGTCAACAGTACAGCTCCAGGCTGTACATTGGTAGAGCCTTGACTCTCAGTCTCAGCACTGCTTGTTCACATTTACAACATTGTTCATGTTTACATGATACATGATGTTTACATAACAGTGGCAGGGTTACAGATCAAAGCTCTGTGATTGGTCACAGGACCAACATGCATTTTTAAAGCGAGCGGTATGCAGGACCACTGTACATAATTTACTGAATGATCAAGGACACACAAACACAGCATTCAGGTACTGTCTGTTTTCTCCTCACTTTAGCTTTTCTTTTTCTCTGCTGAACTCCCGATAGGACTAATGAAACATTTAGAACCTTCTTTCTTTCTTTCTTTCTTTCTTTCCCCCTCCTCCTCCTACACTTCCTCTCTTACACCCCTTTATTTCTCTACATTCTTTGTCCATCTGTCATCTGCCCCTCTCTTTGTCATCTCTGCACCACTTATCTATTAATACCCTCCTTGTTCATCCATCTTCTTGTAACGTCACATACTCTCTGACTGGGGGACAGTGGCTCATTATGCATAAAAGGATCATAGAATAGGACTGCTGATCTGAGACAGACTTTTTTGCTTTCATTTGCTAAAACCTGTCAAACCTGAATTTATCAAATACAATCAAAATCAAATTCAAAATCAAATGGAGTTAATCAGAAGCAACAGCATCATGTACATAACATGAAACCTGGTCTTGTGCTCATTACATACAGTAGCACACATTAAGGGCTTGATATACTTTGTTGCGCACGGTGTCACATACCAAAAATAACAGATCTACTGTAGAAGCTCACAAGCTGTCTCAGCGTGACACTGAGAGATTATAAATCCACCTTTACATTGAGACTCAGCACACCACATACAGTACAGAACACTTAGGATTTCATGATTACTTAAAGACGGGGTGCCGTGATTTTCAGTGATCCCTCCCCCCCCCCCCCCCCCTAAAACATAATCATCAGGTATTATGGTTATACTAGGAGGAAGATTTTTTTCAAAAAAGTGTACAGAAATTGTTAAAATTATGTTTTTATGTGGACACGCCTCCAGTTCATTAAGTATACCTGGTTCTCACCTTAGCACCTCCTCCACCACCTTAGCGCCACCCACCTGTCCTAGTCCCTCCTCCTCCTCATGCCCACACCTGTTGTGTTATGATAATGAGGGGGAGGGTATGTTTTTACTATGTCACTAAAGCGATGTTTCTCTATTGGCACGTTTGACCCTCAAGGTTTCAGCCTCCAGGTAGAAACTCAAAATAGTCAGAGAAGACATAAAATACCGTAAAAACACCACAAGGGGGCTTAATGAAGTTCTATCAACCTCATAGACACATGAAAAACAGAAAAAGTGCAAAACCATGGCACCACCTCTTTAAGTCTTTCAGCATCAGTGTGTGTGTGTGTGTGTGTATTTGTGTGTGTGTGTGTGTGTGTGTGTGTGTGCGTGCGTGCGTGCGTGCGTGCGTGTGTGTGTGTGTGTGTGCGTGTGCGCGCGTGCGTGTGTGCATGTGTGTGACTAATGCCCTGGAGACCACCTGTGGTATCGCTGCTGTTCTTGTCTTCTATTCCTTGAGGTAGCAATTAAACTCGACTCTCACACCAAAGCACCTTGGTGTGAGAGTTGCAGACCTTCCATCCCGTACGCATTTTGCGTAGCAGCCAGGTACAGTATGCCTTTTTGACATACGCTGATGTGATTTATCACTCCAAAGCAGTGGTTCCCAAACGGTGTGTCGAGGCACCCTGGTGTCAAGTACAGGTTTGCCTTTAGATTTTGTGACAAAATCCGATTATTATTGCCATTTACAACTACAGTATACAAAAAGTTATGAATCGTTTTTTTAATTTCCAAATTTGACAAAATAGCAAAAATAGCAGATCTACAAGCTAAGTGCGTTGTGAGCTTGTAGATTGGCTATTTCCGCTATGAACATAGGTGTGCCTTGAGATTTTATTCTTATTGATTGGTTGAAAACCACTGCTCTAAAGTGAAGTTTGCTTTGCCCTTCATTCAAATCTATACAATAATGTATAAAAACACTTGTGTTACCGTATGGCACACATGGTTCATATGATCAGATGTTTGAGCCAGTTACTGTGCTCAATCCCAAACACCTTTAATATTTCTACTTATCTAATGATATAGTCTGGGTGTGAATTTATCCAGAGATATTAGAGTAACGTACATGAATATTTTGATCAAACACACAAGACCAGTACTGCTCCCTGATTTCTCAACACATTGTAAAATCAGTCAATACATCCATGCATTTCCGAAGGTTGTATTTTGCACTGAAAATCTAAACAGAACATTATTAAAAATAGAATATACCCATAGTACATAAACACAGCAACAACATTTGTGGCAACAAAAAACAAGGAATGAATGACTTTATCCAAATCCTTGCTGGATCATAAATGCAGTAGGCCACGTGGGCTCCTTGTCTCTATCACTTCCTCTTCCTTACTGGAGCACTTTTTGTTGAACACAGATCACACACCTGTAGCCTTTATAACACCTTACTAGTGAGTACCACTGAGCACTTAAAGGGATATTTCACTTTCAAAAAAACTTTTGGTCATTTTATCATCTACTCAGGTCTTTGTGAACCCCCAGACAGTTTTTAAGTTGCTTGATTAATTATTTAGATATTTGATATTCATTTTATCAGACACGCCCCCTTCCTATACAAACCCATTGTAACTTCAAACTCCATTTTAACCATGTTAGATTCATCAAAAACACCCGTCCTTGGTTCTGGTGACTCACCCTGCCCTCCTAATGCGTGAGGGGGCCGTGTTTTTCCGATTACTTTTTAGCCGCCAGCTGAAAGCGCGGCTCTGTATTCACTCTGACTCTGACCCGACAGATTTCCGACATGTATTCAACACTTTTTTTGCGTGATTGGCTGTCGTTTAAGCCAATGGGCGCCCTCGTCCTCCCAAGCTATGGGACTAGACACGCCTCTCTCAGTGGATTCGTCTGATAGCTAATAGTTAGCTTGTATGCTTGTATGATGTTACTAACTGTTTTTAGCCAAACGCGGTAATGTCCACTCTCCATTAGTTCTCGACGCAAGTAGGGATGGAGCTCGAAAACCGGGTACATTATATACCCGGGCATGAATTTATCGAGACCCGGGTATCGATAAGCTTTAGGCTTGTCGAGCCTGTTATCGAGTGCAGCGGCCCCTGACGTCATGTCTAAACTATCAAAACAAGAGGCGATCAAGAAATAAATCTAATCACTCACGCTGGCACAAACATGTTGGTCTAAAAGTGTATTGATAGCTGCAAGTTGTGCCAAACAGCGCTGCCCGGGTTAACGGGAGGCATGCGTTAATCCGACAGACCTTTTCTCCGACTATGTGGCATCCGCGTGCGGTTAGGGTTAGGGTGCGGGTTTGGTTCGGGTTTACTGTTTAATGTCGGAGCACTGCGCTGTCGGAGGAATGCGCTGTCGGACTAACGTATTGCACCCGGGTTAACAAGGAAGAGGAATTTTATTGGCTCACTACATCACTATTTTAAGGGGGCTGTAAGCGTCCATTTGGTTCCATTTGTACACTCGGGTGGTTGCGTCGTTGTTGTGTTTACATGTGCGGTGCAGCGGTGAAACTGCACCGAACGAGTGAAACGCTCAAAAGTTTCACTCGTCCTCTTCTACCCAAGGTAGCAAGTCTCCGTTGACAATTTTAATTATCCAATTGATAATAATCCGTTTGGGATCTCCCTGTGAATGAATAACTAGTGTTGCTGAGCGTGTCCGTCCCTCAGTCTATCGTTGCCGAAAATGGCAGATCTACAAGCTCACAACGTGGTGCGAACAGACGCAGTGTGAGCTTGGAGATCGGCTATGTTTGGTGCGTGACACCGTCGTACGATGAAGTATAAATTGCGCTTTTAAAGTGACAGTACACAAATTAACCGTTTCTTCAATATTATTTTCCAAAAGTAAAAAGGTCACTTGCCTTCTGTCTGTTACTCTGTAAAGTACTGTATTTGAAGGCCCTAGTAAAATGTAGTGCGAGTGATATATTTTGGTTAAAACAAAGAAAAAATAAATATGCATTTTTTGTTATAAAGAGTTGAAGAGACATGGAGATTTTATAGTAATTATTACAGTACTATTCA
>NC_139943.1:26331409-26333909 GCF_963454915.1 Gymnoscopelus microlampas
ACACAGTCTGCACTTGCTCAATAAAGAAAGCATTTAATAAAACAAATAGAATAGAACAAATCAGTCAATTAAGTGTTTGACTGTCTTTTTAAACAGCCAGGGAGAGAACAAACCCCAACTCCCCATTCGATTTGATTTGCACATTGTAATATAAAATAGAAACAATACATATCAAAAGAAAACAAGTTATTGTGCTAGAAAAGGAAGAAGCCAATAGGCTTATTTGGAACCCTTTCCTTAATGGAAGGGGTCATTAAATAGCATACATTAAAAGTTCAATAAGGACAATACAAAATAATACAAGCTTACAAGGGGACCAGCAGAAATAAAAACACAAAAACTGCACAGAAGAAGAAAAAGACAGAAAAACTAATTATTATAATTCCCCTCTGGAACATGGAACGGTTTGCGGGGGTGACGGAACCAAACCTCTGGGGCGACGGGACTGCACCTCTGGGGCGACCGTTTGGGCGACCGTTTGGGCGACTGTTAGTTGCGATCCGAAGGGACCGTGTAGGGGTGACTGGTTTGGTATTCACCACAGGTTGTTTGGACCTTTGTTGTTTTGTCTTTCTCTCGGTTAAGATTAGATCTTTGAACCGCTCACACTAGAGGATAATCTTGCCAAATAATTGCTCTCGATCTAAACTGGGGTAGGGAACGCCCCTCTGATTGTCAGGAGGGCTGTTCTCTACCCCAAATACCCGCAATTATTTTGTAGTGTGCGCATACCTTCAGTGACACCAATGGATGCCCAACACCATCCCAGGAGGCTTACAGCCGACTAACAATTGACATTGCCATCCCTAGTGCCTTGCCACTATAGGGCGGTAGCAAAAAATGTAAAGTTTGACCTGAGGGTGGAGCTAAAGAACAGGTCATGAGGTCAACAAAATCAAAATAGTTGTTCTGGGAAGCATGTGCTCAGCAAATGTAATTAAAATGTAATTGATATTTTGGCCTGAAGATGACTCTAGAGGAAAGGTCGTGAGGTCACTCAAAGGTTTAGGGTTCATGGTCAGGCCATTGAATTTTGAGATAACCTGTGTCAGATGCAAATATTGCATTATGGGTGGCTATAGTGGAAAGGTCACGGGGTCACCAAAATCAGTATGTTCATTCTCTGGGGTGCACGAATGCGCACAGTAAGATGCATGTCGATCACCGCCATTAAATTTAATAATATGTTATGTGAGAATGGATTTTATTTTTTTTGTAGACACTTCAGTTCAGGATTAACCATTTACCATTTATTGTAATGCTGCATTCAGATTGGTGGTGTGACTCTGCTTCTGTGATACTACAGATTATCTGTGCAAGCATGACAAAGCAGAGCTTAAGAGTTATGCATCAACATAGAACACTTCAAGGGCATACATTAATATACAGTACAGATTAACATACAATCCACAGAAACAAACATTTAAATATTGAGCCCTTTAAAGGCATGTGCATCTTAAAGCCCTTTAAGATACTCAGATATAACATCATACCCATACCATCCACAGAATCATTACGAACTTTACACTTGATTTCATTACCTTAACTCAGGGGTTCTCAAACTTTTTTATCCCACAACCCCATATTATGAGGGATTTTCTTTGGTTGCCACTGCACGACCACAACGGCACCATCGCACGACCCCACTTTGGGTCGCGAGCGACCCATAGTTTGAGAACCGCTGCCTTAATAAACATTGTCACAAATACTATATGCTTCCAGTCGCTATAGTTTAAAGTCTTCTTTCAATCACCATGACATGCGTTTTGCTAAATTATGGTCCCATTTATTTTGAAATTGATGATAAAGTAGGGTATGCTGCAGGAGGGGCATGGCTACCTTGTGATGATTTGATTGACAAGTACACAACCAATAGTATTAATTCCCCACCCCCGCTCTGGTCCCAACCAATAGCATTAGTTTCCGAGTCCATAGGATATAGAAAGATAGGTTACATTTACCTTCTGTAGAGTCTATGGGCGTAACGTTGTCCATATTTTTACGGTCTATGAATTGAACTTGAAAAGACTGTCTGATTGTAGTTGGTGTATTATATATTAATTGTTAGCAAATGAGAATGGGGGGGAGAAGTGTGAGGCTGAGTGTGTAAACCTCCTGCCTGCCGTGCCTACCTGAACTAACGGTGCGCTCGATTAGTTGCTTCTCAAACTTTTACATTTCAAAGACCCCATAACTCTCAGTTACAGACCTGTACGGATCCATTTGGAACCCCCTCAAGGAACCCTGAGGGTCCCTGGACCCCACTTTGAGAACCACTGCCCTAGGCAATAGAGCCAGTTGCTTTTGAGATATGCTGTTTGTGTCCAAAGGACAGATGGACGAATGACCATAGCTACCCTTGGAGCCCTGGCACTAGCAGGCCTAAAAATAGTAATTAATCACTGCAATAAGTGGTTCCAAAATAGATTAGGTGCATGTCTCTATGGACTTATTTGAGTTTATGATGAATGCTCTGTCTCATAGCTGATCACTCCTTCAC
>NC_139943.1:26338909-26351409 GCF_963454915.1 Gymnoscopelus microlampas
GGGGTCGGGGATATGTCCAATATATCACAGCCAACCATTAGCAGAATGATCAAATCCCTTCCTCGACAATATATCCAATTTCCATACAATGGTGCTCAGCAAACTATGACAATTTTATGAGATCGCTGAGTTTCTTAATGTGATTGGTGCAGTTTATTGTAGGCTACCCATGTGCGTCTAAAGACACCATCCATGAATGATTAGGCTTTATCAGCCGAGGAGGGGCGTGGGGGGGGGGGGGGGTGGGGGGGAGATGTGCTGCGTCGGGCTGCTTTGACCAGCTTGGTGAGGGCTGGTGGGGAGGGGGGGGGGGGCTGTTCTGCCTCTGGCTGCTCAGATCAGCGGGGGTTTCGGGGGTGGAGGAGCAAACTGCCGCCCCACTTCAAAAATGTACCCTGTGCCGTTGCAAATGCACACAGTTACCAGCAACCATGAACATGTACATGGAAAAACACAAGTTGTCTTTCTTCTTACCCTCTCTATGAAACATACATCTCCCTACATCTTGTTAGTGTGAGATTATATGAAAGCTTTGCAGGGAAATCTCTCTGTGCCAGTAATGAGGAGAGAATATTAATGAGCTGCGAAAAATGAGAAAACAAGGCAAAGAATAGACCACATCCTGCAAATAGCTCACACACATTTGTCAGATTTATGTGAACCATTTTACTGTGATGTAAACCTAACTTCTTATTTTAGTTATCTACCGGATATGGAGTTCTGTGTGTTTTATCTCTCCCTTGCTGGTCGGCTCATTAAATCATGCCAGCACTCCTGTCAGATGGTGATTGGCCCTGTCCGCAGCTTGCCACCATACTGTCTCATATCAGACATGTAGCCTAGGACGCAAGTATGAACTAAATAAGTAGGTTATGGGAGTCTATACACACGAGTGTCCAGAAAATAAAAAGTATTTTTGAAATAAGAGCTAAAGGTACCAAATAACCTGCAAAATGAGGATGAAATTAGACAAGTAGAAAAACATCTGACCTTATGGATTGGAAAAACATAACGTTCTACTACTGCACTAAGCCACTTTTGTTATGTTATCACTATTGTAGACATAATACATGTTTCATTTAATTCAGTGGAGTTCTTTGTGGTCAAATCTGATTTATTCTGTGTGGTTCACTACAGTAAAAATCTGTATGGTTCATTGCAGTAAAATCAGTTTAATTTCATTGAGTGCTGTTGATTTCAGTGAAATCAGTTTAATTGAATTCAGTGTGGCTCATTGCAGTGAAAACCATTTAATTTCATTCAGTGTAGTTCCTTTAAGTCCATTTTAATTTGTTCAGTTCAGTCCATTGCAGTAAAATTGCAGTGTGGTTCCTTACAGTAAAATTAGTTTAATTTCATTCAGTTTACTGCAGTCAAATGAGCAGAATAAGTCGAGGTGCAGTGAGTATAGCTGGGAGTCTTTTTCATTTTGCAGTTTCCCAAGTATGAAGTCCTATGAGGCTCTACTATAGGCTACAGTACACCGTAAGACTGTGCACACTGTAGTCGGCATTAGAATCCACTGTAATGCCAAGTGAGTTTCATGCTCTGGGAATCGTAGCTTGGCCCTGTAAGACCTGCCAAAGCTGCTTGTTATTCTAAGTGATCTGGGTAGCATTTGTTTCTGTCTGGACTAGAATCACAGGCAGTATTAGAGAGAGTGAAAAAGAGAGAGTGGCACACCTCATAAATAAACACTACCTCTTTGAAAATTACTAGATCAAATCCACCAATCTGGCAATGAGTTGTTTTACACACAAGGGTTTAGACTGTGGGTGTAATTTTCTCTCCTTAATCGAAATAAATCAAATGAGCCTATCTTTATACCCAGTTATGCAATGATCTGCAGTGGATTTCAAAAGAACAAAAAGTTCCTAAAAGCTTATACAATTCTTATGTTAAGATTGGTGGAATAAGACACATAGGTTCAGGGAAAACGAGTGGAGCAACAGAGAGCCCTTAATTGTTTAACTTTGGGAAGCAGAAGTCTACCTTGCCACAGGCTGGTTTGTTTTACCTATAGATTTAAACAGACGATTATGAAGGGAGGCAGACTTGAAGACAGTTATAAATGTTTGTCTGCCTGGGGACCATAAAGTGAGAAGGTGGACTCTTTCATCAAACTCATTGTCATTCTTATCATGTTTTGGTTGGGTACCATTTTGGATCTCAATGTCTGAAACCAGACCCTTGTTAGTAAATCCTATCCAATTTAGCAGCAGCCAAGCGGGTACTGGATTAAAGTGAGATTAAGTGGAACAAGCAGACATAAAATCAGTCAGCATTTAACTGAGAAAATCCAATCCAATTAGCCAACACCCTCAATTTTTCTCAAAATGACATTTACTGTCTTTTGTGGTAGGGAAACAGCTACATGTGTGGACGGTTAACTCTGATGTGATTTTAAACTTGAATTATGCCGATATGATTAGGGTTTAGGGGTTACACTTAATTTACTAAAGTAATCATTTGAAAAAAGATTTTCTCTATTTGGACAAAATAGTTTACCAAACTTGTACTGCACTTCTGACTGCACTGTGTCAATATAACTAGGGCTTCATTTTGAGGAAGCTGAGCCTCATTTGATTAGAGGTTTACACTCTTGCTCAAATTGTATTGTTTTTCCAGCTCACAGACAGTCGGATACCATTTATGACATGGTCTTAAAGACAAAATCTGATTTCTGTCCTGACAACATATGCATCATGTATGATATGCGGGAAAATCACATTTCAGCTGGCTGTGTGAAGGCAGTCTTATTGAGCAGGGAAACAGTGAAATACTTGACTTTGCAACCAACACAGCACTTGAGGCACTATATCTGTAGCCCCCAGCATCTGTCCACTAGTTTAGTCTTTTAAAGGGGACCCGATTGAAAAGAAAGGAATGAGGGAAAGAGACAAGGATGACAATCCAACACTGTCTATTCCAGCAACAAGCCATGTAGCACGTCTGTGTTTGTAGCAATCACTCCTTTCACTAACTACCCCCTTTGGCAGTTGCTTTCTGGCAATACCATTACCAACATGCTGGTTGTGGATCTTCCCTTGTAATAATGGTTGGAATTTTACAGTATAACACGGTTAATCCAGAGGTGGATTTAGAGCTTCAACTGTTTCAAATTAAACAGGCCCTGAGCAACCAGGGGGTGTCTATGTCCATTTAGGCAGTCCCCCAAAGTGTCTTTCAGTGAAGCTGATTATACATATACAGTGACCTTACCTGTGACCACCAAAATCTGTTGATCCTTGAGTCCAAGTGGACACGGTCGGACAGACAGACAGACGGACGGACGGACGGACGGATGGATGGACAAGCCAAAAAAACATAATGCCTCCAGCCACGGTGGAGGCATAAAAATCTTTGGCTAGTGAGGCGGGGGGGCCCTACAACGGCATTTGGAAACAAGTCTAAAGATCCTTAATTCCACCCCTGGCTAAATCAAAGCGTAAGGATTAGATGCAGTTCAGTAGACACAGCACAGACTCACCAGAAGAACAGATCCATATACCCAAAGCTTTAGTGACTAGCCATGGATAATGAATGAAACCCTAACTCCCCACTGCCTCTGTCATTAGCAATTTTATCATTATCAATATATCAGCTAAACAAAATACAATTATTGTGTTGTGTTTTCAGAAAGACAAATTGTACAAATAAACCCTATATGTATATAGTGTGAATATTTACAGTTCAATGGATATTTATGTACATAGCAGTCAAATTCATATCTGCCATTTTAACCAGCTTTGCAAATGCAAACTTTCAGACTGAACATGGTTGTTGAGCTGAATTGCGAGAGGAAATTTAAATATATAGGCAGAACTTCATTTCCATCTTTATTTATGCACAGGACACTGTAAAAGTTACTGTATATTTAAAAAAAATGTCTATTTAATTACTGTATATTAAATAGACATTAAGATTTTACTGTTGGTCCTGCATCACATTTTGTCGTCACTGTCATCTCACTCCTTAGTGCAAGTTGTCATTGCTTTAGTTTTCATAGTTGTCTCATAGTGTTGTTCATATGTGCTATACATTATGCACTTGGGGTGGGGGTGGGGTAAAGAGGGTTAGAGAACAGGTGGCCAACTTCTGTGTTTTTTTTGTTTCTTTTGTACTTGATTAAACAATTTTCCTCAAGTAGTTCTGATATGATTCAATTGCCACTATTTAATGATATTTGCTTGTAGAATGAGCATGTGGAACTGGATCTTCTATGTGTTTCTATATGTGAGTTACAGGGGGGGGGGGGCTTTTTGTGTAACCTATGCTCTGCTATCCACTGCTATACTGTCCACAATTCCATTTGTATATCACGCATCTGCCCAGATTGAGAGAGATGAGACAAAAAGAGTGCATTCTGGTGAATGATAATATCAAGGCCTGCTTTGAAGTAGGGGTGTGTGCCACTCCTGGAGGCTGCCCATCAAACACAATGGAGATCTGGACAGCTGAGATCAAAGTGGCCTCAAGAACAGATGGACAACACAAACGATGGACATTCCCGGGGTGGAAGTCCCATGATTATTCTAGAAGCCTGGAGTGGTTGGAAACACTATAAAGCGTCCTTCAGGCGTTTCCACCCTTCCTACCCGACCCTCCTCCCAGCTCTTCCTATCACATTTGAGTGTAATCTATATTTGTAATCAACCATGTATATTGTATACATGTAGCCAGCAATGTAGTTTTATTTCTGAAAAGCAGAACCCATTAGAGAATTTGTTATGAATGCAGAATGTTATTTTATTATCAAAACAGACTTGTTACAAACATTTGTTTGAATGAATCACTTACAGATAATTAAAGGATTTCCTTATACACAATTTGTTGATCTGTAGTTTGTTTACCATAATGAACTGTTTGTCCGTTCTCCTTGTCTGCCTTTACATCTGGGTCCATGAGTTCACCTGTACCAATTCTCCCTGTCATTTACAGTACTCTATCCATCCTTCTAGTATGTTTTGCTACATTTAACCATTTAAGCACAACTATTGCCCTTCGAGTACTTGTCTGTTCAGGGACCACGCAAGTCGGGAACGATGTAAGTTGGGAATGCATGCCACACCGAGTTACGCAATACCCATTGTACCTGTTGTCAGAGTACTCGCTGTACCTGTTGTTAGAGTACCCAGTGCGGTACCCGTTACCACAGTAGGCTACTAATAACGTGAAATATTCCAATCAATGGGTTATGTGAACGGCCACCGGCCTAATTGGGAAGGATGCAAGTCGGGAACGATGCAAGCTGGGAATACATGCCCCACCCGTTGAAAATTCCTTGATGCATTTTGTTTTACTTAATTTTTTTTTTAAAGCATTTTACTACAATGTAAAGTCCAAAATATTATTGGATTAAAATAATCACTAAACTGGTGCTGATTGTCTGACTAATTGGGTGAGTGTGTTCATTATGCTCTTTATCAAGTTAGCTGCTGCAGGACAGGTTATTGACCATATTCACAAGACAGCCATTTGTCTCAGACGCCACCGGAAAATGGTGTAAGAGGTCAGTTACAAATAACAATGCAGTTTTCATGAGTACAGCTGCACCTAGCATCAAACAAAGTTCTGCTACAGAAAGTTTGGAATGGGGCTAAGTCCCCAGCAACTGAAGTGACCTCTTGTGCTTGACTGTGATGTGCATGAACAGCTGAAGCGTGAGTTTCTCAGCTGAGAAACTCACCTGAGGTGTACACAGGCACAGCAACGTCTCTACATCCTCAGGCGACAGAATAAGTTTGGTATGGGTCCTGGTCCAAGGTCCTGGCGGCGGGCCTTCTGCAGAGGTACCACTGAGAGCATCCTCCTGACTGGCTTCATCACTGCCAGGTATGAGAACTGCATGTACAGACCTCAACTGCAAAGCAATGCAGACAGCTTCACGCATCAGCGGATGTGAACTTGGACTGCTTCAGAAGCTGCCACATAGCGATCAGACCAGGGAAAAACTAAACAAATAGGAAACGTTGACCCCTATCCCCATGACTGCTTGTCTGAGGTCAGAGGCAGCCTGTGTTAGACAATAACACAATGCCAAGGACACAGATGGACGGTTATAACTTAGAAGTAAGAACCTTGCTTGTACCTACACAGCACCTTCAAACACCTTAACAGCTAGAAGAAACAACAAACAGTTTTTCAGCTGCTACACTGATTCTTGTTTATTCAGTCTTTTTGTTTTAGATTTTTTCTATTTTCCTTGTTATTATTACTGTTATTGCTGCAACAATCTTAGGACAATAATGTACACTTACATGTACCTGTACACATGATGTAGCAATAAGGAAACTTTGAACCTTGAACCTTGATATGGAGACTTAAGCCCCCAGATGTGGTAAATTATGTTCACTTAGCATTAAAAAAGGAAACACTTGTCTTGATTAGACTTTTGCTTGGTTTCCAAAAGTTTTAAAGATGAAGATATTTCAGTAAAAACGATTCCCTCCTCTCCCTTGGTGATCGTAAAGCAATTTCAATCAAATTATTTCTCAATTTGCCTTTTGAATAATGCTGGCCTTGACACACACACACACACACACACACACACACACACACACACACACACACACACACACACACACACACACACACACACACACACAGACACAAGTTTTACTACGTTATAGCGGCTCCAAAAATGAACCGACGGTTTGCTGGCTTATAATCATTATTACTAGTTAACGTTAGATAGGCTATACTCGATAAAAAAATCATTCAACTCACTCTACTTTAAGGTGGAATGTTGTCTTGCTAGTTACTCAATGTTTGACACTGTGACTCAATCAACACACCTTGTATGTTAAGATTACAGCTTTGACCATTTCACTCTATTGTGCTTCATCTTTTTCTTGTCATTATTCTCCTGTTTAGCAGACCATGCTGTCTTTGGAAGCATGAGGATGTTGTAATAGAGTCCTCGCCTCTTGATGGGCTGGCTGCCAATGGCTGTTGATTTTGAGAAGTATCCACGCAGCTGGCTAAACTTGAAGCCTTTCTTTTTCGTCCTCCCTCCTGCCTGCCTAGAGTCTTCATCATGTTTGGTTGCTGCATCTGACCCAGTCTTGGACAGTGCCAAGTCTATCGGGTCTACAGGCAGAGCTGTGACCGGATCAGTGCAATTACGCAAATCTATAGAACTTTTTTCTTTCTCTGGGATGCCAGCCACAATCTCCAGGTTCTCAGCAGCTGGGACAGGTGTAGCTGTAGCGGCCTCCATGGTCTGTGAGGAGGTCAGAGCTACTGAGGAGTCTGTCAGCCAGCACCCAAACCCAGGGTAAAGGGGTTCAGTGAATGTGGACTGGAAGGTGTACAGGTGTGGACGTGTGTTATAGTGGACTCTATAGAAGGTCAGAGTGCCAGCATTCCAGTCCAGATCCACACCTATTCTGTTGGAGTGAGAGGGACCGACAGTGAAGACCGTTATCTTCCTATTGTGATGGACATAGTATCTGTTCCAATGTAGACCTTCATAACATTCCAGACTCCAGGACTTGTCATTGTATCCAACCCGGCAGTCATCACCCTGTCCACTCTTGTTGATTCCTCTGTATGTCACTGCTATATAAACCCATCCACCCCACTCTACCTCCCAGTAACAGCGTCCAGTCAGACCCTCTCTACACAGAACCTGTTGCTCTGAGCCAAATCTTTCCGGGTGATGAGAATATGACTGGTGCTCTCTCACACATGTCACCTTTCTGCAGTTCTCGGACAGAGAGAGGTTTCTGTTGGCAGTGTTTGGGTCCAGTGTGAGTTCACACACACATGAGAACTTCCTCTCTTCCTCCATGACCTTGACCTTCGGCTCTGCGGAGAGAAACATGTCTACTAAAGCTTCCTTTTCTTCAATCAGCTGGAGTCTCTCCTGGTCCCATTTGTCTGCCAAACCTTCCTTTTCTCTAATCAGTTGGAGTCTCTCCTCCCATTTGTCTGCCAAAACGTCCTTTTCTCTAATCAGTTGGAGTCTCTCCTGGTCCCATTTGTCTGCCAAAACGTCCTTTTCTCTGACCAGTTGGAGTCTCTCCTGGTCCCATTTGTCCGCCAAAACATCCTTTTCTCTGATCAGTTGGAGTCTCTCCTCCCACTTGTCTGCCAAAACGTCCTTTTCTCTAATCAGTTGGAGTCTCTCCTGGTCCCATTTATCTGTCAAAACGTCCTTTTCTCTGATCAGTTGGAGTCTTTCCTGTTCCCATTTGTCTGCTAAAGCTTCCTTTTCTCCGACCAATTGGAGTCTCTCCTCCGCCCATTTGTCTGCCAAAGCTTCCTTTTCTCTGACCAATTGGAGTCTCTCCTCTGCCCATTTGTCTGACAAAGCCTCTTTTTCTTGAATCTTTTGAAGTATTTCCTCCTCCCATTTGTTCCTCTCCTCCATCTTCTCTTCCTTGAGAGCTGCAGTCACCTGGCAGTTCACTCTGGTCTTCATCTCTTCCTCCATGTCTTTAATCTTCTCTTCTTGCCAGAAGAGCATTTTAACCAGTTTGTCTTCTGACGTCTCCTTCCTTTCATTCTTTTCCTTGATGAAGATCTGGCTTATGTCCTCCAAGGCTCTTTTTTCTCTTGTTTCTTTTTTCTGCATGTAAGAGTAATAACGTATCAAAAGTGTTGTTGTTGCTGCTGCCGCTGTTGTACTAACACCGAACACTTTAAAGTGAAACATAATTTATGTCTATAAATTCCAGGAATCAATAAATCTGTCTGTCTGTCAAGATGCCCACATATGGAGACGACTCATAGTACTGAGAATATAGATGACTGATGTCACTGCCCTGAACGGGTAGTGGCCACCGCCTGTAAAACACGGGTACTCCAGTAGCCGTATCTAAGTTCAGTGATTCAACTCTCAGTACAGGTGCAAAAGTTCTAATTGTTTTAGTGCAGTGCTGATACCTTTATATCCCCAAACTCTCCCAAGTTGGTGTGTCACAGCTGCACGCTGCATGCTGATTGGACAGAGAGTATTCTGACGATGTCACTGTTGCAATCAAAGGGTTCTGTGTGTGCCTGTGTGTCCGGAATGAACTGCTGAACCCGATCAGTGCCAAACTTTGTATGCACACTGCCAGTAGACCACAGAACCTTCACGTTATTGTTTTATATGTTTTGAAATTTAAGCTTTAACTGTAATTTATAATGGAAGTCTGTGGGGCTGAAACCTTGCCCAAATTTCAAGATTCAACGGTTCAAAATTCAAGATTCACAGCAAGGTAGTACGCCCAAGAGTGTACAGACCCAGTGCTCACTATTGACTATTTCTGAAATTATTGTATGTAAATAAACAGATATATCATAAGAGACCATGTGTTTTTAATGAATATAAAGAATGAAAACACAATATTTACATTAGCCTATTGTAAATTTTCTACAAGAAAATCAAGAAGGTTTCTGCATCGCTGTCAGCCAGAAACCATATTTCATATTTGTATTTAAAAAAACATAAATGAATGCCCTATTTTATACCCCTTTGTATGACAGTGTTGGGCAAAAGAAAATAGACAATCTACAAAATCATTTATGAAAGATTTTGAAAATGTTCATCATATAATATGCCCAAAACAGGGCCACCAGGTTGAAAGTGGTTAAGTCGGTGTGTGGGTTTTATAAATATTTAATCAATGAAAAGTATAAAAAAGAGCTTACGCCTAAATAATAACTACATTGGTTCCATTGACACACAGGTTATTTTTTTCCATTTCATGAATAGTAACTGTCTTTGATGTTTCCACCCAACTGTTGTACTTATAGTCAGACACCAGTGTCGTGCGCCGAAAATAGGCAATCTACAGACTGGCAATTTTCTGTCATGCAACTATACAGTATAAATCAGGCTTAATGCTTTCACTCATTACAACATCTTTCCTGCCACCACATCCTGGGAGATTCTTGACAGGTCCATGTGCAGTAAACGTCATTACTGTTAACCACATTGGAAACAGGAATGCTAAGGTCCCTAGAGTTTTCTGATGACTTTTTCTGAACCCTAGACAGCTAGCTTTTCTTCTTCACCATTATCACAGAGGAATCCAGAGGCAGAATCGTCTCTTTTCTGACTTCAAACAAAATAATTGGCTAATGTAGACACCTGCAACCATGGTCATGGAAGAATTGAATTAGTCTTCCAAAGGGAACGAAGGGCAACGATTATAATGGTGGCATGATCACTTGCCAGACAGAAAATGGTGGACAGTCTCGCGATACTTTGGCCATTCGGAAACGCACTTTGTAATCTTTAGATACCTCTATGAAATTCTACAGTGTGCACATGGAAAAGCAACACAGCAGAAAACATTGTGTGATATGTCTTCTTTTATTTTCCTGAGCCGAGTATTTTATAAAGGTCTCAATCATTCAGAAATAGTGTTTGTTTATAAGCTGTCCAGCCAGCTCTTATAAACTCCAATGTTATTTCACTGAACTTCCGGTGTGAGTCTGCCACGCAGTGCGACGAATCTGCCGATTGGAATTGCTGGATAGAGAAACTTACGTTGGTGTCCCTTCCTTAAAAAAGAGATTCCTTGATTATTTGTTGACCCTAATCACCTCACCTGCGTCATGTTTGCCCCAGCCTATCCCTGTGTTGATTTTCTGTTGATTCACCTGTGTCCTGTTAGTACTGTGTCTATTTAAACTCCCCTGTGTGTTAAAATAGTTTTTGTCAGATCATTTGTGAGTTTAGTGTTTAGGCTATGAGCCTTCTGTATTACCAGTTCAACACTGATGTTTATGTTTTGTCGGACTTGTAGGTTATCAAACCTTTTGAATTGAACATTGCCTGCCTCCTCATCCTGCACGTGGGTCCTTTCCACACGCATACCCTGACAATTTGTTGATTCTGTACTGTTGTAAAAAAAAAAAAGACTAAAAGGTGATTACATGTCAATGACAATTTCAGAACATTTTATACTTCAATGCCAGCTATGGCCAGGGCCATAGCTGGAATGCCAGGGTTCCAGCTATGGCCGCCCCACTCAGCTATGGGGCGGCCATAGCTGAGTGGTTAGTGAGCCCGCCTAAGGAGCCAGAGGCCCTGGTTGCCCCAGGTTCGATTCCAGGCCAGGCCAGCATATGTGTCGATGAAATGAAATTTGTCCCTGAGCAAGACTCTTAACCCCTAATTGCTCACAGGTTCTCATTGGAAACAAGACCGCAACGACTTTCATGAATGACCTGTTAAAAAAGGATTTATAGAGGACCACATTTGTGAATGCTTACTAGTTAGTATTAGATGTATTATAAGTACTAGACCATACCCGGTCGGCGCAGCGCATCCGTGGGGGGATATGCGCACATGATCTGGCAACCCGGGAGGCAGTTCGTCCCATAGCTGGGCAGGCCCGTAACCATGGCGACAGTGTGTGACACAAAAACGCTAATAAGAAGCTGAGATTTGATGAAATTGAAAAACGGGCTTCACAGTTGCGTTCAGATTGTAATGGTCAATGGCTGTGTGCAAAATCAGAGGAATTGGTCCAGCCAGTGAGGAGAACCGGGTATCTTCACTCACGTACCACTACAGAGGTTACTAGAATTATAGTAGGATAGTAGGATAGTAGGATTATAGTAGGATTATAGTAGGATAGTAGGATAAGTACTATATCATGGTTGGATTTCTTAATATTGGTGTGTGTATCTGGAAGATAGTATAAGTTCCAACTTCCATGTCATAGTCTCTCTCAGTATTATCCCATTAGAGCCACTGAGAGGGTGGGTGATTTATAAGGGAAGAGGCCATTATTGTCCATAAAATTTACATAAAACGGAAATTTGCCTTTGGCACTCTGGCAGCAGAAGGTAAAGAGACAATCGCTGCAATCAGCATATAATAGACAAGCCAATCATTTTAGATGCACGCACACTGAAGACAGGCATGGAATGGATATACAATATTCAAGAATATAGAGGATGACCACATAAACACAGAATGACATACACACCCAGGCTTATTAACTCAGGACCAGGAACTTTAAAGACGTTTTGTTGATCTATCTCTCCCTAATTTCAGGAAACAGACGGCTACACCCTTGATGCTAGAGAGGGTTCACCTCACTGACCTGTTTCTGTCAGAGTAAATTAAAGAAAATGCTGCAGATGTGCTAAAAATGTGTTTTTCCTGGGGATCTTTGATACACAATGCATGTAGCAAAGATGACTGAAAAAGGAGCAAGGTTCTTGAGCAACTTACCCATAGTATTAAAATGTAGATATACAATAGTATGGATATACAACAAAGCACATGCAGGATCTTTATTATACCCTGAAAAGCAATTTGTTTTGAAACCAGCAGCATTTCAAAGGAATGCATTCACATAAACATAGTGCACAGAGCAACATAGACAGACATGCAGACATATACACAGATACTGTTGAAATATATATTTTTTTTTTTTCCCCAGAGAGACAGGAAACCAAAGGCAGAGGTGAAGAGTTATGCAAGACAAGACAGGTGTCGGATTCAAACCCAGGTCCTCGTGCTCACAAGCAGGTGCTGTAAAGTAACT
>NC_139943.1:26353909-26356409 GCF_963454915.1 Gymnoscopelus microlampas
GCCTTTGGCGGTGATAATAAGTAATGATAACATAAAATTGCTGTCATTTTTCAAATGTATTTAAAGGTATATACTCTGGAGTCTGGACAGAAGGTCTATGTGCCAAGATCAGCATGGTGCAGATAAAGCAAGAATACACATATGATTGACCAGCCTGATCGCCAGAGAATTAGTATACATTGCACGGATTTGTGCACGTCATTCCGTGCATAGTCGCCTAGAAACCCCCAAATTCCGTGCATATGTACGAGGAGTCCCACGGTGGCCGTAACCAGTCGCAACCCGGAAAAACCAGGAAGTAGAGCAGTCCCCACAACAAAATTTACGATTCTGTGCCTATTGGTACGTAACTCAAACGCCGCTGAGTAGGCTCAAGGGAATGTCGCAATGTTCAGGACGGCAACTCGCTCGCTTTAGCTCGCTCGGTGGTCCTTCACACGGCGACAATTCCCTTGAGACTGCGCGGCTCCGAAATGGTTTAGTCACAATGGGGGAGATGCGAGGCGGCTATGCACGGAATTTGTGGTTTTCCAGTAGTCTATGCACGGATTTTGAGAAACGTTGAAAAACGTTCAATGAGAACATTTCCTCTGGCGATCGGGTTGCAGCGACAGTCTTTATGGTGGTTGTATTCCGCTGGACATATTTCTCCTGTCACAGCAGTTCACAAATGTTGCTGCTGTGTTTACACATTGCTGTACTTCCCCTGCAGTTTTTTGTTATTGTTAAACATGACTAATAATTAGTCACGTTTTCAAACTCTCTTTTGGTGTTTGTAATCTGTGGGAAGGAAGTATGTGGCTCTGATGTCTTGATACAGTTGGCAGGTAGTTAGAGAGTGCAGCTCGGTTTCCACCTCATCTTGTGTGCAGTGGGCGCGCACAGTCTGTCTCCTCTTGGGAGCCAGGTCTGCCTGTGGCGGACTCTCTCGATGGCAAGGCTGTGCTCACTGTGTCTGCTCATACTCAAAGATTTCCTTCGTTTTGGATCAGTCACGGCAGGTATTCTGCCACTGTGTATTCTCTACTTAGGGCCAAATAGCATTCCAATTCGTTCTTGTGTTTGGTTGATTCTTCCAAATGCGTCAGATAGTTTTCTTTTTGTTTTCTTATCATTTGAGTCCCATGGGGGCTCTGCTTGTGTTTGTGATCAGAGTCCCAGAACCAGCTGGCTGAGGGGGCATCTCTTTATAGTCTCTCAATGAGCGCTTTGTTATGAAGTATGCCTGATATGAGTCACTTTCTTTTATGCATTATACAATTTAAATGCTCTCTTTTGAATTTTGATAATTAATGGGTATCTTCTTAATTCTGCTCTGCACACATTTGGTGTTTTCCGTTGGATGCAGAGGATTTGCATAACTTTGCATGTGAAGTCCCAATTTTGTGATTGTCCCTTTTTGCAAAATCTTGGTTTGCAAGTAGACCTCGCAGTCCAATACTTTGAGCCAGATTTGAATTAGGATGTCCAGCTTGAGATTCCTTTTAAAGCCATAAAAAGCGCTTCTTGCCTTGTCTCTCACATGGTTCACAGCTTAATTGAAGTTACCTGTGGTGCTGATGTACAGACCTGTCTCTCACTCCTGAGATCTGACTCTGTCTCTTTATCTCTCATTCTGTCTGTCTGTCTGTCTGTCTGTCTGTCTGTCTGTCTGTCTGTCTGTCTGTCTGTCTGTCTGCAGTTGCTCAGGAACTAACAGTCGTCTGGGAATTGGAAAGTTGTCAATTTGAACCCGGTTCCTCCCTGCATTGTATCGAAGTGTCTTTGAGCAAGACACTGAACCCATAACTGCTGTTCAATATGTTGCCCTATGCTGTCAGGATGGGTTACGACGTAAATGCAGTGGACCCAAGTTAGTGCAAATGTTCTTGGCCAATGAAACTGTCTCTGCTGTATCCAATATTACACAGTATACGTTCCTGAGTGTTGATTTAATTAATTAAGCACTTGAACCCCAGCATCCAAATTTTGGCCGACACATTAGCCAAGAATAGCACATCTTCAAGCTCACAATGCGTTGCAAAGATATTTGGTGTTGACAGAAAAAAGCTGTCCAACTGCAGTTGCAACTCAGGTCCGTTTCACAAAGAATAGAGGGCTTAAGCTCTTGAACCCCAGCATGCCTATTCTGGGGGGAACATTTGACAACATGAGCAGATCGACAAGCTCAAAAGGCGTTGCAACTTAACACGTCTTAAGGATAAGGATAATTCCTTTTAACAGGTCGTCCATGAAAGTCCTTGCGGTCTTGTTTCCAATGAGAACCTGTGAGCAATTAGGGGTTAAGAGTCTTGCTCAGGGACAAATTTCATTTCATCGACACATATGCTGGCCTGGCCTGGAATTGAACCTGGGACAACCAGGGCCTCTGGCTACCTAGGCTGGCTCACTAACCACTCAGCTATGGCCGCCCCCAAGCTTGTAGATCAGCTATTTTTGGCAAAGAGATTCGGTGTAGACAGAAAAAAGCGGTAAAAGTACAGTTGTAACTCAAGTCCAC
>NC_139943.1:26358909-26363909 GCF_963454915.1 Gymnoscopelus microlampas
AACAAGGAATACAGTACCTGTGCAATGCCTAATTCATCCCGTAAACAAATCCTGTGTTCTTTTCTACTTCTGAGTATTTTATTGTTTCCTCCTGGCACTTGTTTATTTCCCTACCTACTGTAAAACGATGTAATGTTTTTGTTTGTTTCTTGTACTGTGAGTTCATTCATTTAATCTCACTAGCTGTGGTAAAGGTCCATTCAACTTTTTTCATGCCATGGACCTCTTAGCTGAGAGAGAGAGATGAAGCGGCGACCCCCTATAATTGTATAAAGTTGCATATTCAACTTTTTCATTGATTTCACAGATAGCTTCATAGACTTGTTTGACAGCACTATCGCCAGTGTTTGTAAATGAATGTTTTTTGTAAGATGTGCATATGTGTAATAGTTGGCCAGATGGTCAAGGCTTCAAGAACAGACAAAATCCAGGAATGCAGGTTTTGTAAGTTTATTTACCTCCAAAAATCAACAATCTGTGCAGGATGATATATACAGTGTAGCCCGGGCAGAAATAACAGAAAAAGTAAGACTGGCCAAAGTATAAGGTTTACAAAATAGAAAATAAGAAATAAATACTTAAGGTTAGTTCATATTTTTTTTACTTAAAGCTGTAGGAAATACTTGCCATTAATGTAGTGGTTGCAAAGGTATTAATTGATTGCCCGAGTCCCGAGGTCAGAGTTCTGATCCGGTTCTGATGAATATTAAGTAGTTCCGGTGATTTGGTAAGGCCACTCATTAAAAATAAATCAATAAAAAAAACTAGCGTCATTCGTATTGTTGACCTATTTCTACCCTATATCGTTCAACTTTGACCCCTCTGTCACATGGTACTATTTTTTGTGTCCAGAATCACTGCACTGCTGCAGCATACTCTCTCAAAACAAGGTGCACTGCCAGTGTTGCCAAATTGCGAGAGAAATAAGCAGCCAGGTCTATGAAAACAAGCCCAAAGCAAGCGACTAATAGGCCACATGACCTATATACATACATATATATATATTGAAAATAGACAATCTACAGTACAAGCCCACAACGCGTCTTAATCGGTTAACAAGTCACTTATAATGAGCAGACATGGCAACACTGGCAGTGCACCTTGTTTTGAGAGTATGCTGCAGCAGCGCAGTGATTCTGGACACAATTTTTTTTACCATGTGACAGAGGGGTCAAAGTTAAACGAAACCTGCACTATGGTAGAAATAGGTCAACAATACGAATGACGCCAGTTTTTTAAATTAATTTATTTTTGAATGAGAGGCCCCACCAAATCAATGGAACTACTTAATATACATCAGGACTGGACCAGAACTCTGACCACGGGACTCGGGCAATCAATGAATACCTTTGCAACCACTACATTAATGGCAAGTATTTCCTACAGCTTTAAGTCCAAAACTCTGAACTAACCCTTTAAGGCAAATTAAGGAAAATAACAACCCAAACACTTGAGACCTGTAGCAGGCTAACCCTTACCACGAAGGGCGTGGCAGCTCTCCATGAGTGTTGTCTCCTTCCTAGCCCAAGCTCAACTGAATTCCACATGGGGCAGCCTCCAGTTTATGCCAGGTGAGACATACCCAAGGGGCAAGGCTTGGATATTTACGATGAGGCCAACACGGAAGCTTATGAATGGCCAGAGTGGCGCTGTTTTACCCTGCGCCGACCTGAAGTGTCAGAAAGAATTTATTTTAGCGCAAGTGAATGGGGTTTTGACAAACTTTAGACTAGATTTTCTTACCGTAATAAAAATTGTCATAAATTCTATATGCTTAGTTGCTAGTTTAAAGTCTCCTTTCAATCATCATGATATGCGTTTTGCTAAATTATGGTCCCATTTATTCTAAAATTGACGATAAAGTAGGCTATGCTCCAGGAGGGGCGGGATGATTTGATTGACAACCTACACAACCAATAGCATTCATTCCCCGCCCCCGCTCTTGATTGACAAGCTACCCAACCAATAGCATTTTTGGGGGTGTTTTCCGGTTCGCTGGTCACGTGTCTGGTCTCAACCAATAGCGTTTGAGTTCCGGACGTGGCCAACTGTATATATTAACGATGGATGAATGCATGTTCCTGAACTATCGGCTTCATTTTCGTTCTGTAGAAAGCAGGGGAGTGGCTTTGTCCATTCTTTTTTACAGTCTATGGACATACCATAAGCAATTTAACAGTAATTGGCATCAATTAATTCTAACACGGTTAATTTCAACCCATGAATTATCTGCACAATTACCATGCTTAATCAACTATTTCAAATTACACTTCTAGGCTCCAATTCCTTCACAAGACCATTGATATGATATCAAACAGGATAACACATGAGCAAACAACCCTCCTCCTCTACAGTGCTTGGCACCTTCCTCCCAATTAACAGGATTGCCAGCACTGGAGAGGATAGAGGTGACCACTATCAAGAGATAAAGTCAGACATGTTTAAATGCCATTTAGTAGTCCCTTGTTATTTTACAATGCATTGAGGTGGTACAGATTATGCGACAACCCTAAACAGACACTTCCTTTCCGGCTGGTGATGTTAATTAACTAAAGGAAGCAGCTGAGAAGATGTGTCCATGCAATGTCCCTGTTAATGTCTATAGGGCACGGGCTGCCCCCCCCCGTCAGGGTGACATGTATTTTCAGATAAGTAACCACTTAAACCTTCAATACTTAGTAGTACACTTGACCTTTGGCTCTGTACTTGGTCTGCTCTTTTTTCCCTCCACACCAAATCTCTTCGCCGAAAACGTCATGTGAGCTTGCAGAACTGCTATTTTCGGTGAATGTTTCCCCCAGAATAGGGATGATAGGGTTCAAGTTGTGAAAGTAAAAAAAAAGTTCCTATCACAAAGATTTGGCGGCCGCCCTCAGTAACCCTGAGGACCCCCCAGGGGTCCCGGACCCCCTGTTGATGACCCATGCCGTGTAATGACCCGAGATTGTACGCGACTAACTCCACTTATTGGTTCATGTTTCTAGCATCTGTTTCATTTGCCATGCAGCGAGTGCATTAAAGATGCAGGTCTTCATTAAATAAACAAAACATAAAATATACATTTCTCCGGACGCATACATGAATACGACTTTGCATAACTGCAAAGCTGTAGCTATGTTGGAGCAAATTAGTCTGTTGATAAATGTTGGATACTTAAAACAATTGCTGAAAGTGTAAAACATACTGTATACATATACATGAGACTCGTGAGAGTATCAAATGAAAGTTTGTATGAATGATGAATTAGCGTTGCTTTATTATTTAAAAGTCCTCTTAAATGCTTGACAGTGAAATCAATTCAATATGTAGAACAGCGTTTGGAAGAGGAATGGTTAATATTTGGGTTTTTTTTAGATAGAGAGAATTTTTGTTATTTTGTGTGTGTGTGTGTGTGTGTGTGTGTGTGTGTGTGTGTGTGTGTGTGTGTGTGTGTGTGTGTGTGTGTGTGTGTGTGTGTGTGTGTGTGTGTGTGTGTGTGTGTGTGCGTGCGCGCGCGCGCGTGCGTGCGTGTGTGTGTGTGTGTGCACATGCTTGCATTCGTGTGTGCATAGCCTTCTACATTGTAGAACTCTAACAAATCTAAGTAGACAAGAGCATTGCTCACATATCTGCGATGAATATTTAATATTCATATATATTTCATATCACTTCCAAACCTGCCTTGTGTGACTGAAGTCTAAAAATACTTTGGCCATTGTGACAGAAGTTGTTGGAATGATCATAACTGATGGCCCCCTTTACATTCCAATGTTAGATGTGATGTGTGCATGCTTGACTATACCTGTGCTCATGCACGTGCACGTGCGTGTGTGTGTGTGTGTGTGTGTGTGTGTGTGTGTGTGTGTGTGTGTGTGTGTGTGTGTGTGTGTGTGTGTGTGTGTGTGTGTGTGTGTGTGTGTGTGTGTGTGTGTGTGTGTGTAATATCTCCCACAGCCAAGGGGGAATGACCCTTTAGGCTAGTGGTTCTGGTTAAGATGTTGGCTTTACACGTGGGAGACCCAGGTTTGGATCCTGGGCGTTTCATTTGCTTACACAATTGTGCATATGCATGTCTGTGTTGTGATGATCGAGAAAAAATGAGAAAAGAATGAGAAAAGAAACACAGGGAAAAGACGGACAACGTGAGAGACAGGATTAGAGACAGAGAGAGACAGTGACAGAGAGATAGAGTCATACAGGGATAGACACAAACATGAGAGAATGGGATTGAAATAGTTTTTATCCCCAGAATAATCTGAGTTTGTCATGCCCATCTATCCTGTTCTCCTGGGACGCTAAAGACAAAAAGAGACAAATAAGAAGTTATTTTTCTATATCTGATCCGGTAAAAAATGAGAACTGTGTTTTTTGTGGCACCCAGAGCCATAACCTTGAGAGTCAATAGAGATTCTATCCATGTTCACATCTACACTATACAATTCTTAGTGTTAATGTAACTCTTATTAGAGTGTACAAATGAAACCAAATGGACCCTGACTTAAATTAACGCTTGGATTTGACTGTGTACACATCTATATTTTATCTAAATTATTATAGCTCTTCAGTTCAGTGTACTCATTAAGGACAATTTGACAGCATGCACATTGGACAGCTACTGCAGTATCATTCCACCCACTGAATATCCTTCCAATTTTGGGTGGAAAATTGACCTGAGGGATTATAAGATTAACATGTTATGTTATGTTATGATCCTATATGTTGTTTTAATTGCCTTTAGTTCTTATCCTGTTGGTATCACCCGCTATTGGTATTGTATAATTGCAGTTCTTCTTTTTTTTTTCTTTTCTTTTTTTTTTCTGTACAAGCACATTGTAGCTATAATAAAGTTTATAATAATATTAATAATAATTATTATTATAATACATGACTAATACACTCAATTATTTGTGTGTTTTAAAATGACAGATGTAGTCATGTAAGTGCAATGTTTCTCACTGATCCGTTTTTAGTTTAGTTTTATATTTCTGTGCATTTCTTGTGTCCCTTTGCATGAAATGCAT
>NC_139943.1:26368909-26471409 GCF_963454915.1 Gymnoscopelus microlampas
GATGAAGTTCGGAGAGAGTCCGAAGCGAGAAAAATGGAGCTCCAGTACAGCTGAGTGACTGAGAGGAATACAAGAACGCTCGCCCCGAAACACGGTCGCCCCGGGTCAAATCCGGCGACCTCGGAACGGTCACCACCAGGTATTCCTAAACGTAACCTCAGTAAAACTATGCTAAAAACGAACCTTATTCCAAAACGTAACCTTAGTAAAACTTTGCCTAAAACTAACCTTATTCCTAAACGTAACTTCAGGTAAACCTTGCCTAAAACTAACCTTATTCCTAAACGTAACGTCAGTACAACTATGCCTAAAACTAACCCTCTTCCTAATCTTAACCTCAGTAAAACTACGCCTAACCTAACCTTATTCCTAAATTTAACATCTGTAAAACTATGCCTAAACCTAGCCTTTATTTCTAATCTTAACCTCAGTAAAATATGCCTAACCGTATATTCCTAACCTTAACCTCGGTAAAAGAAGAATACAAGAACCGCAGGGGGGGGGGGGGGGGGGGGAAGAAAATGGGGGTGAGCGTGTTTTGGGGCGAGTCTTCCGGTTACCACTGAGAGTGGGGTGAGGAGGCTGGCTTTGGCAGGCTGGGGGGGAGTCAGTCCTACCCTGCTCTGCTGCTCCCGCAGTGTCGTGTGTAATAAGGCCTCGTTTTGGCTGTCGCTTGCCGACAAGAACCCGATCTCCAAGCTCACAACGCGTCTCGCAACGCGTTTTGAGCTTGGAGATCGGGGTTCTTGTCGGCAAGCGACACCGTCGTGCAGTGGATTAAAAATTAAGCTGAACTTCGATAGCTTGCTAGCTATAGTAGCGTTCAGTTCGTATGATAACTTTGTCTACTTGTGATATGATTGTCCCAAGAAAAGTTATTCGAACTTGCAACATGTTTTTTTGTATCCAGCTTTGTAGGAAAGGGTTTGGAAGTCCTTTTGGCTGCGAAAACAAACCCAACATTGACATGACTAGGGCCTGGACACTTTTTGATCTGACTTTGACAAACTTAATTTAAATAAAACCATATACGCTCAAATGAAGCGAAATGTAACGATTTTCGGTTTGCTGTTGTTGTTTAGGCCTGTTGTTGAAAGTCCCCTTTTTGTGGGATGATTGTTTAAAATCAAGTTGCTCCAATCATGGCTGACAAAGCAACAGAAGTTGATAAACAGAGTGAAAACTGCAACATTATTGCGGGTATGTGTCCCATCACTGGAAACAGTTAGATTAGATACTAGGCTACGTGAGGCCGTTTGTTATTCTGTAATAACCAGTGTTGCAAGATTCCTTTCTTTGGGGGGTTTTGTAAAACAAACCTTGATAGCTTTGTTCTGCTTGAAACAATTACTTTATGGCCTCTTCGCGACGACTGTTTGGTGACTTAAAACAACAAATATGGAATTTCTCGGGACTGTTACAAGTGTATAACGGTTTGTCATGTTATTGCCATTTGTGTGTCCAATCGTAATAAGGTTTATGCTCCAACTGCTGTCATGTGTAGACATGGTAATCCTCACAGCCACACTTTCTGTATTTAAGTGGACTCAGCAATAATCACACAATGTTACTCATATTACATTTTCTTTTCTGTTTCAGAACGTCCCTCTTCAATTCTCCAGCCTCTGATTCCCCAGAGAAGCTGCTTTGTTTGTGGCAACACTGCAGTTACGAACAAAGTTTATTCCCTATGGATTGACTTCAGAGAATACGAACCTGAAAATGTAGTTGTAGACTTATTTCAGTGATCATGATACAATTCCATGAATCTTAAATATACTAGGCAACCCTGCCTGAGGGCATCTTAAGCCTGTAAGAAGCCAGGGGTCCTCCTGGCACCCCCTTTTCCCTCCCCTCCCCTGATAATTCACTAAAACACCTTGAGCATCCATATTTACCCATTTTTAGACAGTTTCACGTACAAACCTTCAACACGTTCCACCATCCCAGATGGGACACTGCTCGCTTCTTCAAGGGTCTTGGTGTTCTCTCTGCCTCTAGACAGTGTGGTAGGGGTATTGGCACATATTTGAAGAACATTATAAATAAATCAAACATTAAGACATCAGAAAAAAAGGTAGCTCATGATGTGCTGGAGGAGTCACAACACGCAAGGTGCTCTACAGCTGTATCCATGCAGTCTTTGACACGGGATGACACTTTGATGGGACTTAACTGAGTGGATGTTATCAGTTGTATTCGTCAAGTCTATCTGACTGCTGATGCAACCTTATTGGGACTTAAGTGTGTGTGCCAGCCCTATTCATGAACTTTCCATGTGGTACAGCCTGGATGTTGACTGTCCTGGGACTGTTGAATTCACTGTTGCGGTGATGAGGCAGGGCTGCTGGTGGCCTGTGGGGCTGACTGGGCAGTGGCCTGAGGTGATGTGATGGGTTGCAGGAACACTAAGGTTCTCCCTGAGCCCCCAGGGGATGTTCAACTGGACCTGGTCAAAAAGGTCAGTAAGATTGTGGATTATTTTGAAAATAATATAAGAAAATTGCCATTTTAGAACTACAGGTAATACTAATGATATCTGTACGAATGCATGATGATGATGATGATGATGATGTTGATAAACTTGATTGTTTCTTACCACCATTTGTTGCTTCAATGTTTTATGCATTATTTGGTTATTTTTATTGTTATTATTATATGTTATATCATTATTGTAAGTGCTGACCTCAGTGTTCAATTCAATTCAATTGTTGTCTCTCTGTGTACTCTGTGTACCTTGTGTCTGTGAAATGCTGGAAGCTGCTTAATACAAAGTGTTCATGTATTTTTCAGGTGGACCCTCCCCAACACCCACAGACAGACCTCTATAAACACTTCATACGTGGGGATGGTGCTGGGAGTAAGATGGGTGGGGCTGGATGTGGGGGAGGTGATAAGGCAGACTCCACCTCCCCGTACCAGGCCCAGGCACAAGCTGCCAGCCGTACAACCTCCACCCAGCCCCCCAAAGACCAGCCCGATCCCTCGGACCCTCAACGGAAAAAGGTTGCAAAATATCGGGCCAAATTTGACCCACGCGTCACAGCCAAGTACGATATCAAAGCCCTGATAGGCCGAGGGAGTTTTAGCCGAGTGGTTCGCGTGGAGCACAAAAGTACACGCCAGCCGTATGCCATCAAGATGATCGAGACACGGTACCGAGAGGGAAGGGAGGTGTGCGAGTCGGAGCTATGCGTTCTGCGGCGCGTTCGCCACACCAACATCATCCAGCTGATGGAGGTGTTTGAGACGGCGGAGTGTGTGTACATGGTGATGGAGTTGGCCACTGGTGGAGAGCTCTTCGACCGGATCATTGCACGTGGCTCCTTCACAGAACGTGACGCCACACGGGTGTTGCAGATGGTGTTGGACGGGGTCAAGTACCTCCACACCTTGGGCATCACCCATCGAGACCTGAAACCAGAGAACCTCCTCTACTACCACCCGGGAGCCGATTCGAAGATCATCATTACAGACTTTGGCTTGGCGAGCAGTAGGAAGAAGGGAGATGAGTGTTTGATGAAGACCACATGTGGCACACCAGAGTATATCGCCCCTGAGATCCTGGTGAGAAAGCCCTATACCAACGCGGTGGACATGTGGGCACTGGGGGTGATCTCATACATTCTGCTGAGCGGTACCATGCCTTTTGAGGATGACAACCGCATGAGACTGTATCGGCAGATCCTCAAGGGGAAATACAGCTTCTCTGGAGAGGTGAGATGTTGCAATCCACATACACTCTTTCTTTCTATTGTTCTTTCGTTCTTTTGTCCTTCCTTGCCCGCTGTCTCTCACACAAACGCCTAGCTTCACCGATCCTCCATTCATTCCTCACATGTTGTGAGGCCCTGTCAACAGATTATGAAGGGGAAGTACAGCATCTCTGGAGAGTAGTGGTGGGAAAAAACGTTCATTTCAGTGAACAAACGATTTAGTTCACGTTCACGGCAATGATCCGTTCAAATGATTCGATCAAATGATTTGTTCATTAGCACTATTGTCTAGTGAAAAAAAACTCAACCGCACCGCTGTCTGTCTGTCGCGGGAACAGCCCGCCCTGCCATCCTGTGTACGGGGGGAGGGGAAGGGGGGCAATAATGAAAGCGTGAACTTAGTTCACTTAGTTCTTTTGAACGAATCGATCATGAACGACCCGTCATTACTGGAGAGGTGAGATGTAACCACCACAAGCACCCCATACCCACTCATCCTCCTGGCCTTTTGGTGCACATCCATAACCATTACATGCACCCTACCAGCTCTTAATTCTCGCCATCACCCTCTCCCACTTATTTGTCCTCTCTGCTGAGTCAATATGCCCTTCTGCAAAGTGTGTGTGCGTGTGCATAATAATTTATGCTCCATCTCTGTAACTAGTTGAAAGAATGCTGAGTAGCCCCTTCCTTTGTTTCAGAGTGTGGGTGTTTAGGTTGCCACTGAGCTTTATGAATGCCTGTTTTATACCCGTAGAGTGGGTCTGTCTCCAACATAAATAATGGGTTCTCGACGCGACTCACATTGACACTTTATTAGAGGATCTGTTATTTGTGTTGGTCAACACTGTCTTATGAGCAGAACACATTACAACAATTTTCAGCTCTGGCTTCCTGGGAGGTACAGAGATGATTTTAAAATATTGGTGATCTCTTTAAATCACTTAATGATTTGGGTCCAAAATACATTTCTGACTTGCTTTTTCATTATGAACCCTGCAGAAGTCTCATGTCGTGAAGGACCAGTCTACAAACCAGAGCTAAAACAAAACCTGGTGAGCCAGTGTTTAGTTGTTAGGCCCTTGGTTACCGTAGGTAGGGCAAACAAAGGTGTCTGATTAGTGCATAACGTGGATGCATTTAATGTTCAAAAATCACTCTCAAACAACTATGGGCCATATCTGCATAATTGGCATTGCTCTTGAATGAATACAGACACTAAGTAAAGCAGCCTTATTTATTTTCAGATAGATGGTAATACTTTTAACTCTTATTTCTACATTATTAATCAATATATATATACTGTGTTGAGAGAGTGGGTGATAAATGAGCAAGAGAAATAATCAAAGATTATATGAGGGAATGATGCCACAAAGCTTATGATTCTGTTTTGAACCTGTTGCATTGCAAGTAGGCTACATGTTCTATGGATTCTAACAAGAAGACTCTTTCAGGTCTGTTTAATATTTTATTTTCTACCTGGAACTGAGTCGAAAGCAATTCAAGAATTCTTGTTTCAAAGTAAACCATTAAATACAGGCCTATCTTAAGCTACTTAACACTGTATATTAACACTGATTGCTCACTTGAATTAGTCTCTATGGGAACATGTGTCTTTAAAGCCATCATTAATAATGTATGATTTAATGTTACAATCCTAAACTAAGCATGAGCATCATGTAGCAGCAGCTGAGAGAATATTTATCTGACGGCTGGATATGTGACGTGTATATTTGGCATACATTGATTGTGTTTGTGTGTTGTGGCTTATGGTAATCCAGGTGCTGTCGGTTAGACTTTAACTCTTCTAGTTAACACTTGTACCTGAGACTGTCCATGTTTCAGAAAGAGAATTGACTGTCATTACGAGGAAAGTTTGTAATTTGGGAACATTTTCTTGCAGCAAAGTGTGTAGTGTAGTGCTGTTCAATGTTTGGTGCAGCTTTTTGAGAGTGCAGCTTGTCCAAGTCCATAACATGCAATCTCATAAACAAACAAGGTGAACATTCTTTGGGTTGTGACTTGGCAGAAGAGACAGACAGGACAGCACATAACCTGCCAACCTGACTCAAGTCATGGGAATATGAGTAGATCCAGCAGACTCAATCTAATATCTAGTGAAGTAAACTAAATAGATCTCCCGTGAATAACTTAGCACCCTTGCGCAAGAGATCTAACTTCTTGTCATCTGATCACATACAGAACTATTGTTTTATATAGCTCTCTGATGCCCCCTTGTGTCTAGTAGCCTAGTTAAGAACAATTTTCAGTATTGGGTGTGGATGAGCTGTATTTTCCTTACTTATATTACTATATATTACATTTTGCCAGTTTAAATTACTCTGTGATGTATTTTTTCATCAGAGTTATTAATAATATGATGTATTTATTTAACATTAAAACACAACACAGTATATCACCCAGCCGCATTTCAATGTAAGCAGACGATAAAGATCATCATCTTTTTCTGTGCCTTTGTCCTCTCCCCAGCCATGGCCCAGTGTGTCGAACCTGGCCAAGGACTTTGTGGAGCGGGTTCTGACCGTGGACCCCAGCGAGCGACTGACAGCCGGCCAGGCCATCAAACACCCCTGGGTTGTCAGCATGGCTGCCTCCTCCTCCATGAAGAACCTGCAGCGGTCCATCTCACAGAACCTTCTGAAGAGGGCATCGTCGCGCTGCCACAGCACCAAGTCGGCCCAGTCCACGCGTTCCAGCCGCTCCACTAAGTCCAACAAGGCCCGGCGGGCCCGTGAAAAAGAGCTCCGTGAGCTCAACCGGCGCTATCAGCAGCAGTACAATGGCTGAAGCCGCTAACCAAACCAAACTGAAAGCGAGTGACTGCAGAGCATGAGACCGAGCCACAGCACTACAACGGTTGAACTTTTACATGTGACTGCCACTGCTCAAAGTTGCTGCCAACAATGGCTCCAAGTCACACATCACTGCCATGGATGAAAAAAGACAATGACTTAAATGTATCCATGGCAACCAGTGACACTTGCATCATTAGTTTAAGAGCAGCTGCTGTCAATTGACCAAAATTCACAAGGCAGCCATTTTTCTTTTACATCATATTGCTCTTACAGTACGTCATCGCATATGACGTAAGAGCAAAATGGCCGCTGTGTGAAAATGGTTTATGGCTATAACAGGACTAGGTGGACTAGGTGTTCTGTGTAGAAGAGGCTATGAATTTCCATGACAGTGTGTCATAGTATGTGCACAGTAAGGGACAAACCAGTACTGTTTTGAGGCAACAGCCCAAAGCGGTTCAATTTCTCCGTCTATCTCTACCTATCCGTCCCTTCAGTCTTTCGTCGGCCATGGTGCCCGAAGCAGCAAGCAGGACACCGTTCACTGCCCACATCCCTGTCTCCTTCACTCCCTGTTTTTCTCTACATATTTATTTATTGTTGTTGACATGATTATTGGTCTCCGTTCAAATGGTCACTGGATAATGACCGTCCACACGGATCTGTTGAACAGAATTCTGGGTACTGAAATTTCTAGGAAGAGAGGGGATGTTTTTTTCTTAACAGAGGGGGAGAAAAAAAAACGTTTCCCTTTCTCATTCCTGAATTATTGCTGTGAATTTATTATTTTGCTACATTAACTGTTGGAGACATATACAATAGCCAAGCTTATCTACGAAGTGGGCTATGGAACACACTGCAACACTAGCAGATCAGTGAACACCAAAAAAAAGTTTTTTTGTCTAGTTAAGTCTAAGATGGTCTTATCTTGCCAGTCATATTCCGTTGATATCATAGATCTGAAGCTTGTAAAAAATTGGAATGCTGTTTTGTTTTGTTTCCAAGGCAGGTTTTGTTTATCTACAATGTTTTTAAGAAAACAGTCATCCCATGCTCCTCCAATCCCATAACTCCAATGAAGTTTTCATTAACCACTTAAGCCCACTATACTTTGTTGTACGACGAATATCCCAATCTACAACGCATGAGCTTATAGATTGGCTTATTTTTTTTCCACTTATGACATGCCCAAAATAGGTACACCAGGTTGAAAGTGGTTAAAGGAATGTTGACCCTTTTTACATTTTCATCATTGCTGTTAACAGGAAATGATGTACATGCTTCTTAGTGCAGTATTGAATGCTCCTTCTTTTTTTTTGCTTGGTATGGTTGCATAGCAACATTAAGCTAGACATCTTGTGTTTTTAATCCTACAAAGATCATGTCCAATGGATCCGGACCGTTCCTAATTTTCCAAGTTTGACTTTGGAATAACCAAAATGAAGAAAAAAGAATGAGTTTTTAAAATGAAGCTATCATTTGTATGAAGGACTTAAATCGTGCTTTACATGAACAGCATATTGTGGGGCCTTATGTGCAATCTTTGTGTGGTTTGAAACAAAACATATTGCCATTCCTTTGCCAATCTACACAAGTTGTATTTCTAGATAACACTTTGAAACAAGTTCAAAATAATCAGATCTATAATATATCCTCAATGAAGGAACAAAGGGTTGTACCCAATGTCCCAATTCTACAATGTGCCCTCTCCCTTCTCTTATTTCTCATAACCTGGACCACTGCACATCTCAACGAGAGTTGAGGGGGGAGGAATGGGACTTGGGCTCAGAGATATATTTGCCTAACCATTCGTTTTTGAAGTCTACAGTGGTTGGAATTATGAGAATGGTCACTGTCGCACACAATGTTTAAGAAGGCTGTTATTTTTCTTATGACTCTAAATGATCTGGTTGATTTTCCTTTTTTACCCCTTCTTTAGAATGCCTGCAGGGTAAATCGGTTGCACAAAGTGGTCTTGCATACTTCTATGAGCGCTTTGCTGTGAGCTGTCCTAGTATAAAGTGTGTTGTTTTTTTGTTGTGAACTTTTTTAAATGATACTGGAAATCCAACAGAGCCATGTCAGCTGACCTCAGTTTATCTGTTCTTTTTGTTGAAAACTTAATCTGTCTGATCTTCTTGATGCTATTCTAGGGCTTCCTAATTTCCATGAGATCAGTTTTGACTCCTCCATTGCTCTGACTCCCGTCTAGATTAGATTGGCTGTGTTCTTTTCTTCTACTGCTGTATTATCCACCCTGTTCTCTCTCACTTCATAGGAGCCTGAAATCTGAATGAGTTTCAATCTAACGCTGTCTTTTTTGACAGGGAACTGGTTAATATTTTAACCAGTTTTAAATTCGGAGATCTTGGAACACACACACACACACACACACACACACACACACACACACACACACACACACACACACACACACACACACACACACACACACACACACACACACACACACACACACACACACACACACAATTACTGGGAGTCAAAGGAATTCATGTTTTAAATTGGTCAGCAGTGTCTATTGTATATGTTGTGTCCAATGGATAACCATATAGTATTCAAAAGTGTTCCTTCAGAGTGTTAACACATTTCTATGAGAGTTTCTTTCACCTTTTATATATCTGTATGAGTTTGTGTAATGTTGTCCTAAATGAAATAGCCAACTCAACACTGTTATCTGAATACAGTTGTGTGTCTTTTATGTTTGTTATTGTGTTTTACGTCTAAATGAATGATAAAACGTTGATTCTTCTACCATTAACTTTTTTTAAAATGTTTTTTAATGGTGAAATGGTTCAGTCATTGTATACAAATGTGCCAATAAAACAAATCCGAACCTGACATACAAATGTATTTGCTGTGTAGACAAATTGTTTACATGCTTGTTTCTAATGGTACCTAAAATACAGCACTGTTTTAATAATATTCAACAAAAGTCATTTGGATTTGTCCAGAATTGTTTTAAGAATCCGTTTTGAGCAGCACATCAAATTATTGGTTCATGGATGTGATATAGACTATGTTAGTTAGATTCTTGCAATATCTGTTTGGCTAATGGCTATGTTAATACAATATTCCAATGAGTTTTGTATCCCTTTTTAATTCCAAACTTATAAGTACATACATGTTGCCACAGGCGCCCTCTTCCGGCAAAAACGCAGTAAGACTGGGTTGAAGGGTTGTCAGGTTTGATTAAGCTTTGCATTATGCCTTTAAAATTGAAGACTGTTTCAGGTCCACAATCAGATGATTGATTCTGCTGGAACTTCCAGCCTGGAAGGGCATGTGAGTTGAATAATGAAACGATAAATAACGCACTTGGCTGGCTCTAGTCTCTACGACCTCTTCTTATTATGAGCTAAAGAACAAAAACATTATGGGGGGATGATCCACACAAAACATGGCAACCCGATACAACCAGACGTCAGTGGTCTGCGGCTGAGGGCAAAACGCTCGTCAAGTCTACGTGAGCATTTCACTTCCGGTTGGTGGACTTCAATATAAGAGTAAAGTTGACTATTAGTTTATTTATTTTTATTTTTTTATGAATAATAACAAATATTAAATGAAAAGGTGCTGTAGACCTTATCAGGAATAAGTACCAAAAAAGTGTGTTAATGTACGTTTTAGGTACCTTATAACACATATTATAAAAAAGAAAGGAACACTTCACCCATATTCAATTTTCATATGGAGATGATGGAGAAAAAAGGCAAAATATTCTTTTGATTTATACTTTTTTTATTTATACCACTCGGTGTGTCAATTGCCGAAGCCAGCAGATCTACAAGTACAAATCAGGCTTAACCTGAGAGTCAAATAGAGGCAAAGCGGAACCCAAGAAGACAGACAGGGGCAGAACAAGAAATATGGCAGATGAGAGAGCACACAGCAACAGCAGACACTGCAGGACAGGGAGAATGACAATCCATGAAGATGCCACTGCCAGTGATATAGGAAAGGGAGAAAATAAATAATTTTCTTATGTGGAGTGGTGTTTGGTGGAGGAAGTAACTGGCCTATTATCAGATCTGGCAAGAGCAATACATTCTGTGAAACAGCAACATTCAACCTTTGATGGATAATTTTTGGAAAGATGTAGCCAGATAAAGTCAAGTGCAGTGTGGGAACATTACGGGTTTGGTTCAAAGAGTGAATGTGATAACAGCTTTACCTTAACTGTAAAGACAGATAGGCGTCCTGCTGGTGTGATTCCACTGAAACAGCCAGGGAACCACTATGGTGATGGTGAATAAACCATTCATGAAGCCAGTGTCATTTATAGAAGGTATTATGGTAATATATATATATATATATATATATATATATATATATATATATATATATATATATATATATATATATATATATATATATATATATATATATATATATATATATATATATACTGTAGGTCTATCTATTAAAGATGGTCAGGTAATAGCTATTAAAGTAAGTCATTCTAAAGGACCAAACTGTAAATAATAAAAGACACTCCTACATGAATAAATGAAATAAAACATATTCACGATCTGTTATACGGTGCTTATTTATTTATAACATGTATTATTGCTCAAAAAACCTGTTGCTACTTGCTACTCACGATCAGTTTACTCTTATTTTTAAGTCCGCCAACCGGAAGTCAAGTGCAACCGACTTGACAGTCAAGCGCTTATGATGATTATTATACTGACGCAACTGCTTTCCCCTTTGCTTTGCTAGCTTTTTGTTCGGGGCTTGTGTGTAACTGGTAACTAATGGAGTAGCCATTAATCCATCATAGACGGAAGATAAACGGTACAAACGGACAGTTTACCTTGATACGGTAGTCTACTGGGTGAGTATGGCCGTCATAACAACACACAGGACACTATGTGAGCTAGTAGCGAGCTTAGCAACGCATGTGATATGAAGCTACAGCCAGGCACTGTGAAAAATTCCTTCTGCATCTGATGCACGTTCCCTTGTTTACAGACATCATTGAGCTGCTGCGGTGTGGTTCTCATACAATCGCTTCATGCGGAACGATTTACAGATGTTCCTTCACTAAAGAAACAATGTGTTACGTCAGATATTAATTGCCATATCGTTGATTGCACAAGAAAAGACAAAGGCTCCCTGTTCCCAACATATGTGGGTTGATGCTCTCTGTCTGTCCATGCTATTATTGATAAAGCGTTCTTGCTCTTGGCCATATTGCTGCTTGTTCAATAGTAGCTTTCTACACCACAGTACAGTCTTTTCTTTTGCATTTTCATTTCAATAGCGTGCTTGCTAACTTTTAGTTATAGCTACTTAACTAGTTTGTTGTTCAAATCGGATGGTTTTAACTGGGTGTCATTGCATTGGAAATCAGACATTGCTGTGTTCCTCCTGGCCTCACCGATTGTAGAAGTGTGCCAAGCATGTATTTATTATAGGCATAGATTGAACATTATTGTTATTGTCATGGTCGTTTTGTTTGTTGTGCATTTTGAATGTGATATATTGATGATTTCCAGACCGTTATGAGAAAGAGTAAACACTAACGACCCTTTGCATTCGTGGAAGGTGTGAATTCTATCACAACTCCAGGATGTGTTAATGTCTTCAACCAGTCTTCTTTGTGCAGACATACATGCGGTATGAATGCATGATAGACATGACATGTTTATAACATATTAAGTTACATACGTACAACAACTGAGTAGTTTGTTTAGTCTTGTGGATCAAGAAAGATATCGAATCTTTTTTTCTCAGGGACTGAAGTATCTTGGCAAATAGTTTCTAGCAAGTAGGCCTAGTCGAAGGTCCATTGTCATGAGTCATGACTATTGTCAGGTCGGATGTTAAGCTATCTTTATACTTTATTTTATATTATATTGTTATCCTATTATACTTTTTTACTTGTGTTACTACTTTGCTCTGTACTTGTTCCCTACACTTACCTGTGTCTTTTATTTCATCCTTACTGCTGTGCTGAATTCCCCTCAGGATCAATTAATATCTGTCTATATATTAAACAAATAGAGATCAGAATCTAATATCTGGAAATTGGAATGAACTTGGAATAAATAGTTGATCTTAAGCACCACCTCCTCTCAGTTTGAAAAGTTACGGCTCTTTTTTTGTTCTTTGTTCTGATTTGGGGGTCTCTAGTTGGAATTCTACTCTTGTAATCCATTATAGCTTAAGCTACCCCCAAGGTTTGATGTATTTTTTGTGACTTAATGTAATGTTGACACAAGTGCAACTGCAGCCTGTCTTTTACAGCCCTGCCCTAACCAGTAGGACTATTTTTACAGCCCTGAATCTTAACCAGTAGTTGTTAGGTGTATTGTTTACAGTCAAAGATCCTGCTCCAAGCCGGGGCTAGTGATTCAAGCCCCCCACTGTAAAGCCAGCTAGGCTCCTATAATTATATTGTATAGAGTCATTGCCGCCGTAGTCCTATATCAATTTTTTAAATATTTTTTGATATTGTGACCACACACACACACACACACACACACACACACACACACACACACACACACACACACGGTGGGACACAACGTTGTATGTATGTATGTAGTATGTAATCAAGTCCCGATTCAACCAGCTTGGTCTCCTTTCTGTGGAGTAGAAGTACATGAATTATCTTTTTTTTGCTTAGCATTTATTTGATAATGTATCTCTTTAGGTGGGAGAGATACATTTGGAGACATTTGAGGACATCATCATGTCGTAGTACATCAAAGAATGATCTTTGTTTTTTTTACTTGCCATTTATTGGATAACATACCTTTTGGAGGGAGAGATAGACTTTGAGAACAACCAGAACATCACTGTATTCTCATCTAGAGGCCTGAAGTGATGACCCACCTGCACATGGTGCTCAACACTGACAAAATGCACACTGCTATGCTGCTTAATAGCTGCACACTCTACTCTGGATGGAACATATTGCACACATGCTTTGTCCAGCCATACAACCCGGCTGTCATCATAATCACGCTGGCTCCCGTAGCTAACCGGCTCATGGGACTATGCAAAGGCAAGGCACGTCCATGAAATGACACCATCAGACTCTCAAAGGGAAGGGAGTGACTCAATTTATGAAGGCTGCTGTAATGAAAAACAAAAAAACAAGTAATTCAATGTATGATGACACACGGCTATATTCCTCCACGGGAATGTGTCAACTGAAAATGCAAACAAATCCATATAGGGCAAGACATCAAAAATGCCTCATCTCTGGCCATCTGGTGTGAGGTACTGTAGGAGGCAGTACAGTCACTGTGCAGGAAGGGAAGCTGTATGCGTTTAGCTTATATAACCTCGGGTGGGCACTCAATATGGAGTTGGTTCTCTGAAGTTTTCTGTCGAATTTGGGGAATTGTGAGTGTCTGTTCAGCTGTCAATGTGTCCTTGCTATGGGCTACGGGGGAAATGACCCCATACCAGCCCAGCTGTGCCTTTTGATGGAGCAAGGAAGGATGAGGACAGGTTTCATTCCGGCTTATAGCCCACATGTGCATGGAAGTTCATTTTAGGACAGGAGATCCGTCTGTGGGCTGACAGAACAGCAGACGTTCAAACACATTCACTTGAACCACTACAAGCTACGCAACGCTACGCGTTATGAGCTTGTAGATCTGCTATATTTGGCCTAGAGATTTGGTGTGTTGACGGAAAAAAAGCAGTCCAATACAGTTGTAACTCAAATCTGTTTGACTAAGAATAGAGGGTTTAAGTCGTTAAACTGACTGGTAAATTAACTAACATTTGGTAGTTTCTCTGATCTCACAAAGAAATAAGCTAATCGTCTAGAGTTTCCATGAATTTATTGCAGGATATGAAAATAAACATATAGTTTGTCATCTTGACTAACTTTCATCTGACCAAATCCTAATCTACCTCAGTTTTGTTATGCCATTATGCAATGTGTTGTTATATTACATACCAGGAAGATATTTTTTAAAGCTATCAATGTGGCAAGCACACTCTGTGTAAAACCAACCAAATTTACAGAGAGAAAGTGGTCAAATAACAATCATTCATTATCCCAAAAATGATATTAAGAATATGGGCACCAGGTAAAGTTGACAGACATTACCATGTGCCACTGCAATTAGATGAGGTTACTGTGTTGTAGCGGCTCTCAGCAAGCAATGATAATGTAAAGACAGGCTAAATGTACTTTATCTTTAGAAATACAAATGATAAAATGGTTACACCGTACACAAAGTCTTGGAAAATTATTTAATACATTAATAATGATGCACTTCCTAGTTGGATGAAACTAAGTACTGTAATAACCATACAGTATCTTCTGCTTGAACCCCATTCCTGGTTCTCAGGGAGGAACAAACTTGCAGATCACGCTAAGATCATTTTGATGCAAAATGTTTCTTCATCATTGTCAAATTAATCACATATAAAATCGTAAAATAAAAGAGTATCAAACAACAATGTGCTCCAGTTTTTTTTTGCCATCCTGAGGCAATCTTAAGAATAGTCTCTGCTCTGGCTGTTTCTCAGGCCAGTTTAACAGTTTGGTGCCAATACTGATATTAACGAGGAAAAAAAAACGAGAAAAAAACAACGAATATCGATATATTAGCTGATATTATTTTGTCTGTCTGTCTGTCTGAGTGATTATCAATCAATCAGTGGTTAGTCTTTTTTCTCTTCTAGATACAGCTTGCTTTGTTCGTTCATGCATCCAGGTAAAGTTGTACCTGGCCCTGACTATCCCATCTGGTTATACTGTCCCCTTAGGGCACCATCTAGGTCTTTATGAATGTAGGAAGGAGTGGCTAATGTACCATTCTTACACCATTTTGTGCCCACACCTTCCCTCATGGTGAAAACCACTCTCTCAAAACCACTCTCTCCACACTGCATGAAAAAGTGTAGAGATGAAGGATAGGCCATTGTACTTTCCTATGTACAATGGCCAATTTGATTTATAACCTACCAAATTGTGTGTTTGGCTTTTCATCGCTGTATTTGTAAATGTTGCTCTCTTTTACCTGCAGGAATAAAGACCAAAGGCACTGCAGAGATATTCCAGGTTGACTGCATCGTCAACTCCACTACATTTCTCCTGGTTGCCTTCTCAAATGCAACATGGCGACTGTGTTTGTAGTCTGGCAGCATTACTGACCACTACCTTGGACTACAACCATGGAGAGGAAACGTAGAAAGAAATGAATCAAGCTGCTCAGGCCACAAGCCATGTGGACTCATTTTCCAAGCTCTGGCCCTGAACTGCTCTGAAACAACCTCTGATCTGTATCCTGCCACTATTTGTTCATGAGTAACTGAGATGCAACACAGAATGTCTCTACTTCCTGTGTGGGTGTCCGTGCTGCTAGGACTGCTGGTTGGCTACCTACCTGCCGTAGGGATGGAATCAGGGGGAGGAGCTAAACCTTCCTCTAACCACACCCCTACCTCAGACCCCCGCCCCACCTCTAGCTCCAACTGCTCCGATCACCTACTCAAGCTGGAGTTTTCCACCAATGTGGTAGAACACGGTAAGATTGTCTCCTTCCTGTTTGCTCTGTTCTCCATCCGACTTTGTACCTACCACGTCTAGTCAGATATCCTAATTGGCCAGCTGCCTTCCGAAAATGCAGATGGAGCCCGTGAAAATGTGTCAACTAAATGAGGTTCTGTTGAGCAAGGCACCCAGCATGCAGCTGCCCCCGAGCTACTGAGTGTCTCAATAGCACATAGTTCATAGAAGAACATGATTTTACTTGAAAAGGTTAAGAAAACATGTTGACCTTTTTAGAGAATGGTGTCGCTATAGGCTAATGGATTTCTGTGCATACACAGGACAAGCCGTTTGAATGAAATGAAAAGTGGAAACGAGGCCTCAGGCAGATGTTGAACTTTGTAAGCCTCACGCAGGCCCATCTGACAAGCGGCACACCTCAGACACGCCTGCTGATATGAACAAAATAACACATGCTCCTACACTGACGCTTCATAGCAAAGCCACAGGCACAATAAAAGGTGTTTGAGAGAGAAGTATCGGAATGGAGGAGAAAGACACAGAGAGACAGATGGATACAATGTGAAACAGAGCTCTTGAGATCCAGATGCAGGCTATTATGAAAGACATGCCCCCCAGTGGACGTTACCTGTTCACCTATCTTTGAACCGCAATCTCTGGTGTTCTTGCCCAGCCGTAAACCAACTCTCTGCTCTCCACTAATATCCTCTCATAATGACCCCTCTAGGGCAGATTCTAGCGACAATGGATATCTTAATGATACGAATGTAATACTAGCTCTCCCTGAGACACACCTCAGTGTCAGTAACATCAAATCATAATAGCAGCATTGTAGTTATGTTGAAGCGGGGATATAACTCGACCCATCCAACTGGTTTATGTAACACAGGGGTTTCCAAACATTTTCATGCTGTGACCCACCTGTGGATGTATTTTTGACCTAGGACCTACCATATTGTAGAGTAAAATTAATAATCGATAAAATCTCTATTGTTCATAAATAAAGTTACTAATGATGAAATGAAACAGACAGGGCCTGTATTTAAAATAAATGAATGATAGCTTGCCTTAACATTTTGTCAAGCATAAACGATACTCGCAACATATGCATTCATTTATTTTTCTCCAAAAATAAAATATTATGTTGGCCATCCTACGACCGGCCTGGCCCCTTGTTGTGACCCACTTATGGGCTGTGATCAACAGTTTGAACACCACCGATATAACCCACCATATTGCTCTTGTCGAGCTATCGATGGAGTTTGGTGTCCTACTGTATTGAGTGCAACAATATCTGACACTGCTTGAGCATGTATGTACAGTATGTAGATTTAGCAAAGTGGGTTCTTGTGGGAATTGTACATCGGTCCGCAACGCAGTAGCATTGTCGGTGTTGTGCTATTCTGCCATTCATATTGTCTTGCAACCTGCATTTTCAGTGTTATTCATACTTTATTGGGGGTGGGGGAAACTACACATTTCCACAACAGTTTGCTTTATATCTCAAAACTAATTTCTTGGTTCTAACCTGGGGCAACCTCCAGTAATGGAGCAATGTTCTCCAGACTGCTAATGCACTACTAGCTTACACTTGTTGTTTCTTCAGGCCATCTTATGTTCCAGGGATTTGGAAAGGCCTTGGCAACTAAACAGTTTAAACCCTGATACCATTTTTCTTCCCAAGGATAATTTGGGGATGTTTTTTGAGAAACACTCAAGAGCGCACAGTAAAATCCTTAATGTTACTTTAACTGTTCATTTTACTCCTTGGCAATGAAAGGCCTAACACTGAGGGTTTTAGTGTGCCCTGCTGTGGAAGGCAATACTTGGAGCCTGTAGTTGTGTCCTATTATGTAGTCTCTCTCTCTCTCTCTCTCGCTCTCTCTCTCTCTCTCTCTCTCTCTGTTAATCCATTGTGTCCCTAAACCTACAGTATTCAGCTGAATCTGACCTGGTGGTAATGGATAAAAACTCCTGTGGACATGTACTGTAGTCTAGCTGTAGCTAACAGCTGTTCCTCTGATAGGTTGGCGGATGTTTTGTCAGATGTTTACAAAGTATTTTAGATCAGTTTTGTTGTTCACAGCCTGAAACCGTCTATTCTGTCTGTGTACATGGAAAGCTGGAAACACTGTTTCATGTGTTCTTTTCTCCCCTTTTGTTTCCAGAGTACATTGTAGGATTTACGGGGTATTTCTCGGCCAAAGCCCGGCGCCTTTACATCAGCAGCGCCCTGCGTAACACCGGCGATGGAGCCTTGGACTGGCACATTGTTCCCCGGGAAAATCCTGCCTCAGACTTCCCCAGCGACTTTGAGCTGGTCCACATCCGCCAGGCATCGCCTAGCAACCTGTTGATCTTAGAGGACCACCCCTACATCAAGAGAGTGACGCCGCAACGGAAAGTGTTCCGAACACTCAAATACATCCCCTGTAAGTCAACAATAATATGTACCATTGCTAGAATGATCTATAAAGATACAGCAAGACATAATGCAGAATGTACCTTTTATTTCAGAAATTGAGTCTGTATTTCTGTTCTGTCTTGGCTATCTGTGTTGCAATTGCGGTTTGGTGGGGATCACATATCGTAGCTCTAGGTGGGGACCAGCCTGGGAGTGTTGATGTAGGTAGGGAGAAGTGTTTGTGTGTCCGTGGGTGCACAGAGAGAGAGAGAGAGAGAGAGAGAGAAAGGGAGAGTAATGGGAGGTTGACACTGGAGTCTGTGTGTGCCTGCCTTGGGAGTGTAGTTAGTGAGTTAATGGAGTGGGGGGATGGGTGGGTCAAGCCCACTGTACCTGGCATTGGATGAAAGGCTTTAGTGTGCCCCCACACAACCCCCAGCCCACCATATAACATTTGACTGAAGTCTTAACAATGACAGTATGTGTATCACTAGTAGAACTTAACACAGTTGTACTTTCCCAGAACTCGGGGAAAGACCTTGCAAAAGGTTCACTCCAATGTCCACTACTATTCAAATTACATTGTTTTTTTTAAATATTTGATTTGAGTGGATTTATTTGGTAGGTAAGTTATTCTGTCCATGAAGAACCAAAATTGTCAGATGAAAAGAAGCAGCTGGCGACTTCCAACAAGTAGGGGTTGGCCACTAAGTAGGGGTTGGCAGTGACGGGGACAAATACACATGGGGGGAATTGGCAATTTGGTATAATAAATAAATTGGGATGTACATTTCATTTGAAGTAAACTGAAGAGAACATCAAAATTTCCCCCGATCCTTGTGAAGGTGTGAAAGGCGTGATTAGCTAGTTGGTTGCTACTGCTAATTATCTTAATAATGGTGTTGTTTTGTATGGTTCTAGTGAGACTAGATTTACTTAAATGAGGCCAGGTGTAATGTGCCTCACTCACCTCATGATTTCAAGATGGAAAGGAGTGCAAGGGGATGAGAGAGATCGGCTAAATGAAGGTCCGGGGGAGTATGTTGATGTGGAGTAGTAAGTTGGATAAGGTAGTGGTACTGTACAGGGATATCGTTGTTATGTCAATGCAAGCACCTAGCAACATAAGCTGTTATTGATCTTCTTTTGAGGGGACATGCATATAGCCATACTAACAAACCCTGTTCTGAAAGGCTTGGCCTTCGACCATGCTGTAAACATCCTCTGCATCTTATTCTAACACAACTGTAAATGTGGCTGATGTATGTTGTTATGTAGCACCTGAACCCCCTGCACCCTGCAACGCCACTCGATGGAGGCAATCGTGGCAGTCATCCCGCCCCTTTCGCCGGACAAGCCTATCTCTTGCTTCGGGGTTCTGGCACTCCACGGGCCGCCACTCTAGCCGGCGTCTACTCCGGGCCATTCCCCGCCACGTTGCTCAGATCCTGCAGGCTGATGTCCTCTGGCAGATGGGACACACAGGTAAGACCCTGACGTTTAACCCACTGCCATAAGCGGCTCAGGTCATATAGATATGAAAGTATGGGCATTTAAAACGGAACAGGCCCATGGAAATTCTGAGGAAGTTCAGTGTCTTGAAATGCGATCATTTGAGCGAGAAGAATACAGTTTGTTTCCCAAATAATATTATTGGCAAGCCTTAACCCATTGAGACCTGACGCCGATTCTACATGTCTCCTAAATCTCAACAGTTTTCTGAAAAACGTATGTTTCTATATCAGTGGTGCTCAATCTTTTTCATGTCAAGGACAACCAAAATGATATGTATTTGGCCGCGGACCCCCATCAAAATATTTTGTTCCAGGGACCCCCAGAAGCAAAGATTTGAGTTAAAAATGTTTGCTTTAAAAATATATATGTTCAAAGATTTGCACACATTTTCACGAATTTTCAAAAATAGCAGATCTACAAGCTCGTAGCGCGGCACTCGGTGCCGCGCTATGAGCTTGAATATCTGCTATTTTTGAATAGCCCAAAGTGTAAAATAATGCTTTTTAGCTCAAATCTAAAAATGACACAGTTCCAGGTCTTAATGGGTTATAACGGAACAGGCCCATGGAAATTCTGAGGAAGTTCAGTGAAATGCGATCATTTGAGCGAGAAGAATACAGTATGTTTCCCAAATAATATTATTGGCAAGCCTTAAAATGCTTCAGAAACAATGTTTAGACTCTAAAGTGTTTTGAGGAGGTTCTAAATGGACCCTTACAGGTCTGTAACTCTGAGAGTGTACAAATGTAGCCCACTCTCAGACACTCAGAGTTATGGGGGTCCTTGACATTAAAAAGTTTGAGAATCACAGGTTTAAACCATCATACATTTCTCCATTGAAACCCACATAAAGGCAGTACCTTAACAGTGTTTGAGCTACTTGGTATAGTTAATGGTAGAGTAATAACTAGGATCCGCGACTGCCTTTGAATGTAACATGTACAGTATATTCATGTAATTATCAGATTTTCTGACTGACTTGACTGAGGTAGTTAACTTGACAGCAGGTCAGCATCTTATATTTAATCAACGGATGATATTGACTTATTGTAGTAAATGGTCATTAATTGGTTAATGGCATCAATTTGACTATTAGACAGACTTTAATCTGTGTGTGTGTGTGTGTGTGTGTGTGTGTGTGTGTGTGTGTGTGTGTGCACATATAGGCTCTGGGGTCAAGGTGGCAGTGTTTGACACAGGCCTCAGTGAGAAGCACCCTCATTTTAAGAATGTCAAAGAAAGGACCAACTGGACCAATGAGAAGACACTGGATGATGGTGAGGAGGATGAGCTTGATGACAATGCCAATTTTCTATGAGCTGGCTGAGATAAAGATCACATTGGACTGAAATTGTTTGCGTTTCAGCATGCATACTTGTATGCAAAATGATGATGATGGCCCCTTTCCTGTGACTGTGTGTCTCTCTCCAGGCCTAGGTCACGGTACCTTTGTAGCAGGAGTGATAGCCAGTATGAGGGAGTGTCAGGGCTTCGCCCCGGACTCTGAACTCCACATCTTCAGAGTCTTCACCAACAACCAGGTACATAAACATTCTCATTCATGCTTCGTTGTGCACCGGTGTCTCATACCAAAAACAGCTGCTATTTTCGGCATGTGTTGCCATCATACAGTATAAACAGGGGTGCACCTAACTGGTGCGCATGCGCACCCAAAATAAATAATGCGCGGCACATCAGACGACGCAAGGCGCTTTTGCGTGCGAACAGCTGGGACAGGAATTTCCAAGCTTTTATTTTTTAGCAAAGCAGAGGCTGTTAGAGGCACTCGTCACCGATGATGAACGCACCGTAATGGTGCAAAATATGCCATGAACGTCCCAATCTGGCGGATAAAAGCAGCGCAGCACAGGGCAACAACCTTGGGGGGTTCACCAAATGGCGTGAGAAAAAAAAAACGGCGAAAAACTGCGGAATTTGGAAGCAGAGCGTCCTTTTTTCTTGCGCACCCCCCCCCCCCCCCCCCCAACAAAACGGGACGGGACCATTTATTTGGTGCGCAGCAAGTCACATCTCCAGGTGCTCTTCTGAGTACTAGACCTAAAAAGTTATGTGCACCCCTGAGTATAAATTAAGCTGTTTTTTGGCTGTTGATTTGAATAAACAGTGAATGTATCACTGTTTCTGATACAAGGTGGAAGTTGCAACAGTTCGCTAAGTTGCACATCATATTCTCTGGTCCAACAAACAATACAAAATTTACCAGAAATGTCTAACCTACAGGTTTCGGTTGTATTTACAATAATTCTTATTACTATATAATAATTTTGAATCAGGCTTTACTTGTTGGCACTGAAATGCAAAATATCTACCTGTCAATGTCTTCATGTCAATGTTTATGTTTATTCAGCTTTCAGCATGATCACAGGTTTAAAAAGACAGGAGCCATTTAAAAACACTGAATTCTTTTGCTGATTACAATATAAAACAGTTCATAATTAAAAAAAAATCAGTCATTTAATAGTCTGCACGTATGGTGATTTCTTGTATATCTCAGTTCGGCTTCTTGGGATGTCCAGTGTGTTTGAGTTCCTTGTTTGGTGACCAGAGCTTCAGGCTCTGAACATACAGCCATCTTGCCAAACTCTGCCTCCAGTCACATGATGTTCTGAAGCAGCCATTGTGTGATTCGTTTTGTCTTTTTCCCTTTCTCTATCAGGTTTCTTACACCTCATGGTTCCTGGACGCCTTCAACTATGCCATCTTGAAAAAGATAGATGTTCTCAACCTCAGCATCGGGGGCCCTGACTTCATGGACCACCCCTTTGTTGACAAGGTGATGACGCACTTCATGGTTATAATGCTGTCTGAAGAAAAATTAGGAAAGGGTAGTGTAGCATCTAACACCCCATCCTCACTGCCATCCTCAAGTTATATGCCGTGTTGTTGCTTAATTTCTTTCCACTCATTAGTTAATTTGATTGGTTCAGGCAATGTCGCTGTGCCATGGCCGGCACTACATATCAGGAAAGTTTGTCTTGCGATTTCTTTGTCAGATCGCTCGCTCGCTGGCAGACAGGATAGGGTGTAAAGGCTAATGATGGATATTTTGAGAACTAGAAAGGAAAACCGTGGCATACATCTCTTCACCTCACCCCCCTCAATTTCACCTGTCTGTCTTTGCTTTCCTAATGTCTCAGGAAGGCAAACTTAATTGCCCTTTTCTCTTTTTTTCTTTTGTTTCTTTGTTTACATTATGACTTTGATTGACAGGTATGGGAGCTCACCGCCAACAAAGTGATCATGGTCTCAGCTATCGGCAACGATGGACCTCTGTACGGGTATGTTTATCACCACCCGCACACTTATGGATTTCATAACAGCAGCTATTGTTTCCTGTTCATTGTCACAATTGTATATGTATTTAGATGTGTGACATATTTGCTCTTGTTTTTGTCTTTCTGTCTTTTTCACACAAACGTCATTGGCTCAGGACCCTGAACAACCCAGCAGATCAGATGGACGTGATCGGAGTAGGAGGGATCGACTTTGAGGACAACATCGCCAGATTTTCTTCTAGAGGCATGACAACCTGGGTATGCTAGACCAGGAACGGTCTCTTTCTCTCACTTTCTTGCGCTCTCTCTCGCACTCAGGTGTCGCTTAAGGGCAAATGCCATCGTTCAGAAGTCTTTGCACCACACAGCAACTTATCTATCTGCAGTAGACCAAATCACACAGCCACCCTGGGATCTGCACTCTGTTCCTTCAGTCATCCGCAGCGTAGTTCTGCCCCTTCGGTCGTATCCAGTCAGGCATTTCAACACTCTACACATACCAGCTCTTTTATCAGTCATAGACCCAGACTGACTCTACTTGGGGATCTCATTTAGCTGTAACTCCCTGAGTGCCCACCCCCAACTGTCTACTCAGCCAGTTAGCCCCTCCAGATCCTTTCTCTGTATTCTTAACCAGTTTTTCATATTCACAGTCAGTCAACCACAAAAGTAAAAACAGAACTGTCCCACTTTCCTTTTGGCCCATTATCCTTCTCACTTTCTCGCTCCATCTTTCAGTTTCTCCAGCCTTCACTCTCTGTTTTGCTCTCCATCTGTCACTCCTGGCTCTGTCCATTTGTGCCATAAACCATATTTTCAAATGCTCAGCTTCTCATTGTCACTTTCTCTCTTCATCAACTACGTCATTTTGCCTTCTGTTTCTCTCTCTCTATCTCTATGCAGGAGCTGCCAGGCGGCTATGGCAGGGTGAAGCCTGACATTGTGACCTACGGGTCAGGGGTCAGGGGGTCGGGGATGAAGGAGGGCTGTCGCTCCCTGTCTGGCACCAGTGTGGCATCACCTGTAGTGGCCGGAGCGGTCACCCTGCTGGCCAGGTCAGTATCATAACCCTGCAAGTGTCCATATCAGGAATTTAAAGATCTAGATTGTGTTATTTTGTATATTCTTTGTATTTCTTTTTTTTATATATTCAGTTTGGTTTTACAGGACAATGTCCAATATTTGTGTTTGTAGCATGTTCCAATGTGTAAGCTGCCCTCACTCAAGAAGATAAAAGGCATCCCTATTTTGGGCATGTCATTATAGGCAACGTGTCGCGATGCAACACACTGTGAGCTTGTAGATCGGATATTCTAGCTAATGGTGGTACAACGAATTATATAGGGCTTAAGTGGTTAAGTAATTTTCTTAAGAGGAGATGAGCCCTATTTTAATTTCTGAAAATGTTAAAATGCATGACTAAAGTAGCAGGCCCTTAAAAATATTTCTCAGTCACTCGTTATCTCTTTAGTCTCGAGTGAAAACTCTGTTGTGGTTTCGCATTCCCGGCACGGATGTGTGACTGGACAGATAGCAGATATGGTTGTTGTTAAACACCATACCACCCTTCCTGTCTACTAAGACACACTCCCTTCTCCCTGGGGAACAGCACATTTAAAAGGGAAATTACACTGATATACGTGTAATGTCATGAACATTACCACCAGCCCGCTTTCTCTCACACACACGCACACGCACACGCACAAACACTAATACAATCCTCCTTCTCTAACCTCCAGCACTGTGCTGAACCGAGAGTTGGTGAATCCAGCATCTATGAAGCAGGCTCTGATCGCTTCGGCCCGCAGGCTGCCTGGTGTCAACATGTTTGAACAGGGCCACGGTAAACTAGACCTGATCAGAGCTTACCAGATCCTCAACAGCTACCGACCCCAAGCCAGGTAGGCCTGTAGACACACTCAAGAGTCTTTTACACCATGGGAATACAATGCACACAGACAGAGATACAGGCATGAACGTGTCATAGCAGGGTGCACATGTATCAGAATGGGCTTGGACTCATTTAGATGCACACAGGTATTAACGTGTAAATGTCACACACTAAAAAGTATAAATACAGGCAAACGCATGAAGCTGCACCTTATAATTCCTTTTATGTCTTTAACATTTAACATAGAATCTTATCCTAATTGCACCTCACTCGATAATTTGGACATAAAGGCCCATATTGTAATAACCTATGTATGTCTTTGAACTCCCACTATATGTGTGGTCGCAATGTTATATGAACACACACATTGTACACACAGACTACTTTCACTATCATTGTGTGTTTTTCTGTCTGTTTAGCCTGTCTCCTAGCTACATCGACCTGACAGAGTGTCCATACATGTGGCCTTACTGCTCTCAGCCCATCTACTATGGAGGAATGCCCACCATTGTCAACGTGACCATTCTAAATGGCATGGGCGTCACCGGAAGGATTCTCGACAAGGTGCAGTCACACACACACACACACACACACACACACACACACACACACACACACACACACACACACACACACACACACACACACACACGTCTATATTGTGCACAAACACTGTGACATAATTTCATTCAGGTTACAACTCTGGCAGAAATATCTGAGAATGGACTCAACTGGGGAGATCTCGAAAGAACCGCCAATAATGGAATGATGTGGAAGACATTTTGTCAATGGCTTATGCTCCCTAGAGGAGCAAAGGGCTTAAGTCTAGTAAAGCACAACTCTGGTGTTGTACTTCACCAAAGGATTTCTGACTTTCGATTTGTTGTTCACAAAATCTTTAAAAGTTGACTGTGGAATATCAGGATCTTTTACAATACAAATAAAAAACACTTCAATACAAATCAGAATTATTTTTATTGCCATGTATGTTTTGCAGATATGAAGAATATGCCTCATTTGTTGCATTCCACTGAATAACAGTATAGAAACATCAATTATTTACAACTATTGACTCAAAATATAAAGATAAGCAAAGATATAAAGGAGAAACGGTGTGCACCAACACACCGTAGTGGTACCATCCCGATGTTCCACCTAAATAATTAGAATCGTGTTTAACTGTAGGGAATTGACCAGTTGTTGAATGACATTTACATTCACCAGAGAGTTTGATTCTTGTCATGATGTCATATAGATACATTTGTGGAGGTAACCAAACCAATGGCATCTAAATGATAATGTCTCCAACAGTGTTAATTGTGACTGGGCAAATGTGTATTTAGTTTTAGTCGTAGTCTTTTGAATAACATTTCATTTTGTTTTTGTCACGTTTTAGTCATCTCAAATGTTTTAGTCTAGTTTTAGTTGACTAAATATCATGAGAATTTAGTTGACTAAAACTACAGTTGTAGTTGTTTTAGTCGACAAAAAAATATTTTGGCGGGCCGTGATGGCGTGATGGTGTAGTAATGCCTGATTTATACTTAGCTGCATGCCGAAAATATCTCACAAATGCAAGCTACAACTTGTAGATTGTAGATCGGCTATTTTTGGAGCACAACACCTGCACGCAACCAAGCATTAAATGACTTGTAACTAACATTTTAGTCTAGTTTTTAATTGTCAGTATATGTTGTCATAGTCTTTGTCATCATAGCTTAGTTTTTATTTAGTTTCGTCTTTGAAAAAAGGTAGTCGACTAACATTTTTCGTCATAGTTTTAGTTGACGAAATTAACACTGGTCTCCATCCTGTGCAGCCTATCTGGCAGCCCTACCTGCCTCAGAACGGTGACCACATTGACGTGGCGGTCTCCTATTCGCCGGTGCTGTGGCCTTGGGCAGGCTACCTGGCCATCTCCATCTCGGTGGCGAAGAAAGCAGCATCATGGGAAGGCATCGCTCAGGGTCATGTGATGGTCACCGTGGCATCACCTGCAGAGAATGACGTGAGTAGCTTCAAATTTGTATATAAGCAATATTAATATGATAAAATGTAATCGATCATCTTTGTCATTACTATTCATAATGATCCTGTGCTGTGTATTGTAGGTCTAAATTGTGCTACCAACCCTATCAAAAAGTAGTGGGAAATATCTATTCTTTTTAGTACCGTATGGAAAAACATTTCTTCTGTGTTTTTTTGTTTTGTTTTTGTTAGCTAGACCATTCGGTCTAGATAAGTTACTCTCTGAGTTTTTATCTTTTTTATCTTGTACAATAAAAACTTTGATTATTGCATTTCTTTGCACAGAACAGTGGCAACAACGTAGCACCCGTAAGTGACAGTGTGTGTCAACCAGAAAAGTAAACTAAATACTTTCCTGTTCCTCTTGTGCAGTCTGAGGTTGGGGGTGGGGAACTGACCTCCACGGTCAAGCTGCCAATCAAGGTGAAGATCGTACCGACTCCACCGCGCAGCAAGAGGGTGCTGTGGGACCAGTACCACAATCTCCGCTACCCGCCTGGCTACTTCCCCCGGGATAACCTCCGTATGAAGAATGACCCGCTAGATTGGTGAGTGGTGTCACTGTGTTTCATATGCCTCTCCTCTTTTATTTAATTTAAAGCAGTTTTGTGGCTATTTTTACAAGAGCCTGTTTGGGGGTGGGTTGGGGGGGTGTTAAGGTAAAAAGAATAAAATTAATCAGTTAAGTTGTGTCTGCTGCTCTCTCGATGTCTCCCATCTGTCTTTTTTTGCCACAACCAGCTTGATTCTTCCTCATTGTTTTTTCTATGAAAATGCTAAATAGTTTGAGTGAAAAACACTGTATCGTTCTCTGTATTTCCAGGAACGGAGACCACATCCACACCAACTTCAGAGATATGTACCAGCACCTTAGAAGTATGGGATACTTCATTGAGGTTCTGGGAGCACCCATCACCTGCTTTGATGCCAGCCAGTATGGTGAGAGCACTAGGCAAAACTATTGATGTCACCTGTCCCGAGTTGTGGGGTGACCATAGCTAAGTGGGTAGAAGTGTCCCTGAGCAAGACACTTTTCCCCTAACAGCTTCCCTATTGTCCATGAACGCATCATAGCCATCTAAGCAATCATCAGCTGGGGGAAGCTATAAATGCAATTACCCTTTCCCTCACTGCTGCAGCGGTAGATGCATAATAAGCCCAATTTATTCAATGTCATGCAGCTCAGCGCACACCAAAAATAGCTGATCTACAAGCCGATCTACTTGTAGATAGGCTATTTGTGGCACACAGCGTGTTGTACGACAGAGTAGAAATTTAGCAATAGAAGTGCTGAAGGCTAAACCATTCAACGTACTAATCATTACACGTCACTAATCACCTCTTGCTCATTAAGTCTAGCCATCTTATGAGCGTCAAGACATCAAACTAAATGTCTGCACTCTGTGTATCCCACTTCACAGGCACATTACTGATGGTGGACAGCGAGGAGGAGTACTTTCCAGAGGAGATCACCAAACTGAGGAGAGACATCGACAACGGCCTGTCGCTCATTATCTTCAGCGACTGGTACAACACCTCCGTCATGAGGAAGGTCAAGTTCTACGACGAGAACACCAGGTATAAGCTCCACCGCGTGTGCGAACACACACACACACACACACACACACACACACACACACACACACACACACACTCACACATATACTATACTGAAGTAGAATGATGTACATCTTGTGACATCTTAAAGCTGTTCTGAGGGAAGTTCTTGTACAAGTCCTACTGTGTTAGTTTTCCGTTAGGATACACAAAGGATACTCTTTGAGTCTCCTACCGGAGACATAAGTATCTTTCCACCGGTAAATTATTGGCTTGGGAATGCGACAAAAACAAAAAAATATCAGTAAATTCAAGGCTTCATAGGGTGTGTAATGGATAGAAAATAAGTCATTTTTTGGGTGAACTACTTCTTTAATGTCTCCTTGGTCTAATATAGATGAAGGACATTGTGGGGTTTCATGTTCACAGCTTAATTTCTCATGCAACAGAAATAATTCATTATGGCCCCTCATTGGCTCCATTAATATCCCATTTCAACTGTCACAGTACATCAGCAGGTCCTTAGAAACTGTTAAATACAGTTAAATATAGCCTTTGGGTCCTTCAAAATAGTTTATATTTTTCATTTAACCACTTAACCCCTATATACTTCACTGTACGTCAAATAGCAAGAATAGCAAATCTACAAGCTCACAACGTGTCGCGTTTCAACGCATTGTTTTTTATTGTTATTTTTGCAGAATGTTCGCCTATTTTTGCCAAATGTTTGCCTATTTTAGTGAATGTTTGTCTATAATACCATGGCTAGAATAAGGCTGCTAGGGTTCATTTGGTTAAAACAAATGGATCTTATTATTCTTTTGAGTTATATATTCAGCATACATTAAAAACAACGTCAGTTCAGACTTTTTAAGACAAAACCAGTCTCACTGTACCAGTATTCAGTTAGGCCTGTCAATATTACCTCTGAATTATATCTATCGTATAGCTTTACCTTTCTTTCCACTCCACATCTTTAACATGGAGACACCACCACACTCGTGAGTTATTTTGAACACGCTGGCCCTGATGGATGTTTTGCCGTTATACAGTATAATGGTTGTAATCAATCTGAATTCTTGATGTGATCTCTATGCAGTGTTTTTTTTATTTATTTTTATTATTAGTAATTATCTTGCCTTCAGGCTGTGGTGGATGCTGTGTTGGCTCTACTATGGGAATTATTTAGTTGATGCATACTGCTGTCGGCAGTGGTAGATAATTAAACTCTAGTGCTGTGTAAATGTTCCTCAAGCATAATATATGGTTTGTTGATTACAATGTCATCCAAGTGATTTGCTCGTGTTATCTGCGGGCAGGAACAGGTGCTTTGTAGATTATATTGTGTGTAAAAATGACATTTCTTCACTTGATTTGTAGGCAGTGGTGGATGCCGGACACAGGGGGCGCTAATGTACCAGCACTGAACGACCTGATCTCAGTGTGGGGAATGGCCTTCAGCGATGGCCTGTACGAGGGAGACTTCACCATGGCTGATCATGACAGTAAGACGCAACTTTTTGTCTTTAATCTGTCACTCTGACATACACCCACCAGACAAACACAGCCCTTGTCTTTCTCTCAGCACACTGCAACAGTGGTGGAGGAAGTACTCGGATGTATTGCTTAAAAGTACAAAGTAACAATACCGCAATATAGAAATGCTCTGTTACAAGTGAAATAAGTAAAATACCTGTATTCAAGATTTTACTTAAGTAAAAATACAAAAGTATTGGAATGAAAAAAACTTAAAATAAGTAAAAGTACTCAGAATTTCAAAGTTTCTTAAAGTTTTCAAAATGTGTTAATATTAATATTTATATGTATTTGATAATAGCTGATCTACAAGCTCATGTGAGCTTGTAGATCATTTATTTTTAAATAGCTGAAGTATGAAATAGTATATACGTGTTACAAAGTAGCTATTAGCTTAAGCTTTCAAATAATTGTAGTGGAGTAAAGAGTACAGTATAAAGTATTGAGAACTTGCTACTTACTCAAGAAAGGAAAAAATACCTCAAAATTGTACTTAATTACAGTACCACCACTGCTACCAGCACACTGCAACACCCAATATTTTTCTTATATATTTCTTATATATTTCTTTTCACCGGATGCTTTGGAAAGTTGTGTTCTCATATTAGAATACAATTATCAACCAGCCTTTCTCTCTCCCTGCGCCACTCCTTCTGTTCCTCTTTCTATCACTCTGTGTCTTCTAACTCTTTACAGTGTACTATGCCTCAGGCTGTAGCATCGCCCGTTTCCCAGAAGATGGAATAGTGATTGCCAAGAACCTGAAAGACCAAGGTATCAGCCTCATTCTTAAAGTATTGAACCAAGCTGAGTGCAACGCTGCCTGCAAATTATGTTCTCACTGGTAACATCATTAGCGTTTGCTTCCCCTCCACAGGTCTGGTAAATGGCCGTGCTAATGAAGGCCAATCGTCTCGACTTGTGTCTTATCTATTCCAACATAACACTATAGTGTCTCACCCACTGGTGAGCAGTGAGGATATTGCAAGTGCGCCCCCAAATAATTGACAAAACACTGCAATTGTATTTATAATATAACATTAATATAAAATAAAATAAAAATGTCATGGTATTTTTTCTTTCAAACTTTCAAAATGAGTTTTCATTGTGATACCGATAAACGGGAACTTAAAGTAGACCGTGTTGGTTCCTCTGATCCAAGCCGCAAAACACAATCGATTCGACTGATCAATAAAATAAACATGCTCTGAAAATGCACGCTGCCCAGCCAGCCCACCCATCTGACCACTTAACACGCCAGCTGGGATAAGTTGTCAGATGGGTGGGCCGTGAACACTCAGATGGCTATGATGCGTTCATGGGCCATAGGGAAGCTGTTAGGGGCAAAGTGTCTTGCTGTCTTGAGACCTAAAATGGGCCCTGCTCCAGAAAAGGTTGAGAACGTGTGTGTGTGTGTGTGTGTGTGTGTGTGTGTGTGTGTGTGTGTGTGTGTGTGTGTGTGTGTGTGTGTGCGCGCGCGCGCACGCACACAGGTCTGGAGGTGTTGAAGCAAGAGACAGCGGTGGTGGAAGGTGTTCCTATTCTGGGGTTGTACCAAACACCCTCTGACGGTGGTGGTCGGATCGCTCTCTATGGAGACTCCAACTGCATAGATGACAGCCATAGGCAGAAAGGTAAGACAATCACCCTCTCTCTGTGAATGTGAATTACGGAGACAGAAGTGAATAACATGACACGATGAAGCTTTTTCTTTATTTGTGAAGGCGAAATTCTGTGTATTTCTTTAACCCATTCAATCCGGGAACGCATGTGTGTCATTTTAGATTTCTTTGGCTATTCAAAAATAGCAGATGTACAAAGCTCATATCTATGAGCTTGTAGATCTGTTATAAAAATATAAGTGAAAATGTGTGCAAATCTTTGAATATATATATATATATTTCTAAAGCGAACATTTGTAACTCAAATCTCATGTGTACCATTTCCTGAAAAATGAGCGTTTTGGAGTTAGCTGATTTCTGCCCGACAGCAGAGATAAGTACATGTGGTGTACGATTAGAATAATAAAATAAAGTAGTTAAAGTATAGCTTGCAGTGCCAGAATAGTGACCGATATCACCAAAAATGTATTTTAGTGTATGCTTCACAGAATAAATCTCTATGGTAACTTATGTGCAACTGCTTTCATGAAACAGAGTCATGGATAAGCTGAGCCAGGGATAACTCACTAAGTTAATCTGACTAGATAACTGAAACCGAGTCATGGATAAAGGATAAGTTCAGCCAGGATAGATAACCGATACATCCCGGTTTAATCTGCTATCTAGATTTTATGAAACTAAACACATTTCTTCGTTGCTATACACGTTCAATGTTCTATGTGCTGCTTTCCTTCCAGATTGTTTCTGGCTCCTTGATGCTCTACTGCAGTACACTTCCTATAGTATGACTCCTCCTAGCCTCAGTCACTCTCATAGCAGAGTAGCGCCACCTACAGGTGCTGAGCGCCCACTGCCTCTGAGACTAGAAGGTGAGCAGGCTCATACACAGTATACTTCTCATGAACATACACACAAGCAGCCCTATTCCATAATACTGTACATACCAAAACCAAGCACAGATAAAGTCAACACAACTGCCTCTTTTTTTCTCTTGCATCTGTTTTTCTCTTCTCTTCTCTACTCTTTCCTTTTCTTCTCTTCTCTCTTCCAATCTGCCAGGCAACCATCTGTACCGTTATTCCAAGGTTCTGGAGGCTCACCTGGGAGACCCTAAACCCCGCCCCCTACCTGCCTGTCCTCATCTTTCCTGGGCCAAGCCTCAGCCACTGAATGAGACGGCGCCCAGGTCAGTCAAACTGGCCACCTTTTTTATTTTTTATTGTTTTATTTTCTATCTCAGTGGTTCACAAACGTTTTCAGGTCTGGACCCCACTTTGAGAACCACTATCTTATGTCCAAGTATTATGATAATGTGTACTGTCTGCACCAAGTACTCTGACAAGGGGTACAATTGCATAACCAAAGGAGCATGTGTTACCAATTGGCATCGCCCTTGTTTTTGAAAGATTTTGAAAACTTTGATAAGAAAACAATCTCTTATAATAATAAATAATAATTATAGCTGCAAGCAGCGATAATACAGGGCCAGACAGACAGACAGACAGACAGACAGACAGACATGGAGAGAGAGACAGGCAGACAGACAGACAGACAGACAGACATGGAGAGAGAGACAGACAGACAGACATGGAGAGAGAGACAGACAGACAGACAGACAGACATGGAGAGAGAGACAGACAGACCGACATGGATACTGGAGAGACAGACAGACAGACAGACAGACAGACAGACAGACATGGATACTGGAGAGAGAGAGACAGACAGACAGACAGACAGACAGACAGACATGGAAACTGGAGAGAGAGAAAGACAGACAGACAGACAGACATGGATACTGGAGAGAGAGAGAGAGAGAGAGACAGACAGACAGACAGACATGGATACTGGAGAGAGAGACAGACAGACAGACAGACAGACAGACATGGATACTGGAGAGAGAGAGAGAGAGACGCATGGAAACTGGAGAGAGAGAGAGAGAGAGAGAGAGAGAGAGAGATGGAAACTGGAGAGAGAGAGAGAGAGAGATGGAAACTGGAGAGAGAGAGAGAGAGAGAGAGAGATGGAAACTGGAGAGAGAGAGAGATGGAAACTGGAGAGAGAGAGAGATAGAAACGGAATAGATGAGAGAGAGAGAGAGAGACATGGAAACGGAATAGATTGATGAGAGAGAGAGAGAGAGAGAGAGAGAGAGAGAGAGAGCGCCATGGAAACGGAATAGATTGAAGAGAGACATGGAAATGGAATAGATTGATGAGAGAGAGAGATGAAAACAGAATGGATTGATTGGACATCTCAACCTATTGCCATTAACAGAAATCGAACTCTCAACCTTCGGACTAATAGGCTGCAACACTACCTATAGTGCTATACTTTTGTCCAGGCTGATGTTGTCTGTTGAAGATCATAAACTCTTGCCTTCTGTCATGAACCAAGCCAACACTAAGATCACTCATTCACAAACCATTTACCAATAGAGAAATTGTATGTCTCCTCGCAACCGAAAACAGTGAAAGCAGCCGATCTACAAGCTCAGAAACACGTTGCTATCTGAAAGGTTTTGAGATTGTAGATCGGCTATTTTCAGAATGAAGTATGTCATACGTTGAAAAACGTACTCTCAAATATGCATTTCAGGTTATCTTTACCATTTGCACATGTATTCATTGATACAGTCATGTTGTTTGCAATTCAACTTAAATGAAGTCTGCAAGTGAGGCTTGAACTGACGACCTTGAGATTGTGAGGCACTCATTTAAGGGAGACGCCATTGGACCAACAGACAAGGAACTGTGAAAAAGGAGATCACACAGATGATACAGTTTCACGCAAATAGCTGAAAAATCCTGGGTTTAAGTGTTTTTCAAACTGCTCAAAATTGCGGACAATCTAAGGGCGGAGCTTACTGGTCAAAGCGATAAATGTGTTCCTCATGAGTCAAGGCACAAGTGTAAGCAAGTTTCACGACTTTCGGCCAAACGAGGCATGACTTTTGCCTGTTTAAAGTTTGCATTTTCAAAAAAATGCTATAGCGCCCCCCTTTGGCCAATTGGAGTGAGATTGGTTTCAGTGATATTTGGAATGACTCTCTACATTACTGCAACGTTTCAAAGAAATGTGAGTCTTGCATGTATGTGTTAGGGGCAGATGAATAATTTTCATAAAACTGCAATAGTTAAAATCTATGGAATCCTGGGATTTTGGAGCAATCTGCACGAAACGTTTAACACTTGAACTTTGGACCTCTGCCGACATAATGATGGGAGCGGATTTTCCATAAGTGAAAAAATGCAGAAGTTAGGAGCCAATGGCTGTTTTTCATATAATTCAAAATGGTGGGCGATCTAAAGGTCAGAGGTCAAAAGTCAGACCACAAAAGTTGTCGGGCATGAAGAGACGCATGTGTGTATCGAAGTTTCATGGTTGTAGGTCAAACAGGGCATGAGTTGTACCTGTTCAAAGTTGGCACTTTAAATTGAGTGCTATAGCGCCACCCTTTGACGAATGAGTGTGAGAATTATTTCTTGGTAGTTTTTCATGAGCATCTACCATATGGCCGAGTTTCGTAAAAAGCGTATGCACGGTTAAGCCAGAACTGGCAAAAACAAGTATTTTTCAAACTGCTCAAAATTGCGGAAAATCTAAGGGCGGAGCTTAATGGTCAAATCGATACGTGTGTTCCTCATGAGTCAAGGCACATGTGTAAGCAAGTTTCACGACTTTCGGCCAAACGAGGCATGACTTATGCCTGTTTAAAGTCTGCATTTTCAAAAAATTGCTATAGCGCCCCCCTTTGGCCAATTGGGGTAAGATTGGTTTCAGTGATATTTGGAATGACCCTGTACATTTCTGCAAAGTTTCAAAGAAATGTGAGTCTGCATGTATGTTTTAGGCGCAGATGAATAATTTTCATAAAACTGCAATAGTTAAAATCTATGGAATCCTAGGATTTTGGAGCAATCTGCACGAAACGTTTAACACTTGAACTTTGGACCTCTGCCGACATAATGATGGGAGCGGATTTTCCATAAGTGAAAAAATGCAGAAGTTAGGAGCCAATGACTGTTTTTCATATAATTCAAAATGGTGGGAGATCTAAAGGTCAGAGGTCAAAAGTCAGAGAAAGTTGTTCAGCATGAGGAGACGCATATGTGTATCCAAGTTTCATGGCTGTAGGTCAAACAGGGCATGAGTTGTACCTGTTCAAAGTTGGCATTTTCAATTGAGTGCTATAGCGCCACCTTTGGACGAAAGATTGTGAGAATTATTTTTTGATCGTTTTTCATGACCATCTACCATATGGCCGAGTTTCGTAAAAAGCGACAGCACGGTTCAGCCAGAACTGCGAAAAGTGGCAGAAGAAACAGAATACTGCCAATATCAAAACGGGTACAGAGCTGAGAGCTCTGTCCCTGTAATAATAAATTGCATGCTCAAATATGGATCCCAGGTTGAAAGTAGTTAAGTCTGTCTGTGGGTTCTATAGATATTGAACCAATGAAAAGTATTAACATGAGCTTGTGACTAAATAATAGCTACATTGGATCCATTGGAACACAGGTTCATTTTTCCATTTCCTGAAAAGTAACCGTTTTGGACATACAAGGTTTCTGCCCCAACAGTGACTATATGGACAGCAGCTAGCCCCTACCATAGTTGGGCAGCTTATTTCTATGACACATCCATCAAATGATTGATTTGCATGCTTTGTTAGGATGTGCACTATTTTGCATCCTATCTACAGTGGTTAATCAAACAAATGGGATTTCTGCCAAAACATACATTTTGAACTGGAAGGCTTGAATCCATTTGAATATTTTTCTATTGGTAATCGTTTCTTTCAAATTCTGTTTTGGGAAAAGGCTGACAGATGTAAAATATCTGGGCAGTGGGCACACAACACATTTGCATACAACATTGTGCAGATTAGAGATTATGCTATATTAATAATACAGCTGTCAACTTTTCTATCATGTTTGTTACCCCAAAGGCCCTTGCACACAAAGTCGTTTTTTTGTTTGTTTTCATCTTATGAAATGGCATACAATAATGTATACAAGCTCATGTTATGTCCATTACAACTTACATCAGCTGCGACATTGTTGCTTGTCAATGGTATTTTCAGAACAGATATGATTTTTCCTCGTTATTTTTTTCATATTGGCCCTTAGATGCTTTTGCTTTGCATTACTCATAGGTTACTATTGGATACTCAACGGACAAGGATTTCTATTAGCAAAAGAGCAAATACGCAAACATGTGTTCTATTATGCTATGATGTGATTTCCAAATCTCTCTTGTGTGTTTGTGAGTGAGACTGTAGACAAATGGATGAATAATAAAAATACAAATGGATGAATAATAAAAATACAAGGACATTTTCACTGTACTCTCACTAGTCGTGTAGGCTCTACTTGTCCTTGAATGGCCATCTTATAAGACATAAAAGAAAACAATTGCATGCTTTGAATAAAATTGGATTCTTCACACAGCACAGTCCAAAAAGATAATGGAAGAGAACAATATGGAACACGAAAAATTTCAATATTTATTACATCGGTGTTGGTGTGCATGACTTCCTTGAATAATTTTTTTCGCAAATATTTCTCTCATGCGCATTGCATTTTTGTGATGGAGATGGTTTTCAATAGCCTTGCTTTGTTAATTTTACTCTCTCTCTCACTCACTGTCTCTCGCTCTATGACTCTCCTAGTAACCTGTGGAAGCACCAGAAACTGCTGTCGATCGACCTGGACAAGGTTGTTCTACCCAACATGAGACCATACCGTCCCCAGGTCAGACCTCTGTCACCAGGAGAGAGTGGAGCCTGGGACATCCCTGGAGGTAAGACACTGTGGACCAACAATTAACACCTCTTGCCCTCAGACTGAAAATTGAAAAATAAATAAATACATTTAGGTTCAAATGTCAAATTGTAACATATTTGTTTTTATTACTGCAGTGAATACCATGCACAGCATGGACAGCTTACTTTCATCCACTATTTATTGATCTCAGATGTGTTGATGAACATGGGATAAACTTAGTGTCGATGGGAAAATTCCATAGATCATGTATTACCATACAGTACATCTATCTGTCCTCCGCAGCTAACTTTACTTTCGTGTCACTCACTCTTTCTCTCTTCCTCTCTCCTCAGGTATAATGCCGGGTCGCTACAACCAGGAAGTGGGCCAAACCATCCCTGTCTTTGCCTTCCTGGGTGCGATGGTTGTCCTGTCCTTCTTTGTGGTCCAGCTCACCAAGGCCAAGAACAAACCCAAGCGCAGGAAACCCCGCGTCAAACGGCCCACGTACCTCCAGCAACAGCAGCAAACATTGACCGGGAAGGCACCCACAGTTTGACCCACAGGTCAGTGGTGGCGGACTAGCACTTCAGTTTAGGAGCCTTAGGTGTCTATCTAGAACACATTCTAGAACTCTAGACACGGAAATGTGGAGTGAAATGAACTCTCTTAAACTCTTGGAATAATCAGCCAGGTCTTGGACTGCGGATTCTGCAAATTGACTTGTTATGGAACTCTGAAATCTTAGAACTCATCTCAAGCTCTGCCAGACCTGAACTTTCTGCAGCTCCAGTTTTCCCCCACCGAGACGGTTTCTGTGCCTCTTGTCTGTCTAGGCTGTTGGTGGGAGTTTGTGTGTGGACTGATGAACAGTGTTAGATGGTGTTACAAATACACACACATCCTAGAATACCTGTTCCAGACAGACGTTGCCTACGTTCGTTTTTTTTATTTTCCTTCTAAAGAGATTCTGTAATTCCTCTGACCAAATGGACTTTATGAAATATTTGTTTGTTCACTTTTGTATTTATTGAATCTGCCCATACCCTGATGCGCGCGCAGTCACACGCTCGCGCACACACACACACACACACACACACACACACACACACACACACACACACACACACACACACACACACACACACACACACACACACACACACACACACACACACACACACACACACACACACACTTTTAACAGAAACACAATTTTGACAGAAATACTTTGCATGAACTCTCAAAAAAAGACAGACACACACAAACAAGTGAATTGTATGTCTGTTGTCTGATTAAGTTGCCTGGACCTAGAACCTTGTCTTCAGTCATCAGTGTTTTGTATGTCCTGCCCATATTAATTGTTTAAATTTATTGTCTTTTCTTTGTTTTTATATTTTATATAATGAATGAATTATGGCAAGGCGCTTCTCCTCCATGATTTCATGCTCACTAAAGTAGCATTGACAAACCATTCAAATATATCACGTCAATAAAAAAAAAGCATCTTCATGGCATGTTTTGTGTGGATGTGTATTATATTAATCTGTTCTTAATCTATGATTGTTAGTTGAATGTAACATCAACCTAGTGCTAGAAACTTGAAAGCCAACGCTTTAAATGACCACTTCGTCCAGCTTCAACCTATTTTCATATAATTGCACTTATGCTCATAAGTTGGCACCATTTCTGTCTTCTCAGTCTGTGTGTCTGAGGTGGGCTGTGGGCAGTTCAGAAACCTGCCTACCAGTGACATCATTTGCTGGCAGATTTGGTCATTTCAAATAAGATTGCAAACGTTTTTTGTTGTATTAATGCAAGAACGATGGCTTCCATTTTAGCATGCTAACTTTCCAGGAAGAGAGGCTGTTTCTATTGGCTTGGCCTGACATCCAGAGACTTGTTTTTCATTTAAAAAAAAATATTTTCTGTCTTTGAAACAACATTACTCATGATTCAGGTGAACTGATTCCATTAGAAAGTTTTCTTTGCTTTTGAATCCCACATGCCTCCTCGGGGCTATGGCTTGGAGGCAAACTTAGATTAGCTCTCTATGTCTGCATGAAGTAGGGGTTGGAGAATGTGAAATGTGCCACTCTCTTCTAGACCAACTGCAACATGCAGTATCCTCCTATAATTTGTCTGTAGTGCGTGGTGAGGCCAAAAACTGTTCTGCCCGGTTCTCCTCAGTGGCTGGAGCAATTGCTCTGAATTTGCACAGAGCCATTGACCATTACCATGTGCACGTTTTTTGTGTAAAACAATGTTGCCATGGTTACGGGCCTGCCCAGCTATGGGACGAACTGCCTCCCGGGTTGCCAGATCATGTGCGTATCCCCCCACGGCTGCGTCGACCGGGTATGGACTATTAGGTGTTAAATGAGTAAATAGTAATCACTCAGTAAATGACATGAACAGTGATTTTATCCATGCACAACTGAGTTGCCAATTAATTGCAAGCGGCTTAATATTAAATCAATCTGATGGAACAATACAGATGGTCAGCTCTTCAACAGCGTATTTAATTTGATTTAGACTAACCCCTATACGGTAGCTTAGATGCACTTTTCTTTTTTGTATCAGATTACTGATAAAGTGTAATTCATACTACACTGTTGCTCAAAGAAAACAGATTTTCAACTGAAATATTTACATATTGTCATAGTCATGCAATGAAGTAGGCTATAAACTAGCTTTTTAAGATGTAAGGATGTTCAAATTTAGTATACATATCTGAACCACATTCATTCTCTTATTCTATGGTATTAATGTGGACTACATTCTGTTGCTGAAGAGTAAATGCACTGATGCAGGCTGATTTCCTGATGCTCGGGGAGGGGGCGGGGGGAGCTTTGGCTCTTTATCTGGGGCTAATAGGCCAGATCGGCTTGTGAATCTGTCACCTGTCCTTTCAGATGAAGGACCCACTAGTGAACTAATCTCCCTTGGAGCCTTGGGAAACTGGGAAATGACCCCGGAGCCAGCTAGCCGCATTAACAAGATTTGGGAAAGCCGGTTGTGAGCGGGGGTCACATGCCCTCGTTCCCTCCACGGTTCCCAGATGCCAGGACATCCGATCAGGTCACCCACTCATATCCTGGATACCACACTGAAGTGGAGAGAGACAAGCTGGCGACTCTGAACTCAACCAACCCCCACACACTCTTCCACCTGTCCAACCACCACCACCACCACCAAAGTTATGGTGGCTGACACAGACCTCCCACCTTACCTGTACTTCCCATTTCTTTACCCTCCCTGTCCCACAAACTGGTTCCAGCCTTCTTTTTTAAATAATATTTTATTTGTATTATTACTATTATTTATTTACACACAACAGATATACAAGTACAGGCCTACCACATATTTAGGCTGTGGATTGTAATGGATCACTCTGGCATACACACAGCTGTTACAATAGGTACATAGGCTGTAGAAGGTAGACAGACAGACAGACAGTTTTTTTTACTGCCATCATTCATGCTGAATCTTAAAGAAACTCCCCATGGATGTATCTTAAATTCCCTTCCACTGCATCAGCACATTATGGGCAAATCTGAGCCATCAATTCTTACACTATAGCAACTATAGCCTCTATTGCCCTGTGAATTTTTTATCCATTGTCTCTTACAAATGCTGTGGCCGAAGGCGTGGCCGAGACTATGCTTTTTCCCCAACGGGCAAGCATCCGGCTTGTAAATTGAGGCTATATAGGAAGTGTGACAGTTCATATGGCCTGTTAGTCTCGCTGTTTCACCGATGTTTCACCGCTGTTTCATTGCTGTTTCACTGCTGTTTCACCCCTGCTGGTTGCAGAAGCAATTAGGCTCTATTCAAGAGGATGTTTTTTTTGCCCAAACTTTACACTTGATTTTATTATCTTAATAAACATTGTCATAAATACTATATGCTTCCAGTCCCTAGTTTAAGCCAATAGCATTCATTACCGTTTGCATTTTGGACCGGATATCTAAGTCAATTCAACATCTTAGATAAAATCCACTATAAGAAAATAATAATAATAATCGCCCTTGCCAGCTAAACTTAGGATGTTTGCTAAACTTGGGATGTTTGCTACCAGCACTTATAACATATTAGTCCTCCGCAAGTGTGTGTGTGTGTGTGTGTGTGTGTGTGTGTGTGTGTTAAAACTGAATAGAGAAAGGTGTCTATTACCTTCATCAGGCCTTACTGTCCAAGCACATTTTTGTACACAGTTTGTGTAAATAGTGCAAAAAAAAATATTAACTACTGATGACGGCAGGATAGCCGAAACATCTGTCATATTTGTTCCCTTGAGGCATTATGGAACAATACAAAAGTGACTTTTATTTATTCTACATGTGATATTACCATAGCCCTTTCATTACATTCCAGTACCCTTTCTTATGTCACACACTGGCATGACTGCAGGTGATAGCCAGGTCAACTAACATTCTGAACCTGCCTCTGCCTGTATCTTTTATAGTTCTGCTCTCCTCTCTTCTCGTCCTTCCCATGACTTTCCAGTTCTTTTGTCCAAATAATTTAAAAAAGTATTTGCTTCATTAGTTCTCGTCCATACCTCCTTCCATTCTTCCCACAATCTGCTCTCTGACTTTGCCTCTCCCTTGCTCAGTGACATTTCTGGATGTGACAGTTAGCTAGGAAATACCAAACTCCCCCCTATACTTTCAGTCTACTCCACTGCACCTCTCCACCGTGTCTCGCTCTCTCAATCTCTTATTATTAATTAATTCTAGAGATCAAATTCCAAACATTGTTTCCAGCACTATAGAAAATGGATGGAGCGTATGGATTTGCTTCTTTGGTCTGGCTGCCTTTTCCGTAGGCTACCAATTCAACAAGGACCTTCAAAGCCTACACTTAGGCCTACCATTGCCTGCTTTTCAAAGATATCTACATCACAACAGATTCTATAGTGAAACAAGTTCCAGGACTTTTTTGTGTTATCCTTTTAGAGTTAATGTCTTACTATACCACGTTTACATTTCTGACTAATAAAGTATTCAATAAATACTGTTAGACCTTCTAAATGAAATTACTTATTTGCTAGGAAGAAAATTAACATTTCTAATAATTCACTGGTTATTAGACTAATAGACTAATTTGCATTAGTCATTTTATTATCTTAGACTTTCAGTCAAGCAGGAAACTATTACCAAATGAGCAGAGGTGGAATAAGTTCTAGAGAAGTAAGTAGATATGTGACTTTTTTGTTTTGTTAATAAAATGTTATTTTGTTATGTTAATGGTGGTTGTAATGGTCTCCCCACTCTTCTATTGAGACATTTAGATCCTGTGTCTGGTTTCACACAACCTTTGACTCGATTCTGTTCTGGTTTTAAAACATTTTTTTATCAAAATTTGATTTCTCAAGCAAGCAGGCAGGCTCTATAAGCACAAAAGAGATTCAGCACTTGTGCAGGAGACCAGGGTTCAAACATGAGGTAAAACAGGAGAGTTACATAGTGCAGCTTTAAGTAAAAGTATCCAATCCAATCCAATCCACTTTATTTATAGAGCATATTTAAAAACAACAGTGTTGAACCAATGTGCTGTACACTCAGTAAAAAAATAAAATAAACAAAAAAACACACACAGTGAACAAGACAACGATTGACACAATGCCTGAGGGAAGCAGCAGCTTCTCAATCTGAATTTTCAAACGCCAAGGAGAACAAGTGAGTTTTCAAACGTGATTTAAACACAGGCAGGGTTTGAGACACTCTAACATGGGGTGGCAGCTCGTTCCACAGTGTGGGCGCAATGAAGGAAAATTATCTATCTCCCCGTGTTTTCAACTTTGTTGCTGGGACCTTAAGGAGTGACTGGTCAGTAGACCTCAAGACCCTTGTACCATTTTTAGGAGGTAGAAGTTCCGAAATGTATAATGGTGCCAGCCCATTTAAAGACTTAAAGACAAACATTAAAGTCTTAAACTGAATCCTGTAACGAACAGGGAGCCAGTTTAGGGAGGCAAGAATAGGGGAGATGTGATCATATTTCCCTGCCCCTGTTAAGAGGCGCGCGGCCGCGTTTTGGTCTAACTGTAGTCGTTGCAAGCAGGCTTGGCTAATACCAACATACAATGCATTACAATAGTCGAGTCGGGTTGAGATAAAAGCATGGATGAGACGTTCAAAATCAGGGAGGGTTACAGCAGACTTGACTTTGGCTAAGAGCCTCAGCTGATAAAAGCTGGATTTAACAACAGAGTTAATCTGTTTGTCAAACTTAAAATCACTGTCCAATTTGACACCAAGGTTTGTGACCACTGGTTTTAGAAAAGGCTGCAGGGGGCCCAGATCCAGAGAGGATGTGTCGCAGGCGGTGCTGGGTCTGAACACCATGACCTCTGTTTTACTTTCATTGAAGTTAAGGAAGTTCAGGGCCATCCATGCTTTTATGTCCTTCAGACAGTCCATCAGTGTGTTCAGGGAGGATGCGTCATTTTTTTTTCAGGGGCATCTAGATCTGTGAGTCATCTGCATAGAAATGGTAGGGAATGCCATGCTTTTTAAAAATCAAACCCAGAGGGAGGAGGTACAGGGAGAAAAGGATAGGGCCAAGAATTGAGCCCTGTGGGACTCCACATGGGAGGGGGGCAGAGGATGATGTGGAGTCGCCTAGGGCTATCGAGAACGATTTATTTGACAGATAGGACCTGAACCATTTTAAAGCAGTGCCTCTTAATGTTTGATTGATTGATTGATTGATTGATGTACTTTATTTAGTAAGACATGAGAACAGTACATGACAGTACATAACAGTACATGGAAGTACAAATTCACAATACAAGGTCTACTAAACTGGATAGCTCAGTTAAGCACGTAGCTTGTTTAAGATGAGATCCCCACGCACACAAATCATGATGACATATAAGAGACAGACAGATATACACACTACTATACAGAATGTCATACAATCAGTTTACAGGTTACTGGTATGAAGGGTGAAAAATATGTACAAAAAAAGAAAGAGAGAGGGGGGGGGGGTAGGTTAGGTTAGGACATGGGGTAGGTTAGGACTTGGACAGGGGCCATTTTTGAATTGCAGCCTCCTGAAGGTGTATCTTTAGGGCATTTTTGAAAGTGAGTAGGGTTTTACACTCCTTTACTCCTTTTGGTAGGGCATTCCACATTTTAGATGAATAGCATGAGAAAGAGTTCATTCCCTTTGTTGTGCCAAATCTGGGTTGAACATGGTTTGTGGAGCTGCCTGTAAAAACACAAGTAAAAGTTCTGCAGGAAAAATCCCACTTACAGGGATATTTCACTTTCAAACTAGTTTTCGGTCATTTTAACGTCTGCTTGGGCCTTTGTGAACACCCCAAACAGTTTTTAAGTTGCTTAATTCAGTATTTAGATATTTGATATTCATTTTAACATACACGGCCCCTTCCTATACAAACCCATTGTAACTTCAAACTTCATGTTAGATTCAATGAAAACCCGTCCTTGGTTTTGGTGAACGATATTGTCCTTCTAATGCGTGAGGAGACCGTGTTTTTTCATTATTATTTGTTTTTTTTTAAATTTCCCCCCAAAAATATGAAAAAGTAATTGAAAAAACACGGTCTCCTCGCATGTTAGAAGGACAATATCAGTCTAGCCTAGGCTAAAATGTAGCCTGACATCGTCGAGTTCGAGTCCCGATCCCGACGGCCTTTGCTGCATGTCACTGCCCATCTCTCTCTCCCCGTCAGCCTACTGTCCTATCAATAATAAAGGCATAAGAAAGCCCCCCAAAAAGGACAATATCAGTCACCAAAACCAAGGACGGGTGTTTTCAATGAATCTAACATGGTTAAAATGGAGTTTGAAGCTACAAGCTACAGTGTTGCCAGGGTTTTTATAGGAATGAATATCAAATATCTAACTGATCTGAAAATGTCTTGAGAGATTAGGCTATATATTGTCCAAACGTTCTGAATAGCCAACATATAAATGGATCAAGTGGTAAAATGTGTTCCGCAAGGAACCCTGGGGGTCCGCGGACCCCACTTTGAGAACCAATGGCCTACAGTAGGCTACTTGAATAAATACTTAGTTACTTTCCAACGCTGCAAATGAGTTTATGGCGGGTGATGATTGGTTTAGGAAGGTGGGTGACACCTCCACTCTCCACTTCGCCTTTCAACCTCAGCTCACCACCAGGCCACTAAGGCCAGCCTCATGTGTGCACAGCGCACTGCTGCAGCGCCGGTGTGGCACACGAGGTGCAAAAGTTTGCTCGGGGAGATTGGACCCACGTCGTGTGTGTGTGTGGGGGGGTCTGTCCGTTGAAGCATGGAGGAGTTGGCGAGAGAAAGCATCAGTTTGCTCGCATCAGCTTCAGCCAAGCAGCCAGCGCTCCTCCACGCGGACGGCCCACGTCTCGGTTCGATGGGGGCGATATTTATCATGCTGAAATCCGCCCTGGGCGCCGGACTGCTCAATTTCCCCTGGGCCTTCGAGAGAGCCGGAGGGGTCCGCAATGCAGTCACCGTGGAACTGGTTTGTGATATGAACTGATGCATTTCTACAAGTTATTTTCCTATGCATTATTACTAAGCTCTGACTTACTGACTGCCTAGTCAGTGGTGGAAAAAGTACTCAAATGTTTTAAGTAAAAGTATCAATTCTACAATATAAGTAATAAGTAAAGTAAAAGTCCGGAATTAAAAATGTACTTGAGTAAAAGTACAAAAGTATTGGCATCAAAATCTACTTAAAGTAAAAGTACTCATAAGTTTTCCTTTTTTTTGGAAAACTTAGTGGAAACTTATAGTGGACAATATTTGCCCCTCAGATGTAGTGGAGTAGAAGTAAAAGTACTGAAAATTGGAAATACTCAAGTAAAGTACAAATACCTCAAAATTGTACTAGTTTGCCATCAATGGAGTTTATTTGGGGCACCTATTTGATGGAAAGTTTCATTTGATTAATTTCAGATCCCCCCGAGTGTTTTGTTTTTTTGTTTTGTTTAAAAAAAATATATTTTACAGTCTCTCAGGCAAATAATGAACACTCATGGTTTTCAGTGCATGTTATCCTGAGTTTCACACTCATCCCTTTGCTAGACAATGCATTAGGGGTCCCTGGATACAAGCTGAGTAGAGATAAGCTACAAATCCTTAATTGACTCCCCTGTCAATCAGAGTTATGGGGATGTTTTCCTCATAGCTTAGTAGCCTACCTATGGTATTGCTTACTGCATTGTGTGTTTCTTAAATTGTTTTTATATGGTACAAGTGTTGTGCGCACACAACACTACAAGCCTACAAGTTACCACACTGTAGCGTAGCACTGTTGACATGCTGCAAAATTATTTAGTTTCTAAATCTTTTCAGTGCCAAGCTCTTAGATGTTCCCTTTGAAGAAATATTTATTTCTATATGTTGGCCAGTGCCCAAACTAATTGACAAGTATGCGGTAAATTCAGTAAAAGGGATGTCATTGGTAGAATGGAAGATCGCTCAAGGGTTCTTGTATTCTACCGAGTGTGTTTTGACCTCGGATCGATCAGACCCCCATATTTCTGGCCACCAAAGTCCACTCGCCCCAGTCAAATCCGGCGACCTCGGAACAGTTGGACGCGCAAATCTGGCGACATCGGAATGGTCGGACCCACAAATCCGGTGACCTCAGAACGGTCGGACCCACCAGGTATTTCTGGCCACCAGAACCTACTCAGCCACGTTTGACATCTCGGGAATACTGAGACAAGGGGTGAGCGATGATTTATGATTCTGTTCCACTTCCTATTAGAGGTGCTGCGATCGAGATTTTCAACTTTCGATTAGATACAGATATGGCAGCACTGATACCGATCCGATACGGCACATATTTAAGTCTCTCTATGCTGTCTATCTCATGTTGACAACGTGTTCCTTCCACGCGCTACGTCCTACCGGGTAAACTCCCCCCTGTCAGGTGAAAAGAAGGTCAGTTGGCTCTCATGCATTGAAGGAAGCATGAGCTCGGCCCTGGCCTCCCTAGGCTGTGGGGGACTGATGTAGCGCTGGTGTAGGGCTGGTGTAGCGCCCAGGATCACTTAGGAAATTGGCACCGGGTGAAAAAAATGGGTTACAAAAATTGCGGGATAAAATAAAAAAAAAGATCTCCACCACCATTAACTTCCTGCTTAGCGTATTTGGGGAAACGGCTGTATCTTTTTTTTTTCCTGCATTTTTGACGTGATATGCTATATCCAACGGCCTGTAACAAGCTACCGGCCTAACTGCCTCTATTCTCACCAAGGGCAGCGAGTGTTCCGCTGCTGGGGGGGAGTGTTCCGCAAAACAAATGGGGGCTAGTGTGTTTTGGGGCAAGCGTTCCGGTTACACATTGGTACTTGGTATGGTTATTCAGTCTCCTTCCTGAAAGCGGGAATCAGTGCTCCTCTACCAGTGTTGCCAGATTTTGTAAGCGAAACAAGCAGCCAGGTCTACAAAAACATTGTCTCACGTTGCCAGACAACTAGTTCGAGAAAATATATTATAAAATATTGTAACATTTTATTTTTTAATTTCTGATAAGCGGCAAGCTATATAGGCTTTGATTATTTTGATTTATATTAGGACAAATTTGACTGTAAAGACGAAACCGAGGAAGCGTCACATCCGCTTTATCCCCGGATCAGTTTCAGAGCTTCCGTGCTTCAGACTGTATGACTGAAGCATTTGAAAATTGTGGGAGGCAAGTTTGGCTCGTTTTCCAAAAGAAGTGACTAGGACTACTGTATATACATCTCCTATTTGAAATAGCAGACCTACAAGCTCACAACGCATTGCATTGCAACACGTTGTGAGCTTGTAGATTTGTTATTTAAAAAAAAATCTTGAAAGTAATGTGGAATATTTTTTAAACCTTTTTGTACGGGGAAAGATATTTCCAGATGAGGGCCTGCAGACAAATACATATCAATTTGGGTTAAATAACATTAGGAAGCAAGCCCAAATAAGAAATTACACTTTAGAAACAAGCCCCAAAAAACGCAACCCGCAACTACCAATATTTACAGAAAAACAAGCCCAAAGTCGCTTATAATAAGCAGACATGGTAACACTGTCCTCTACCTTTGCCAGCCAACCTTTAGATCATTGTGTGCTGAACAAGCTCATGAGAACAGCTATGACAAGATTTCCTCCTATAATCTCCTAAAACTGCATTGGCCCTAATTGGGGCTAAATGAGGTCAAATATATACACCTATGCTTGCCCCAATTAAGCCACTAGCACCAATTAGATTGCAATGATCCTAAAAACTTGGCTGGGAAACATTACTGGATAGCAACTTTGGTACTTAATCGGATTATAGGAATATTGTAGTATATGGCCAAATTTACTCTTGTTCACTTCCAATTTCTATAATTACCTATGAACTCGTCACCGTGTTCACATGACTTCGGATACCAGTGTTTTTCTCACTGGGAGTAAACAATGGAAGTCCCAGATCCACTCACATGACCAACATCGCTGTTATTTGAAAGGTTATTAACTCTAAATGTTGTTGATGTTAGATTTGAGTGTGGGTATCAGTGTGATGACCAGTGCATACCAGTGTCATTTCAATAGAGTTGAGTATAGGCTACATGGTGTCACTATCTTTGTTGATAATGCATGCAATGAATATTCCTTCAAGGCAATAGAGAAGCAAAGTATATATCTCATTGTAAACAACAAATTATTTGAATACATCATTTGCCACTTTTTTATACAGTATGTAAACACATGTAGAGGAATTGACAGAAATTTGCTGTGTGTTCACACACAAATAGTAAATTGTTTATGCATTACATAAAGAGCAAATACTTCAAAATACCAATGCATTTACATAGTTACATAATATTGACATACATCGACAATATATCTAAAGAAGGTTAGCCCTGGCTGAGAAGTGACAGGCATTATGATTAACTAGTCCGCACTCGCCGATGTGCGCTGCCAAACTATATGCAGACTTTTGGGTTAGGCGCTCGGTATGCTCCGTGTGTGTGTGTGTGTGTGTGTGTGTGTGTGCCACAACCATGAGAAGTTGATGTTTATGCTGTTTAGCTAAGTTACATGTGCTAATAAAGTTATAACACAATGTGGAATCGAACGGTGCACGTGTCAATGTGCGTGTTACTGTTAGTGGCTGTGTAGATGATATCCAAAGCGCCCTCCCGCTCATAAAATGCACTGTGTGTGGACACGGGCCCTAAATGAAAGTCCTTTATATGTTTGCTGCATCTGTATGTTCTGCTGTTGTCTGTATGTGTGTGTACTCCAAGTTAGTGTAGCCAGCCGCTAGTCCGCGGGGCTGTAACCATGACGACGGAGACCTGTACTCCCCTTATTTGTCAGGAAATTGGAAATCTGTCTGGCCTTTGTAGAATGAGCCTTAACCATTTGGCTATTAAGCACAATAACCAATTCAGCCACAGTTCACACTGCTACTGTGAGACAGGTCGATACCGCAGTATGAAATGCTGCTCAAAAAGACTACGACTACCGTAGTATCAAGGGCAAGATCACCAGGTTAATGAACAGCTTCCACCCGGCTACCATTAGACTGATGAATGTGACTAAGTTGATTCTGTTTCTGGTTACTTTCCGCTGAACATGCGCAGAGCCATGCCTCACACATCTATACATATTCACCCATACTTAACCTGCGGCACTTTTGACCGTAATGTTTCTTGTTTCTCCATGAACTAATCTGCACCCACAGGTCCATTGACCTGTCCATCCTTATGTTGATTGTAAACACACACATTCTCATGAATTCTTTTTGCATATTTGAATAACTAGAGGTTCGGGCCACGTAGCGGCCCTCACTTCCAGTAGCCTGGCCCGCACATCGGAGACAGAGACAGTAGAGATTACTTGTGTATACATTTTTAAGAATTTTTGGAGTTGTGTAAAATTACGTCCAAACCGGGGAAAACTCCCCCCTGTCAGATGATAAGAAGCTCCTCATGCTAGCTTGCTAGCTCCTCATGCATTGAAGGAGGCATGAGCTCAGTTCTGGGCTCTCCTTAGGCTGGCAGAGGGAGAGTAGCGCCCAGGATTACATAGGCAATTGGCACTGGGTGAAAGAAAAGGATTACAAAATCGTGGGATAAAAAAAATATGATTTTTGGAGTTTATTTGGAATAGGAGTAAATGTTTTATTGTGAAAGAGTGAACCGAAAGTGGTATTCTGTCTCACTCCGTCTGAGGTCACAGCCTAAAAGATTGGCGGTACATGTTTTTGTTCTTGTGTAACAGAACGTTTTATTGTGAAAGAGTTAACCGGAAGTGGTATTCAGTGTCACTCCGTCTGAGGTCACAACCTAAACTGCATTCGCTGGGGCAGGGGTCCCGACGCTCTGGTCCGTAGCTTTTAGCGGTTATTAGCTTACTATTTGCATCGTCTATGGGAAAGGCCATGTTAACGGTTAGCGATTATTAGCATCGGATATGGGAAAGCCCATGTTAACGGTTAGCAATTATTAGCTGACTATTAGCATCGTAAATGTCTGGATGACATTAGGCACATCGGCGATACAGCAACTGTGTGTGTGTGTGTACGCAGCAGCAAATCGTCGCGAGTCGAGTTGCTATAACATACTAACAGAGGCTACATTACGCTTCCGCCACGTGATGAGCCTACACTTCCGCCACGTGATCAGGCTTAGCCATTGACAGTCGCCACGTGATCAGGCCTAGCCAATCACAGTATGCGTGTGGACAAATAGAGCGTGGAATCAAGCCAATTGTGTATCTATAGATGAGCACAATAGACTGAGGAACACTATATATTTGCACCTGCTGTATATACAGATATGATCAGGTATCTAGGGATCAAATCGACAGGAAGTGATGCCCACAACGCCCTAGGAAACTTGTGGATATTTGACCAACTATAGAAAATACCTCTGCACCATTCTTGCAGTATCTGCATTCGTGTCTGTGTCCTGTGTATCCTTTATGCCTTTTCCCCACATGTTCCTAACTCTTATCTAACTCTTATTTTATTTTTGTTTTATCAATGTAACTGCAGCTGTAGGAAGCTGGCACAAAATGATTTCACCCAATCATTATACTTGGTGTAAACTGGTGATGTGACAATAAAGTTGAGTTTGATGTGAACAATGCAGAACACTTGTAAACTTTGTAATGCAACTGCTGCTGGAAAATTCAGTAAAAGGATTTTAGGGCATGGTATTAGATTTCTCAATGTCATGCTTATTATGATCAGGACATACTGTTCTTGCTGCATCCAAACTTCCCTTTTGGGACAAATAAAGTTTGTGCTTGGATCTATACCCTTGGAGCTGGTTCTTAGTTTCTCATATCTTCATATTTGTTTCTTTCTCCATCCATTCAGGTCTCCCTAGTGTTTCTAATCAGTGGTCTGATCATACTGGGCTACTCATCGTCCATCAGTGGCCAGTGCACATACCAGGCGGTGGTGAAAGAAATGTGTGGGCTGTCCATCGGCCAGCTGTGTGAGATCTGCTTTGTCTTCAACCTTTTCATGATCTCTGTTGCCTTCCTGGTCATAGTGGACGACCAGCTAGAGAAATGTGAGACGAATCAAAATACACATCAGAGTTTTCATATTATGATTACCAATATGAGGAATGTAGGGTTTTATTGGGCATAGAATCTCGCTTTCAGCCAAGCTTCAAATTGAAATGGTGGTTACACATCCTGACACCTTGCAGCGGCCCAGAAATGTGATATCCAGCATAACAAGGATATTTCTTTTGTGCCTGGCCATTGAGCAGCCACACTGGAGCAATTTGAGACACGAGCCAAATACTCTGTGGTAATGAAAGTTAGAAGGATAAATTGACACACAGAAATGACAAGGTTCATCCTCGCAGGGGTGCTGTAAAGGAGGGGAAAACCCTGAATGATTCAGAGGGTAGAGACTTTGACAGTGGCCCCGAACATTCCAGAGATACCAGGCTAAAATACTTTGCATCATTGAAGCCTGCAGATGGCAAGTATTTTAAAGGTTTGGAGTATTATTTTAAAGGGGTAATGTGAAGCATTTTGTCGCCAGTAAAAAGTTAAAATCGGGACACATTAGCTGCATAGTTGCTGATACCGATGTTGTCATAAAAGTGATATATATATGATGATATATCCTTGTGACTGTTGTCTTTCAGTGTGTCTCTCCATATACGAGTTGGTGACGGGTTTGCCAGAGTCAGAAATGCCTTACTATTGGTACACAGACCGGCGTTTTGCTCTCCTCCTGCTCTGCATCCTTCTCATTCTTCCACTGTCGATCCCCAAAGAGATCACCATCCAAAAATACATCAGGTCAGCAGTGGCGCACGCACGCACGCACGCACGCACGCACGGGTGCCCCTATGTGTTGGTGTTATTAGATGTGTACATGTCAGCACACACATGCATTAGCACCTACAGTATATGTACGCAAATGTAGTTGTACCCAATTGGAGACACACACACACACACACACACACACACACACACACACACACACACACACACACACACTGTATATAGACACGCATATATGCTGTATATAGACAGTTAACCATGCCTGTATTTAGAAAATGCGAAAAGTTGCAATTTGACATACATTTTAAGGTAGTGATTATTATTGTTAAAGGTTTCCACTCAAACCAATTGAAACTGGGTAAATGTTTTGTTAATAATTTGTCTTTGCTAAATCCACCGGCCAGGCCAAAGGCAGGGTCAGATATATTGTTTTTGACACTGTGTGTCCCTGACTTGCCTCAGAGCAACCACAATGTGGTATACTTTCATTGACTGACTGATCAGCTGGTGGCCACGCTTAGGCTGCCTGATCTAACCACTTAATTATTGTTAGGTTAATTTGGACAGACAGGTGGGTGCTGTCATTTACATTCCCACCCTGATTAGTGTTCTCAGTCAGCCCCTGTACAACCATAATTGAAGACATTAACGATAAGCATCGTATATCACAGCCTTTCCCCTCATTTCCCTGTGGCATTTCATAGACGGTAAAGCAAGTTAATCACATGCACCACACAGACACAACGATGGACTCAATGGAGAGATGTTGGGGCGTGCCCACTGGTGGAGACTCGTGCTCCACTGAGCACCCCTATTTTAATGTGTTATGTCCCCTCTCAAAGTGTTCTAGGTACTCTGGCAGCAACCTACCTGACAATAGCCATCATAATCAAATACCATACCATGCCTTCAATGCAGGTTCGCATCGCCCCCATCCATAGCGCTGGGTAAGTCATGGAGCGATGGGCAAAGGAGGATTTCAGGGAAACGATATTTACTGTAGTGAAGTGGTCACAGTGGCCAGTACAATCAGAATGTTACCAGCTATAAATGGAAACAAACATTAGCCTAATGTATTTTTTAGGTAGGTGTTATGGATATGAATACTCTTTCACACCGGACAAGCCCAAGTTATGTGTTGACAAAGGAATGAGTCCCATACAGTACCTTTGTACCACAACAGTCAAACTAGATCTTAGATCTTAGATGCTTCTTTTATCCATAAACTAATGTGATATTTAACATTTTGCATTCCTGTTGCACTCTGACATACTTATCATTTTGTGTTTATAAATTTGACAATAGGACAGAAGCTAGATTGGAAGCAATAGACACATGGGCTTACATTTATGTAATATCTGTTGCCAAACTTGGCGAAAATATCCATAAACATTAAATAAGATTCAAAAGATCAAGATGTTGAAAAAATAAGTAAAATATATATGCTTACAAAACTGTTAACAATTTGAATTATTTTGTAAATGTTTGTGGTTTGTTTAACGAGTACCCGTTTACGCAAGAACATGATTGCACCCCTAATACGTATATACTGTGTGTGTGTGTGTGTGTGTGTAGGATCAGTTCCTGGGCCTCCATGTTTAGTGTGATTCCAACCATCTGCTTTGGTTTCCAAGTGAGTCGAACATTTAAATATTTTCAGATTTCAGCAATGACTTTTTTTGATCAAACGGTAGGAAGTGTGTGGTGTGAATTTGAAACTGAAACTGTATTTCCTATCAATATTGCGACTTGATGGCCACTTAGACATGAGATGAGTTGTGTAATGTCAGTAGGCTGCTGGGACCTGGACATTCTCAGGAAAGTGATTTAGTGAGTGCCAGTCTATAGGTCAGCCTGGGATTGCTGTGCTCTGTGATAGCTAGGCTGCCCTTGGATTATTTTATGGCATCTTAGAACAGAGCAGAGGAAACAAACAAATCACTCCTTCACGCTTAAGCCGGACAGACTCATGTGTTCCCTTCCGATTTACCAAGGTAATGAATCGAGGGGGAAAGTGGGAAAGGATTGATGCACAGGCGCGCACTTGTGTGCTACCCATGCCACACACTCCTTCCTTCCTTCCCTCCCTCCCTCAGGCGAGATGATTACAGTCTGTGGGTTCAAAAGGGAGCTGATGAGATCCTCAGAGCACTGCTCTGAGGAGTTGAATGGACAAAAATGAGACAGAGGGGGAAGCTAGATTGAAAGTCCAGTGATGGCAGCTGGGATCAGGTTAGGACAAAGACTGCATTCTGCGTTCCTTGATGGTGTAACTTGTTCGACTGTGTCACTCGGAACCCTTAAGTGTGATTTATACTTGGCTGCACGCCGGTGTCGCGCACCAAAAATAGCTGATCTACAAGCTCACAAAGCGTTGCAGCGCGATGCACTGTGAGCTTCTAGATCTGCTATTTTCAGTGCGTGGCACTGGCACACAACCAAATAAAACTCAGTCTATAGCTTTCATTTCATTCCATGTCTCATCCGAGTTCATCACCTCCTAAAAACACATTAAATGGGAAATGATGAGACGAGCACTCTTGGATACTCCCCTCATACCTGGGTTCCAAGCTGGTAAGGAAACATTTTATCTGGGTGAAACAGAGACGAACTCTGGTCTAGGTCTGGCAAAAAGCCTTCATTTATGTTGATACTTTATTACTGCTATGTTTTTCACTCATATTCTTGTGCATTCTGGTAATACATTTGTCTGGGCAAGTGTCAGTGTCAGAGTTGGCATGGAAACAATGGCTTTTCGTCAGGGATTTCACTAAAAGATTCTGTGCCGGCACACCGTACCGGTAAGAAGAGGGGGAAGCAACTGATGCGAAAAGCCCATATAACCCGTCTGTCAGGAACGCATGTCCAACAAGAAAACACATGTACTAATTTTATATTGAAGTTTTGTGTTAAGATTAATGCATCTGTGGTACATACACCATTTGATTTAATTTATCTATACATTATACCAAGTGCTGTATGTGCTTATAATTTCAAAACAGTTTAATTTGTAATTTCAAAGAAATGTAACTGTTGAGTTTGATATTGACGTTTTTCTTTCCTTTTTTACACATTTGCCATTTCAAAGAAAAGTAGCTTAATGGTTGATTTGAAATTGATATTGTGTTTTAACACATTACTCTGTGGTACACACACCATTTGATATAAATAAGTAATTGTCTATGCATGATATCATGTGCTTGTAATTTCTATACCGTACTGTGTACAGGCAAAAATAAATTGAATGTGTTCAGGGATGCATGAATGAGGAAAAGAATGAGCAGATGAAGTATGGGGTATAGTTCCGGCAAGAACTTCAAGCCACTTTCACCCATACGCAAGTGCTGACATTTTTACCATTGAGCTAATCGAGCCTGCCAGCTTGCTCTGAGGATAAATTGAATATTGACCATCAGGTCAAAATTCTGTGTCTAGGTGAGACATGACCTTTGACCCAATCTAAATGTCTCAATAAAAGAGCAGGGAGACAAAATACAACCACCCCAATTGTATAAGCTATATTGTATTAACATACTCTAACATACAGATTGGACAATTACATTTCATTCATTAAAATGACATTGTGCTGCTTTAGCCATCATCAGCACCATACTGGACATTTGATTGTGGTCTTGTCCTTATAACATTAACGCATAATGGCTGTTGACTCTGCATATGAGCACCGACATGCTGTTTACATTTTACAGAATGGGTCAGACAGCTAAAACCGATTTATAGAATATAACTTTGGCAATAAAAGGACATTGTGACATTTAAGCTTAAGACTTAGTTCTGGCTGGATTCTTGTACCTCAAGATAGTATGGATCCAGGCATGACTGTTATGCACTGACAGTGGGTCCGCCCAGCAGTTTAAAAACAAAACAAAACAAAAAAACCTGGGCATACTTGTAGATGGCATATAAGGGTAACACTGGACACACTGATGGTTTTGCCATTGGAGTAACAAAGGTAACCCCAGGAGGATTAAAAAACCCTTTGCTCGAAGGACATATGTCACAAATCATGACAAGGGAGAGTCTGATCCTGAACAAACTCCAGTTAATACCCCAATTACATATCTTTGTGTGTTTCAGTGCCATGAGGCATCCATTGCCATCTACAGCAGCATGGAGAATCAGCGCCTCTCTCATTGGGCCTTCATCTCTGTGGTCTCTATGATCTTCTGCCTCATCATATACTCCCTCACTGGTTAGGATATTTTCTGTTTTTATCATCTGCTATGGCTCCTAGTCTCCGGCACAGTGTGTCAATATTAATCATAATAATGATAATACATTTGGCATGGCATTAAAAATCTAAAATGAAATAAAAATGTCAAAACAATGACACGAGACCCCCCCTGCCCCTCAACTATACACAGCAACAAAATACCGTAATAAGTTTAAAAACACACAAAGGCATTGAACCAGTACATCTAGGCAAATGCTTTGTTGACAAGAAAGGTTTTTAGTCCCCTCTTAAAACGTCAATAGACTGTGGTGCACTCAGATGGTCAGATAGGGCATTCCACAGCTGAGGAGCAGCTGAGCAGAAGGCCCGGTCACCTATGGTGTGCAGCTTTGTCTTGGGGGGAATGTGGTGTCGTTTGAGAGTGGCACCAAGTTTAACTGTTAGGCAGCATTCTCCCCACACGTGTGTGTCATTTCTTTGGCTAATGGTAGGCACAGTTTGATAATTGTGTATGCCTTATGCGGAGGCTGGCACGATACGATGCTTCTTGTGCTTTGGCTAGCTCTGGTCCATAGCGTTAGAAGGAGTTCCTCAGATGGTTGACATTTCTGTATTATAAATCTTTTTTTTTTAGTAGTCATTGATTAACATATCAATTAGCTGTTCCTTAACCACTTAAACCTACACAAAATCTAGTAAAAAATATCAGATCTTCAAGCTCACAACGTATTTTTTGTGAGCTTATATAAAAGCTTAAGTCATTTTAAAAAGTTACCGGCATCAGACCTTTCTGCCAGTTGTATGAACAGGTATTATCTGTCTCAATTGCAGGGGCATATGGGTACTTGACATTTGGAAAGGAAGTGAAGGCAGACATTTTAATGTCTTACAACGGTGGTGATGTCCTAATGCTCATCGCTAGGCTACTGTTTGGAATCTCTATCATCACCATATATCCCATTATTGTTCTGCTGGGGAGGTAAGGCACTGTATTTGTGATTGAAAATGACTTGGTTTTTAATCTGACTGATGATTTATTCATTTATATACACTCTGTAGACCCAAATTCATCTATGCACCCTGTGCCTACTTTGGAACGTTACATTTTCTCTTTAATTGTACTCAGTCTATATACAAAAACTCAATGATTTTGTTCTCAAGAAAAAAGCCCCCATAAAGTGAAATAGTGCAGACTGTCAAAACACAAATACCTATTTTCCCAACGTTAGATCAGTGATCCAGGATCCTCTGCTGAGCTGGCATCGTAAACAGGATGGTCTAGTGACGGACAAGTTTGAAAGCCGTAGCCGATATGTGCTGACAGTCCTGTGGGTTACTGTGACTCTTCTCCTCGCCATATTTGTACCAGATATCAGCAAGGTCATCAGTGTCATCGGCGGGATCAGTGCCTTTTTTATTTTTATTTTCCCAGGTAACACACTTTGCATACACGCACCTTTAGAGAAGATCAACTTGTTTGTACTTAACCCCTTGATCTCTCTACCTGTCTTCAAACAGGGCTCTGTCTGATCTTTGCTATGCAGTCTGAGCCAGTCTCCTGTAAGACCAGGTAAGTCTTTTTGAATGTATTTATTTATTTTTGATTAATAGTATCTGAAGAAATGCCTATGAACGTAACTTTTGTAAGACTGTGATCTGCATTCACTTGCTCTGTCTGGTACATGCAACCCCTTTTCTCCCCAATTTAGTAGTTTTGCCAATTCCTCCCCACACATTGTATGTTGCCACTGCTGTTGTATGCTACTGGCTCACCTGCCAGTCAGGAGCCCCCACCGGGAGGATGTAGAGCCTCCGTCCTAATCCTCCTGCCCATAATATCACCCTCCCCCCTTGGCTTCCTTCCCCCGAACACAGGCCAATTGATATAGAGACGCTTGACAAAGCTAAAACTTGTTATATTATATTGTATAATCATCTTGTATGAAATAGCTCTCCTTTCCTTTCTCCCATTCGCTCGCTCTATTTTTCTCGCTCGTCATTTTGCTTGGCATGCTGCTTAGCTGAATTTACAGTAGGGAACATCTTAAAGAGCGGAGCCATTAACACCAAGTTTAACTGTATTCCATTTGTTGCAATAAATGGTTACATTCTACTTTGGCGTGAGTGTTCCTGACTGAACCCTATATAAATGCACCAATGAGTGCAATAGGAATGTTATTGTTGCTTGTCCTTGAGTCATGTCCACTCTAATCGTTTAGGTGCCTTTTTAATGTAAGCTGTACATTCTGGCTTGAAAGCTTTGGGATTTGATGTGTGTAATATTTCTGGCTAATATTTTTCTTTATATCAATGTTCAATAATTTCATTATGCCCCACCCCTCCCTCTCTCTCTCCCCCTCCCTCTCTCCAGAGTTGTTCTCACACTCTGGGGTGTGGTGACCTTGATCTGTGGAGCTTTCATCTTTGGCCAGAGCACCACAACAGCTGTCATGCAGCTCCTTGGCAGGATCTGATGCTCATGTAGTCCAGTCTTCTATGTAATGTACTTCAAGATGGTGCTAACTAGAACTTATTTTTTCCCCTTCTCCACACTTCTATGTAATGTTCTTTCGTGGTGACTGTCCTCCACTGTAAAGGTTGTTTCAGACGGGGAGCGGTTAACGCGGGCGTTCTCACTCGGATCAGCAGGGATCATTGTTGTTTTGTCCTCCTGTGCGTTGCGGGGGAAAAAACACAATCCAGCTCTTGCCGCCTGTGGGTGTGTGCACTAACGAGTACGAGAATTTCACGGGACGGTGCCCGCCTGCAATTCCGCCCCTCAACTTCTCTGCACGTCCCAAATAATCGCCCGCCTCTCATTGAAAATTAATTACATAGGCGCTCCCCGTCTGTAACAACCTTTGCCTGGTTCAATGGACACCTACTTTCCAAAGGAAGGGATTGCATTCCACAGGAAGGGATTGCATATGGCTACCGTGGACATTATGTTTTCATGGAGATGACCCCTTGACTAGTTAAGAGGCCCTAAACCCTGCACTTAATGCATAATCAATCTGCCATCGTGAACTAGAGTTTAAAAAAACAAACTCACCCCTCCAACAATATTAGTTTTTTGTTTTCTATGTTTGACCTCCCCTGGCCACTTCCTGTCATGTGTCTAGGGGTCTGTGTGAAATCATAATGCTGGTAGTTCTCATACTTTTGTCGTGGCATGATCACTATTGTTTGTATTAAAACAAATGTTTTTACAATGGTAATGTGTCTTTTGTCACCGTTTAGCCTTGAAAAACAAATTTGTATTCTCTGTACTAGACACTTGTCACAAACTGATTTACCAACTTTTACAGAATTTACATGATCACACCTATTGGGTGAGTCGCAAGAGATTTAAGGCCCTTGCAGACAGGGTGCGATTTTTTCGCACGGAAAAAACTGACAATATAATTTTTTAAATGAACACATGGTTCTCAATGACCTCATGCACACCGGCTCCGAATTTACCGTGCGGCGATGCGATGCGTTTTTTTTTCAATCGAACCCAGTTCGATTTGTGCGTCTTTTCGCATACGGTAAAAACTGATTGACTAATCGCACCCTGTCTGCAAAGGCCTTTACACAGAAGGATAAGATAGAGGGGCTATGGTGAGTAGGCACATCCACTTTATCTTTATCACTTAAGCCTAACGGTGGCTGGTCGTGCCAATTTCTTCTTGCTTGGTTTACCTTTAGGGTACCACCTGTTCCCAAGAGCAGGAGTTATGTTATAATTATTTTTTAATTCACTGTCCAACTACAACCACTAAAATATGTGATGAAGGAGACCTAAAGGAGAACATGAGGATGGAACCTGCTGGTCTCTACTGTAAAGCCATAACACTATTGAATTGATGTTGGTTGCTTTAAGGTGCCATTATGGGGATGATGTCTGTCTGCATGTGGATATGTGGAGGGTGTAAATACTATCATGTTAGTCTTGCTGTAGTTATTGTGTTTAAAAAGAATGTACCTGTGCTGTGTTCTGACCTGACCTGACATGTATGACCTTCACGTGAACATGCCATTTGTTGTTTCTCTTTGTGGTCATGCATGTCCCATGTTCCAGAAATTCTTAGTGTGTGTAAAGAGAACAAAATAAAATAATTTTATAATAAGTCCTTTGACTTGTGCATATCTGCTAGTCTTGAGTACAACTGTACAACCTGTGTTGTAACGAATTGTAATCCAAAGTGACTTGCACATTGCCTGTCACTCTGGATAAGTGCATCTGATGAAGGGCGGGGGGAAAACATGGTAACAGATTGTTTTTGGGTGGATGAATTTGGTTATGAGCACAGGTACACATGTGCCGAAGCAGGCTCCTATTGAACTGCATGTACAATTTATTGTCATGCATTTTCAATGGGGAAAGATCACTGCACTCCAGCAGTAACTTTAAACATTGTGCACAATTTCTGTCTGCATCTTATGGGCAGAGTATACTTTCTGTCTGCCACACAAGTCCCTTAAAATCAGCGACCACTTTGATGTTCCATCACATGTTTCTTTAGTGAGCAAAGTGTTCTTCTGGATGTAGAGTAGGACATCCTTGGTGGGATTTGAACCCTGGACCATGTAGACATGTTTTAACACAGTGAGCCACGTGCTAGAAGTGTTGCACTGGACGTTAGCCTTAATTTTTTTAATGGCTATTTGTCATTATCCACTTGGCCTTAGTTTATAAAGCACAGTAACATAATGTAAAAGTATATACAGGCAAGTTCAATATATTGAAGAATCCTGTTTAACTTATAAGTTTTAAATACAAATCTTTCTTATGGCACAAAATGTTCAAATACATAATCAATTTGGGGTCCTTGACATCAAGATGTTTGAGAACCCCTGTGCTGCCTGAGTAGACCTGCCAACCCTTCTGTTCTCACCAGGAGACTCCTGTTATTTTTAAGTAATTAGGCTAGTGGTTATTATTAAATATGGCTCTTTTATTGCTACTTTTAACTTTTTAATGGATCCTATGTAAGTAAAGCCTGATAAAAGTGTCAAACTCCAAAAATCCACCAGAATACTGGAAATTACATCTACTCAGTTATTTTTTTTTTAAATGAACAGTTTCATCATGATAATATTGTATATTAGTTATCTGGTCAAATTTCATAATGGTTTAAAACGGTTCCTGGCAGATATTTTGCCAGGACTTATGCTACTGATTGATTCTACTATTTCTATCTATCTATCATCTCTCAAGATTCAGCAAAGAAAATAATATTTTTTTTCTAGGGTCCCTAGATTGATCTATCGATCAACTGATTGTTTGCTGAAACCTTATTGTAAGTCGCTTTGGATAAAAGTGTCTGCTAAATGACTGTAATGTAATGTTCGCTCGAAGAACAGAATATTGTCATATTAATAACATAGCAAGCAACATGGCAACATATAAAAGTGCTAAACCAGCCTATTTCATTAACCACTTGAACACCAGCATCCATATTCTATGGTGAACATTAGTCAAAAGTAGCTGATCTACAAGCGTTGCAACGCGTCAGCTTTCTTTGTGTCACCACTTCCTATTTCACTTGAATGAAATTGGTATCCAGATCTGGAAATGTATTTTTGTGCCTCAATGCATAAGACTTCACAACAACCAGTCAAGGACTCCAGTTTTGTAGTTTTATTGAATTGCATCACTCTACATCATCTAGAATTTCAACAAAGTATTTTATAGACCAAATATTTTTACTTGCATCCCTGCAATAAGTCTCTACACTTAAGGAGAGAAAGCTGTATTATTGAAACATACATAGGAATTAGAATATTTCATTAAACATTGCCATAAAAGTGAATGTTCATTCTTGTATGCCATTTTCTAGTCATATATATATATATATATATATGTATATTTCTTCTTTTTTTAATATTATAATAGGATTTATCTTCTTTTGTCTCCTTTTTATTGGAATACTAGAAAAGAAACAGGAAAATAAGGTAAGAAATGCACAAAACCCATTGAAGAGTAGCATGGCCTATATTAATACTACGGCAAAGAAGTTACTGGACATTCAGTTGACATGCACTCAGGTGGAGGATAGAAAAAGAACAGCCATAGAAGGAGAGAGTTATGTTGATAGTGGTCAGTTTGGCAAATTCCTATATCTGATATCACAAAACTCTTATTTTAAACATGTCAACACAAGTTCTGTGTACAGTACACACAAGATCTGGAGTGTTATTTTAAATGAAAGTGTAAACATTGACCCATAAGGGACAATTTCCCCCACTACATGACATTCCACCAAAGCAGCAGCTGCCCGTTCCTTATAAACCTTACCCAATGGGAAGGCTTGTTTTACATACACTTACAATTCCTGTATTGGACATTGCCAGATACTTCAGAATGTTGAACATTCAAATGGGGACCGTATTCTACATTTCAATGACATAACTCTTTCATTGTATGACGAAGCACAGGTTGCACTGAGGAGTAGGAGGATAGAAAAGAACAGGTTGCACAGTCTCAGGAGCGTTCAGGAATGTATTATGTAAAATAACAGTATTGGCATCTTTGACCTGTCCACGTCATATCCATAGAGTTATAGGTCATATCCAGAACCCAGGCGAGCTGGGCACGACATACAGTGAGGAGAGCCTTCCTTTAGATCTTATGGGTTGCATTCAGCTGGGCACCGTACTTTTAAAACTATGGCTATGTCATTGACATGTAAACTTCAACCCATGCATTATGGCTTTTTGTGTCGTCGTAATGGGATGGCCCCTTGGGAAGCAAACGAGACCGGACACAGTTTGGGCTGACACAGGAGTCTAAACAGAGTCTATTAGTAATTAATACATGAGTGGATAACACATCCTAGGACCTAGTGCTTGATAATAAACATTGCTCAAGAGTACAGCATAAAAGTTAGTCCATGCTTGTTCTGTAGGCATAGCAATATTTATTTATTTATAAATCAGGTCTATATAATAACATTTCTACACTTCCACATTCCACATTATCATGCCCAGCTCAATGCATCCCAGCAGCCTAAGGGAATAGAATAGTAGTACATCAGTTGCTGTATTTCTCTATTAGTTTAGCTGGATCTCCATTAATAGTTGTTCCCAGAACAGTAATGAACTATCCCAGGGTCCATATACAGTAAACTGGAAGGTGACAAAACTAGTTGTCACTCACAGGTAAAATAGGAGATAAATGGATCAGTGGTAAGGATGGCAGATGGCATCTTTGAAAGTTATATAGAGCTATAAAGAGTGGAGTGACTCATAAACAATCATATCTTCAACAAAATATGTTTAAACAGTATTACTATATAGTTCAACCATTTCTAAATACTCTCATCATAGTCAATAAGCAATATATATCTTTAAGTCACAATAATCCTTTCTACATTGTGCTTTCGGAGTGAGGATCCTGATTGTGTTTACGTCCGTGGGTTCATGGTGGCGGTGTTTGGGGGCGAGGGTTGAATCTGTGTGCTGTAGCTCAAACAGAGGTGGGCTTAATTTCCTGGATAGACACAGGGTATGTGTATGTGGTTTTTCGGAGCAGGAGTTGGGTGAAGATCTGAGCCACAAAACCGGAAAGATCAGGTCAGAACAGAGTCTGACTTGGCTCTGCCCAGATTTGGACCTTACATTTCTAGTAAACTTCACAGGTGGTGTACAACATTGTTGTTATTGTAAAATATTGTTCACTGTTCATTAATAATCTGCTCGAGCTGAGTTTTATAAATTGTGTGAATCTTATTCTTGAATCAGGTACACCAAACACTGTATATCACAAATATTAAACCTGTTCAACCTAGTGAAGTGAAGTCACACTTGGAAGGCTGTTTTGTCTAATGGCGCAGAAATGCTTCAAACCTCTTATAAAAACATTCTGATCTGTGGTTTATGGGACTGTTTTGGTACCATAATGGTAACAACACAAGGCTAGTGCTGCACAGTCATATGTCAGTAGGTCTCACTTTAACATCACAACAAAGAGACAAGTCATCCTTTAAAAACCCGGTACAACCTCCTCAACCATGTGGTGACGTTTAAGGCTTTAACATTAATGTCATTCAGATGGGAAGCTGTCTAGCATTTCTTATAATAATGAGGATTTTTCATTACTTTGAACAAAGATGTGAGTAGCTAGTGAGTAGGAAAATTTGCACCGTAGCACTAAAGACGTCAATAATACGAATATAATAATAATAGAACAATGTCTTTTATATGTAAAATCTCTACTAGACTTATACAGCTAATATACTGTAGGCTACCAATTGCCAATTCAGACATTTTATACATAAAAAAGGAAGGCAAAAAAGAACACAAACTTTAGCTGCATGATGGAGAATACTGAGATGCTATCCCTAATTATTCACCTATTCTCCAGCCTTAAGGTAGCAGCACAATGTTGTTTAAGACAAACATGCTCACGATGTGTAACCATTCATTTCACTTCTAAAATGACCCTGATGCCGACAACTTATCGGAATTCAACCCTCAACTTCTTATCATTATGCCTACTCCTGTAACATGACAAGAAAGCTAAATGAACAAATCTACCCCAGAGTGATTCCCTTAGAAATTTAAACTGCTACGTCTCAGCTGAGCACCACATGGGATAAAAATGTGCTGGCTGTGTGCTCTTGTGTGTGTGTTGTGTCGAGCCAAACACATGTTGGATATGCTGGAAAGTGGCAAAGTGTGAATTGAATAGCAACACGTTTTAATACACGCATCAATTTTCAAGACACCCATATGCGTTCAGCTGGGGACAACACATCAAGTGTCCATATCTACCATGAAATGACAGCTACATTAACAAACTCTACTTTCTCTGCTACCTATGGTGAACTCATCACAAAAAAGGATAGGGAAAGAAAACTGAATTCCATGACGATACCCAAATAAAACCACCCCAAAAAGATAACTGCTACATGAGAAAACTAACCCCATGTTCCTTGCTACATGAAACAAATCTGCCTTATCGTGACCCAGAGCTAATTCCATGAAGTGACTAGTACAGTACATGAAACCAACCTAATGTCTCAGGCTAGCTAGCTACCACGGTGAGATGCAAACGCAAAGAAGTTTTAAATGTACTGTTCAATATTCACTGCAGTTGACACCATTCATTTGCACTGTGTAAACATGTACTTACAAAAGTGAAAGGGTGAGGGGAGGAGTGAGGCCGGGGTGGGGGATGGGTGAGGATGGTAGTGATAGAAGGGAGATAAGGGGGAAGAGGGGGAGATAAACGGTTTAAGGAGGACTTTCCAGGAATCACGGCGCATGGGCGGACCTCCCCGTCATCAGTCCCTGTTCAGACTGCACCAAGCAGCTGCATGAGTAGAGGATGGATGGATTAAGAGAGGGATAGATTGAAGACATGAATAGGACATTGAGCAGCGGACGTGAAATCAAGCCAAAGTGTGAGTGGAAACGTGGAGGTAGAGAATGAATGAAATGGTGAAAAGCAAAAATGAGAGATGGGATGCATGATAAAGTTTAGATAAAGAAGTGAGAACGGAGTGAGAGGAAAGAGAAGAGAAGAGAACATTAGAAGTCAGAAAACAGAACAGCTATCAATGGCTGTCTGCCAAGCATCACATCAAGCTATTGACCGTCTTTGCTTTGCCTTGAGGCTATGGATGTATGCCAGCATTGATTATTTTGATTAGAGCCATTTACAATAAGCTACTAGAGTACAAGGGAGTTCTAGTTATTTCATTTTTCACAATGGCGTGGAGCTTAAAAGTAATAAATATTACACCTAAATAGCCTCCCAGGTTTATGAGCCATTCTGAGGCATTAATCCTGAATAAGTGTGTTTTGATCGGCACTGAACATTCTATTCTATCTCTATCAGTCCATTCTCTCCTCTCTTCAGTTGTATTGCAGCACTTACCTGGAACTGCTACAGTAGAAACAGCCTCCGGCTGGCACAGTGTGTCCACCTTCACATGCTGAAAGGCTTTGGTGGGGGCAGACTGGAGGTGCCTGCATACACAAGAGATAGAAAAAGGGTTAAGAAATCACTTGCACACATACCCATGTCTAATTTATACTTCCTTGTATGACCGAGTCCCTCTGAGGAGATAAAGTTTCAACTGAAAAGCAGAAACTCCCATCTACAGACAGCTACGTCAGCAGCCTCTACTCATCCCCACCACCTGCACCATCACTAAATCATGAAGACCTCACCTAACTCGAGTGCTTCAGCAATTTTGTGGCAGAGTGAATGGTTGAAGACTCCTAATTACATTTCAAGATGCAGCACATTTTCCAGCTGGCTCCTTAGCTCCTATCATTAATGGATGGATTAATGACCACATTAAAGGACCCCTTTCACCCTGGCGTCCCTATATTGGGCATTATAGGCAAAATATTCAAAGATTTCCTTTTAAAAAGAAGAAAGATACGAAAGTGATATAAACTAAAATAATGTCAAAGCATACCTAATTACACCAACATCGACAGTGGGTGCTAGCCTAGGCCAAGGAAACTAATATTAAAAGAGGTAGAGCCCGCACAGTGTCTTCAGAAAAATAATTTCAAACATTATTGAAAAGGCTTAAATGGCTAATGTGAAGCAGTAGTGAGAAAGAAACGTATTTCAGCAATTGGCCTTCGTACATTTTTGCACACTTTTCTTCCACCCATTTCGTTATGACCAGATGACAAAGGCAGATTATTTGAACTTGAACTGTTCAAGAAAATCTCTGCCAAATGATTTAATTGAAACCAGGACTAGAAAATAAATGTAAAAAATCAGCCAATAATGTTTTTCAACAGTCAAGACGGTTAACCTCACCTCTTCCATTCCTCCTCTCCATCCCAGAACTCATAGACCACGAAGGACAGACCGTCTGGCAGACGCACTGCAGTCACACTGGAGTAGAGAGAGAACAGAGGAGCCCAGAGGGAGGGGGATGGAGGGAGAGAGTGAGGATGGAAAGGCAGGATGGTACAAAGGGAGAGTTGCGAATAGGATGATGGGCAGAAGAGTGAAGGAGAAATACAATAATGGTAGCATTAGAAAGAGTGGAGGAGAGAGGGGATAGTTGCAGGAAGATGAGAGGAAGATATGAGAGAAGCAGAAGGGAGGATGTGAGATGGAGGGAGAGTGGGACATGTAAGTCACAAAAGTACACATTAAAGACATATTGCTGTAATAAAAACAAGACAGTAGTTGAGATATGGGAAAAAGCCAAATGACTTGATTTCTATCCATTTACTGCTGCTGCAGCAACACAAATGGCTAATATATACTTATGTCATATGACCACGACAAAGTATAAATTAGGCCTTAACATCAACAAACTCTGACGAGGTACCATCAATAACACCCAAACAATAAAACCGCAAGCTGATTTTATAACATTATAATGTGTGATCAAATGACACAACTGACCCCGTTTGGCAGGACAGTAGCTGATAATCATCACATGTAAGTTTGATAGCTTGATACCTCACAGAATAATGTGGCATGGCAGTTGACAGGACGTTATTTAGTTAATTCAGATGCATAGGCAAACAAATCTGATCCATCATGCCACATATAGAATGGTGTGTGGACAACAATGCGAAAACAATTTGATGTGATCAGAAGATGGGATTCCATCACATGGCTTGGACAATGTTTTGCAGCCTAATGGATGTCTCTACCCTCACTTTTCCATCTCTATTTTCAAATACACGTTGAAAAACCCATTCAACTTCATCTAAAAAAAAAAAGGATGGATTATTACTCAATCCATCCATGTATGCAGTTCCTCCATTAACCTGAAGGGGGCAGCTGATGGACAGTTAACTACAAAGCTCTAGTCTACAGAGCTTTTAGATGAAGAACTGGAGCTTGAGACTGAGGGCCCTATCTTGCGCCGCCTTACTTATAAAAAAAAAAGTATAGCCGCAATCTACATCAACACGCTGTGAGCTTGTAGATCGCCTATTTTAACTATTTTGAAAGGTTTTTCAAAATAGTAAAAAATGCCTAAAAGGTTTTGGCATAAGGGGTAAGAAGGCGTGCAAGACAGGGCCCTGAGTGAGAGAAGGACAACAACACACAGTGGTACAGTAGACTTGTCTGTACACACAACTACTCATCCTTGATCCATTATTTACCACAGCTGCCCTGATGTATTCTGCTGACAAACCTACTGGACCTTTTGGTGATATTTTTAACTTGAGTGACAGCTGTTTCCGGCAGACCACTGTGCATCTGTGCAGCCCCTATTTAGGGGTCCGCCCTAGAAAAGATGGCCCAAAAATTACAAATTAAGCACTGTGCCTGGGCAGGAAACCACACCTGTCAGTCCATTCCACTATGCAGTAGAAAAACAAATTTCACCATTATTAAGAATTGCAACAGTGCTTATTGCGAGCAGCACTCAGTGCTCATTGAGGAGGGCTCACTCAATGAAATGGGAGAGGACTACAGTGCAAGAGTTGGTTGTGCAATTGAGAACTCATCCAAACACAAACACCAGTGGACATTACACCAATGGCATAAGACGTCCTAGTATGTGCTCGGAACATGACTGTACCATCAAACAACATCATCCAACAAAATTATCACTACAAACACTGGCATCTGATTGATTATGCTATTGTGACGCCGGCTCATCTCAAAAACCTTAGAGCTACTGTATGTGAAGAGCAGACTGCTGTACAGACCACGCACGATCCTACAAAAGTCAAATCTGACCTTTAAGATGCAAATGTGGCACAAAGAATAAACGGCTCTACTGTGTCAGATTCTCCAACAGTGGTACCCGAAACACCTTTCATTATTTGCTAGCTGACATGCCAATAGACATCGAATAGTTGATCAATTCAGAGTCTGGGATGATTGAGAAGTGTTTTTTTGACACTGCAGCCCAATCTTTCTTGACTGGTTACTGTATATGAGAATGCTGGAGAGATCTCCACCCTCCTGGACAACATGCACAAGGCACACAGTTACTAACCCACTCCCCTAATCCCTCAATAAACAATGACAAGAGCTCCACTACAAGGACCAGGAAACTCTGCAGAACCTGCGAAATTGAGTGGTTGATGTCGAAAGCCACTAAAATCCAGGCCCAGACAGATAGGAAGGACATACACGGTTTCGTATGTAGTTAAGACCATTTACAGTCCCAGAAACTGTAGATGCTGATGGAACCGCAGATCATTCAACTATTATCAACTGTACTGGCAGAGCTCCCTGAATAGCAAGATCTAGACCTCCCACAACATGCAGCTAAAACCCAGAATGAACCCCTGGAAACTGAAATCCCCAAGGAAGGAGGCTACCTCTGTATAAGTACACTGTATCTCTACACCCTAGAGGTGTGGAGTCATGAGTGTGTCCAACCATGGAAGGATGTCAGTATTGCAACCATTTACAACAACATAGGAGCCATTGCTAGAAAGGTCCTAGCCAAAGTCATGCTCTGCTGACACTAGCTAAATGGGTTGTGCCAGAGTCATGATACGGTTTCTGGCAATGGCAGAAAATGGCAAGACGGACACTTGACATGCCACATGACAGATCCTGCAGAAATGTGGAAGTACACCCAAGTTTCCAACGATCCTTGTACAGTTTCACTCTGGAACGGTGGCCAAAGTGGTAGTTTAGAGTGCAGACTGGAGTCAGACAAGGCTGTGTGCTAGCTCCAGTCTTATACCTTAAAATAATAATATATCTTACTAGTCTGTGTTTCACTTTTATGCAGGAGGATGGAGAGGCAGGCTGGGGTCACCATTGACTTAAGGCTTGATGGTAACCTATTCAACATTAGGAGGTTACAGGCAATCACCGGTCATTTACACCAGGTAAGCCAACAGCATGTTAAGGTAGCTCTTCACCGCACCGACGTCGGCGGCGGTAAGCATTGGAAAGCGCCTGTGGCCGAAAATCTGTAATTGAATGGGCGGTGTGCACGCTGTCGGGTCGTAAGTTGTAGGGAAGTGTCGAAAGCCAACCAAACATGCTTGGTTGGCTACTGACAGCTACTGCCCGTATAGCAGCAGGGTGCACCGTAATCAAAGAAGCACAGTAGGTTAGACAGAAATACAGGCAGATAGCCATGACGCCCTGCACAAATTATTGAGTGATTTCAAAATTGCAATTATAGCAAACAAAGTTCAAATAATGTTCAAACATGTGCAACTAAAAGCCCACGTCCTCCTCCATTGATTTTAGTCTACACTACAGCATGAGACAATGGGGCTTGCACTTGTCTATCATTTAATAGTAATTCGATCTCTCTCAAATGCTAGGAGACATAGAACTTTTTTGGTGATTCATTTTGTTTGTGTAGCCTACTGAGGTGTTGTTGTTTGTTGAGGGTGTGAATTGCCCATTGCTCACCCCAATCATCTTTTGTTAAGCAATGAGCGATTAATCACCGCGGCTCTATACAGAAATTTGCATGCAGTTTGTGATGCTCCAATAGTGGACATATGTTTGTTGGGAGGTGTTGTTGTGGATGTGAATTGCCCACTTGCCCACCCCAGTCATCTTTTGTTAAGCAATGAGCAATTCATTACTGCGGCTCTAAACAGAAATTTGCATGCAGTTTGTGATGCTTCAACAGTGGACATGTTTGGCAGTGGCAGCTGGTGGATTTTTCCCCAGGCAGTGCTACACCAAATATTAAGCCAACAATAACATGTACTATGTTATCACACTAGTTTATCTTGATAGGCCCTGCCCTGGGCTAGTAGTCATTCTTTTGTGAAAGACAGACAGAACTAATGGCATGGGCAAATTATATATATCATTTTTTATATGATCCATATCCATTCATTGCAATAACAACAGACAAAAAGTTGTTTTGTTTTATAAGTTCGCACATCGAACAGCGCCGATCTACAAGCCCAGGAGTGGGCTTGTAGATCACCGATACAGTCATTCGTCGAAGCATAACCTGAAGCATAAGCAGCAGCAGTCAGTGCAGTTCTATGTGTTTATATGCGCTGTGCGCTCTAAACCTGCGCACGGTGGCCCCGTATACTTGCATTGAAGAGTGAACTGCGCATGTGCGAAACTTAACATGGCGAACCTATGGTAAAGATTGGCCAATCAGGATAAAGTACCCATTTTTAAGCTTAATTTTTATAGTGTTCCAGTTCCAATTTTGTCTGCTCATTTTTTAGTGTCTTCACTTCCAATTTCACTTGCTTAATCTATATTCTGATTGAGTTCTCTGTCCTGATTGGATAAAATTGGAAATGAAACTGAAACTTAAACGAAAATGCATTTTCTGTTTTATGAAGAGCTGGAGAGACAAGGAGACTCCTTTTACTGAACAAACATTCTATAGCAATGAGTACTATCAGAATATAGAGCTATTTAACACTTATTTTAACCAAAGAAAATCACTTACCCTACCTTTAAGTTTAGGCAAGGTACAATGTTTTTTTATCTACTTTGTATGGAAGATTATACATTTCACTCACTAGTCATTAACTATAGAGATGTCCGATATTATCGGCCTCCCGATATTATCGGCCGATATTAGCATAAAAATTGATATCGGGAAAATATCGGTATCGGTTTAAAAAAAAAAAAAAAAAAAAAAAACTTTTTTTTTTGCTTTATGAATAAGTTACAGGAGTTCTTACTGTATATGGTGTGTGTGATATGAAATTTGAGTTTACCCTAATCACAATAATCCCCGCATATATCGGTATCGGTTGATATCGGTATCGGTAATTAAGAGTTGGACAATATCGGTATATCGGTTATCGGTAAAAAAGCCAATATCGGACAACCCTAATTAACTATATCATATTTACCTTGTTGGTTTGATCATTTAAAATATATAGGCTATAGAATATATTTTAAAGTGATATTTTTTCAAAGGAAGATCTAGGTTTGGGAGAGGTGGTGTGGCGCACTAGCGCCCTCTATGGACGGGCCGCAAATGATGTTTGGAGGTGTTGTTGGGGGAAGGTGACTTGCTGCCCAAGTGCCCGTCCATCTATCGTTAAGCAGAGACGTCGGGTTAAAATTAATCATTTTCGGTCTGTCTTTCAGCCACGGGGCAAGGGCTTAATTGGGTAGGCAGTTGTCTACCCAAGTTGCCAAAATTGGAATCACGATTATTGATAATGACAATTTTTGTTATTTTTTTCTAATGTCTGTGCTGCTAATTGTGCTTATCAGTTCCATATATTTGGCTTAATGGTTTCAATTAATTGCCAAGCTTCACTATCACATAATAGTGAAACATATTCTGTAGGTATTTCACTGTGTTCTGACCGCATGGTGCCTTATCCTAGTGGTCTATAAATATATAAAAAGTAGGAATTGAAATAATCCCAAAAAGGTAGCACATCCTAAATCCAGCCTTCATCAGAGCATTACTCTTTTGTTTATTGGTGTGTGTCAATAAAAATGTGGAAATGTGAGTACTTTGTCCTCCATTGATTTGGGATTTTTTCTATTGACTTTATATGTATACTGGATTTTGGGTCTAGCACTCCACTGAGAAAACCCATTGTTGATGCGCAACCTCTTTTTCTTATTTATCTGTAAATATATAGCTGCCAAGAATGGGTTACAGTCTAATTGATTATCTGTTTACTTAATTGTATAATTAATTACTAAATTAAGTAAACAGATCTATCTGAGTGCAACCCTTTGTTTGCAACACTAGACCATACCCGGTGAAGTGCGCAGGCGAAAGTAGTTGGGGTTATTGCACGTCCTGTCGCACGTCCCGTCCCGTCAACACCTAGTCCCCCCCCCCCCCCCCGCGCGCGTCTTACTATTAGTAATAATAGAGCTAATGTAGCTGCAACTATGAAGCTCCATTACTAAATGGGGCTGCAATATTGCGGCTACCAATGGTAGTAGTACAGCACCTGATAACAATTAAAAGTACTGTAAGTCATATTCTTGGGTTAAAACAAAAAGTTTTTTTTGTGTTTTGCTAAAAAGTTAAAGCTTTATATTCTGACCACCTCTCCAAGCTCTTCATTAAATAGAAAATACATTTTCAGGTGGGTTAAAAATGTCATCCAATCAGGAGAGAGAACCCATATATAAACTTACATTTTGTAGCGTTCCAGTTCCAATTTTGTCTGCTCATTTCTTTTGTTGCACTTGTCCTTTCCTGTATCCCGCATGAGTTCTCTCTGATTGGATCAAAATGGTATCCCGACAAGAACATGTATTTTCTGTTTACTAAAGAGCTGGAAAGATGGGTAGATCCCTGTTACTGAACAGAGTGTCTGTTCAAAACAACAAAGATTACTGGAATTTAGAGCTATATAAAAAACAATAAATCAGCAGTGGTTCTCAACCTTTTCCGGATCAGGGCCCATTTGGAAATCTCAGTTAATGGGTCGATGGGTGGGCCGCATGCATTTTCATGTTTATTGTTTATTCTAATGATCAATCAATTGATTGTGTTCCGGCTTGGATTAATATACTTAATATTAATGTTATTATCAATATAATATTTGTGTTTTGGCAATTATTTGGGGGCCCACTTGCAATATCCTCAAGGCCCAGGTTGAGAATCGCTGATTTACAGCACCTTTAATGGTGGATGTATAGCAGCAATAGTTACACTTACTGGAAGCAGTCCCTTTGAGCAGAGACGTTCTTCAAGTACTGTTTAAGAGCCTCACAAAAATCACCAAGCTTCTTCTGGGATACTACCATCTCCTGACGGACCAGCAACAGGGACTGGAGAAAGATAGAAAGGGGAAAAGCAAAGAATAAGAGAGAGAAAGGGAGATAGAGAAGACAGAGAGATATTAGTTGTCATGCATACAAGATGCTTATCGTCGCTGTCAGGCGGACACCTTGTATGTCCAAAAGGTTGCTACTAAAAAAATAACCTGTTCTAATGGATCTAATAGTAGTTGTCAAATTGTCAAACATACAGTAGCAAAAATAGCAGATCTTCAAGCTCACACGTCGCATTGCGGCATGTTGCTATTTTTGCTACCTTTTTGTGACAAAATAGGTTATTAATTTACAAAAAAAAGACAAAAGAAAAGTTGAAATAGGAGATACATTGTTTCTGCATAACAGCGGCATTATTATAGTTTTAAAAAAAAGTTTTTTAGCAAGCATTGGAAATTGCCACATCTACTGTATCTATACATTTCAAGATCTAGTGTCACAGATAAACTTGGAGAGTGTCACAGATGAACTTGGAGAGTGTCACAGATGAACTTGGAGAGTGTCACAGATAAACTTGGAGAGTGTCACAGATGAAGGTTTCTGCCTAGTGGGAGTTCGGTCGGACCAGTGATTATTTACAAGGCAATTCTTGTATGCTCCACTACCTTTGTACTTTTATGTTACATCTGCTGGATGTTACTCTTTGCCTTCTCAGGACTTCCTTACGCTTTCTGTCCCACAAGCCTGTAAGGAACTTGAAAAAAGGGCTTTCGCATTTTCAGCGCCTTCGGCATGGAATGATCGGCTAAGTACCTAGAAATGAGATCCGATGATCCTGTTAACCGGTTTTAAATCCAAATTGAAGGAGCTGGAGGCAGTTTCTATGAACTGTCAATGTTTTTAGTTGCTAGGTTTTGAAATATAGTTTTATTTCTGTTTTAATTCTGTTATTTTGATTTGATTTATTCCTAGTTTTACCGTGTTGCTTTTGCACTGCTGTCTGTTTTGTCCCAGGGCTCCCTGGGAAAAGAGCTATTTAACCTCAGTGGGATTTTACTCCTGGTTAAATAAAGGTCAAATAAAAAATAAAATGTATAATCATATGGATTCAATGCTTTAATAACCATTGAACCCTGTAGCCCAAAGTCTGCAATATTGACGCTGATGCCTATTGATATGAGTTAAAACTCAATATTGCTTCTGTTGCTTAATCTGAAGTGCTTGGTTACCCTCCTACTGTGTATGTGAGTGATTTCCCTGAGGCCCAATCACACTGCACTCTCACTGCCTGATGCCCTCACATCTCCTCGTCTCCTGCACAGTATGAAGCTCATAACCTCATGAAAAAAAGCCATGGAATGCCTGTGTGTGTGTGTGTGTGTGTGTGTGTGTGTGTGTGTGTGTGTGTGTGTGTGTGTGTGTGTGTGTGTGTGTGTGTGTGTGTGAGAGAGAGAGAGAGAGAGAGAGAGAGAGAGAGAGAGAGAGAGAGAGAGAGAGAGAGAGAGAGAGAGAGAGAGAGAGAGAGAGAGAGAGAGAGAGAGAGAGAGAGAGAGAGAGAGAGAGAGAGAGAGAGAGAGAGAGAGAGAGAGAGAGAGAGAGAGAGAGAGAGAGAGACAGATGGAGAGAGAGAATACAAGGATGTGAAATAGTGGGGGTAGGAGAGGGGTGATATAACTATAAAGGCTATCATCCTTCTATTAATTCACGAAACGTGTGTGTGTGTGTGTGTGTGTGTGTGTGTGTGTGTGTGTGTGTGTGTGTGTGTGTGTGCGCGTGCGTGTGTGAACCGACTGACCAATGCTGTAACTTCATCAGTCAGTCAGTCAGTCAGTCAGTCTGTCTGTCTGTCTGTCTGTCTGTCTGTCTGTCTGTCTGTCTGTCTGTCTGTCTGTCTGTCTGTCTGTCTGTTGGGGTGGTAACTGGTCATTAGCACATCAAACACACCCCACTCTCCACCCAAGGAAATACAGGTCAATTACCGGTACTTTAAATAATTTAACAATACACCAGTTCTAATCAACACATCACTTATATCCATAAACCATTCCAGCAAAGACTCCATGTTATCCGTAAACTCAGTGCTGTTTCTTGCACCGCACCTTGTTTTGTTGCTTTACAAAAGCTTGCTGTACTGTTTCCCATGCTTCTTCCACCATCTCCATCAAAAACAAACATACTGCTTCTAATGTCATCAACCTTCCTGCACCCAAACTCTCAGACATGAATGACAGTGCCATCACATGCCTAGTACACACATAACAGCAAATGACACTGAGGATCACACCCTCAATCATTACTTCACAATACTGCCATCTGGACGAAGATATGGAACCTCAAAAAGTGTGTTCCCCTCTGCCATTGAAGCACTGAACAAACTGCCTCACTGACAATAGTGTGTGCTGGGATGTATGATACTGTATGGAGACTATGTATTGCCTTTATCTGTATGCTGCTGTGTTTCTGTCTGTGGTAAAATGAAGTCAACATCATACTACTGCCATAGTGGCTGAATATCCACTGCTCATCTTCCTTCACTGTGACTCACCCACTTCCTCACTCTCAGTCTTTCTCTCTTCTCATCAGCTCCCCCCTCTCTTCTCCTTCCAACTCCAACTTCACCTCCCCCCCACCAATTCCTCTCATCTCCTTCCCTTTTCCTTTCTCCCTTCTCACTCTTTATACCTCCTTTGCTCTAGCCAACTTCCTCTTTCTCTCTCTCTCTCTCTCTCTCTCTCTCTCTCTCTCTCTCTCTCTCTCTCTCTCTCTCTCTCCTTGCTGCCATCCCTGTCTCTCCTTACAAAGAAAGAGAAGTAGTTCTGCATTCATCTCTCTCCCTGCTAGAGTACAAATTTAATTAAATTCCACTTATCTGTATGAAAATGCTGCTGTTGTTCACAAGTGTCTTTGCTGGGCTCTGATTGTCTTAGAGCAGACTTTTACAATGCCATTTAGGCTAGTCCTGTCCTTCACAACCCATTAAACCAGCAAATAAATGAGACAGTTAGAAGTCTTTCAAAAAATTAATGTTTCACTAGCAAGCACCACACTATAGAGCCTGAGTTGTCCCGCTCCGACCCATCCCGTTGGATTTCTGACCATTCCTGTCTGTTATTGCACTGGTTTAATTTCTGAACGCCCACAGTTCATTTCTGACCGCCAAATACATTACAAACAGAAACACAGAATGACAGACAAAGTGAGAAAGAGAGACAGAGAGACAGACAGACAGACAGACAGACAGACAGACAGACAGACAGACAGACAGAGAGAGAGAGAGAGAGAGAGAGAGAGAGAGAGAGAGAGAGAGAGAGAAGGGGGGGGGCAATACAGCACCACCGACAGCAACCCAGTAGGCTCAACAGTAGATTATTAATAAACATACAGATACATATAAAATACCTGTCAGTAACATTTTGTGGTAGCAAGATTTATAGACTGTCAAATGTGTATTTATTCTACTTATATTCAACCTTGTAGAACATAGTCTAGATTAATTCTCTCACACGAAAGTGCTAATTTAGATTTGACTGCAGCTGTCAATCTAACAGCTGACTTCCCCCACGGACTGAGACTTTTACTTCTACACACTGTGTCAGCATATAATCTATCCTAGCTAAGTGCATACTATACATGGACGTCCTTAACGTAACCAGTCAAACACAGACATTCCTAACTTAACCAGTTAACATTATTAAATATTGTACTGTCACTTAGTATAGCCTGTTCATGCTGAATCTGTTGTGCGGAAACATTGTAGAGTCCACCGTGGCATGGTAGCACCCGGGCACAACAAACCCCCAAAAACAAACAAAATTGAGCTGATCTGAGGTCCTAAAGATCTTAATGAATGCAGAGGTGACATGCTTGGGAGGACCAATGCCTCATGATTTGAATTAAGTGTTCTGCAATTTTGGGAGATTGAGGTAGCGCGAGTGATGAATGGGAGAAATGGCAGACAAGGAGAGTATGAAGCATAAGTGCTGATGGAACCAGAATCAAGTGGCCACTTGGCCGGACTCTGAGATGAAGAGGGGATCTGTTAACTTCACACTCTGGGATTTCTGGAAAGGATTCAGCCATGGTTGAACTTTGAAGAAAAGTACGAAAGAATAAGCTGAATTGATTAGTTTTATTTTGCTTTAACTAAAAAAAACATGGTGTGTCTGAGAAGTAAAACAGGTCTGGTATGCAAGCGTGACACCAAGTAAGCACAAGGCTTCTAAGGTTCGAGCAAAATGAGACATGCTGTATCCAGAAAGAACGGCATGGATGCATGTTGACAGCAAGTCTACGGTAGGGCTCTTGGCGTTGAAGTCCTCGGAGGTGCGCCTACTATAGCGTATATTCTGAAGAGAGCAGAGGAAGCAACTTGGCATTCCCTTGCGAGCTCCTGAGGCCATTCTGCTGCGAACCATCTTCTGTTGTGGAAAGATCTGAAACTTGAAAGAAGGAGCGGCATCGTTGTAAGATCTGATGCTGTGTGGTTGAGTCAGTTGATCAGAGAAGATCCCATTCCTGTTGGCGAGAAGGTTGAGCCAAAGATGGAGCTCAACACAGCTTGAACTGCAATTTGAGAGTGATGGGATGGTGATCGAAAGCAAAAGAAAGACAAACGCTCGCCCTCTGTAATGATGCACAGGGTGAAGTTGAGGTGGTGACAGGTGTTGGAGGAAGTTAAGTTGACGAGCAAGTGGTGGTGAGGAGGAAGTGGGCGATCAGAAGGATCGGGCTACGTGTGGACATGGGTGGGAATGGAGCAAGAAGAAGCTGGTTGAGACAAGGCACCACATAGGGAGCATAGTAGTGCTGCACAGATGCATAAGTAGATTGCATTAGCTAGCTAGTTTGTGTGTGTGTGTGTGTGTGTGTGTGTGTGTGTGTGTGTGTGTGTGTGCGTGCGTGCGTGCGTGCGTGCGTGCGTGCGTGCGTGCGTGCGTGCGTGCGTGCGTGTGTACACACTGTGTGTGTGTGTGTGTACACACTGTATGTGTGTGTGAGAGTTGTTCCCTTGTGAATGACTACAAGGCCTGAATATTGTTGCCTGCACAGAATGAGTGTGTGTGTGTGTGTGTGTGTGTGTGTGTGTGTGTGTGTGTGTGTGTGTGTGTGTGTGTGTGTGTGTGTGTGTGTGTGTGTGTGTGTGTGTGTGTGTGTGTGTGTGTTTTATATAAGTGAATAAGTGTTAAATGGGACATCAGTCCAGCTAGTAGTAGCAATCTGAAACTGCCCTTTTTGGGATCAATAAACTTGTCTGAATCTGAATCATGTTCATGAGTATGTATGCTTTGGCAGGGTAACCATGTACCTAAACCATAGAGGTTTGAGGATTCTTGCTGTTCTCATTAAAAAATGTTCCTGCTCTCTCCCAGTAAAAAGAAAATGCACAGTTATGGGTCCTTTTTTTTTACTGTGTACCTTCCACAGCGAGAGAACAAACAGGCACATAAATTGTTTTTGTGATGATACATATTAATGCCGCCTGCTGTTGAATACCTGAAAATAGTTCACCATAAATGATCACAGCAGTGCTTTTTTCTCTGTTATAGAAAGAGACACAGGGAAAGGCAGAGACAGAAATTGATCTATATTTAGAGATCATAAGATCTTGCATAACGTACATGCATTTGCTTTGAGGGTTTGTGCTTTAGAGCCCAAAGCGCTTAAAGCACAGAGAGAGAGAGAGAGAGAGAGAGAGAGAGAGAGAGAGAGAGAGAGAGAGAGAGAGAGAGAGAGAGAGAGAGAGAGAGAGAGAGAGAGAGAGAGAGAGAGAGAGCATGTATGTGCAACCAACCAGTGCTGTGATTGTGTGTTTTATTGGCATGTCATTTAGTTTATCTGTCAACACTACTGTTTATCTGTTGCCATTACCTAAACTGCTGTCATGGGGAGACAACATTACTGCAACATAACAATTGCGCTGCCAAAATCTACATTTGGATGTTTGTCAGCAAAGACCGCAATGTGTGTTATGTGTACATACAGTATGTATGTGTGTGGCTGTGCGTGTGTGAGTGCATGCCTGTGAGTGAATGTGCATGTGTGCGTGCACACTCACACATCAGGGGGTTATTATTCTACTAGGTTCTGTCACAGAAGTGGTCCTAATAGGACTAACACACACACACACACACACACACACACACACACACACACACACACACACACACACACACACACACACACACACACACACACACACACACACACACACACACACACACACACACACACACACAGATGTCCTACCAACTCAATTAGAAACACTACATTGCCCAGCAGCTTCTCGAAATCTAATCAGCACCACTCCATTAGCCATTGTCCCCTCCCTGACCGAATCACTGCCATAACATCACCACCCCTCTGACACTGTAGCCCTGCAGAGTAACACCCTAACACAGTGTCAGTGGCCTGGCTAACACGGATACTGGAGCTCTTCTTAACCCATTAAGACCGGGAAAGCAACCACTTTAACCATTATTTTATACTTTGGCTATTCAAAAATAGCAGATATACAAGCTGGCACTCTGTGCCGTGCTATGAGCTTGTAGATCTGCTATTTTTGAAAAATCATGAAAATGTTTGCATTTGGCCGCGGACCCCCATCTCAAAATGTTTTGTTCCAGGGACCCCCAGAAGCAAAGATTTGCTACAAGTTTGTATATCTGCAATTTTTTTAATAGCCAAAGAAATAAAAAAATGACACATGATGCTTTCCCTGTCTTAATGGGTTAAGGTAGAAGAGCCAGTAGATAATTAATAACATATTATGTGAGGTTGAGTGATTCTCAATCTTTTAAATATCAAGGACCCCAATTTGATATGCATTAGACCATTTGATATGACCAAAATCTACCACTCAATGACCCCCGGGGGATCCCCGGACCCCACGTTGAGAATCAGCGGTATATTAGGATATATTTGTTTGGAGCAAACTTATACTGTTGTATCAGTAGTCTGATACCATTCAGTTTATATTTAGATACATGAAAGTCCTCCTGCTCTAGGGTTTGTGTTTTATAAAACAAAAAAAATAAAACAAATATATATAAATGGTTTCATTTGCATCCAATAGTTTTAAAATGCTCTGCAACCATAGCAATAAAATCTATTTTAAAGCTGCAGTGTTATAATAACCTTTAATGCTGCTTGTAGTTAGAGGACAGGTTGTGCTCTCTGTCAAAATGATTGCCTCCCTCCAGTTCTATCTCCTGCTGCCTTTTTGAGCTCGTACACCGTTTTTGAATTGAACACTGTGGTGGTTTAGGATTTAATATTTCATGACAGTTACACGATTTGTATTAAATTGTTATTTCCACAGCTGAGGGCATGGTGACTTCCCCACACCCAGAGGCCATCATACATTGGTACTGCATTGGCGTATTCAAACAATTATTTGTGATGGTAGGGCTTTATGAAGCACAATAGCAGAGGCAACCTGTTTAAAGGACAAGTTCACCCAAAATATTTTCTATCAATTACAAACCTCATGAAGCCTTAAATTCATGGAGATTTTTTTATTTTTGTTGCATTCCTAAGTCAATGATTTGATGACCGGCAAAGTCTCTGGTAGGAGACTCAAAGATTCCTATTTGTTCTCAAATAGACTCAGAGAGTCTCCTACTGACCGATGATCTGGTTATCAAATTATTGGCTCAGCAATGCGACAAAAACAAAAATAGTCTCCATGTATTCAAGGCTTCATGGGGTGTGTAATTGATAGAAAATAAGTCTTTTTTTAGGATTGAACTGCCCCTTTAAGTGTGCAGCTACTGTACTTACGCCTAGTAACGTCATTCATACTTTAAAATGTTCATCTTACTGTGGACATGTTTGCCTGAAAAGGAATCTTTGAAATGTTGGATAGTATTAGAATTGTACTCCTTTAAAAGTTTAGAGATTTATAATGGAGGCGGAAGGAAGGTTTTGGGACCTAAAAAAAACACTTTCACCTAGAAACTCCATTCACAGTACAAAAATTCCCCCTTACTGTGGACATGTCAAATTTCTCTTTTGGGCCTTGAGTCCCAAGACTCAAGGCCAAAAAGAGAAATTTGATGTCTCCGCGGGAGTAATTTTTTCGAATCAAGACCCAAAAGAAGGTGAACTGACTGTAAAGATTCAAAATGTCATATATAGAATAGAAACCCCATTCAAACTTTAAAATGTTCATCCTAATATGGACATTTATGCCTGAAAAGAGATCTTTGAAATGTTTCATTGTTTTAGAATAGTACTCCTTTAAAAGTTCAGAGATTTATAATGGAGGTCGATGGAAGATTTTGGGACCTCAAAAAAACACGTTCACCTAGAAACTCCATTCACAGTTCAAAAATTCCACCTTACTGTGGACATGCATGCTTGAGATTTTTTTTTTGGTAGCACTTTACAGTAATGACCCGTTATAAAGCATTTATAAACGTTTATAAGTAGTTTGTAGACTATTAACAAATCATTAACAACTTGTTTGTTGACATTCGTAAATGATTACTAAAACCTTTATAACTACAGTTACAAATCATTTGTAAAGTATTAGTAAGTAGTGAACTATTCATGAATAAGCCATTTATATACATCTGTAAAAGATTATTAAATCATTTGTAACGACCCATTCTAAAGCATTTATAAAAGTTTATAAGCAGTTTGTAGACTATTAACAAATCATTAACAACTTGTTTGTTGACATTCGTAAATGATTACTAAAACCTTTATAACTACAGTTACAAATCATTTGTAAAGTATTAGTAAGTAGTGAACTATTCATGAATAAGCCATTTATATACATCTGTAAAAGATTATTAAATCATTTGTAACGACCCATTCTAAAGCATTTATAAAAGTTTATAAGCAGTTTGTAGACTATTAACAAATCATTAACAACCTGTTTATTGACATTCGTAAATGATTACTAAAACCTTTATAACTACGGTTACAAATCATCTATAAAGGTATTAGTAACTATTCATGAATAAGCCATGTATAATACATCTGTAAATGATTATTAAATCATTTGTAACTGATGTTACATAATATATACAAGCTATTGGTAGCTTGTTCATGTTTAACATATGCTTTGTTAAACATTCCTAAAGTATCTATAAATCCTTAGTACATGTTATTATGTGCCCTATAGTAAAGTGAAGACAGTTCATCATTTACAACTGTCTGTTAATGTGTTTGTTCATGTTTAACATGCTTTGTAAAACATTCCTAAAATATCTATAAATCCTTTGTACATGTTATTATGTGCCCTACAGTAAAGTGAAGACAGTTCATCATTTATGACTGTCTGTTAATGTGGACTTTCTCCTTACCTGTTGCAAACTACCTGGCTTTCATGAATGCAGACACCAAACAATTACTAGAATTATCATTCATGTTAAGCAAATGATGTGTAAGACATTCGTAAAGAGTATGTAAACCATTTGTGGTGTTAGGGATCAAAAAAGTCACTACAAAGTACTACCAATCAACTCTAAATTGCCTGAAACGTACTCCTAACAGGTTTTTGGGGGGACGATTTTGGCCTCCACACTTAGTGATTATTTCGGATTTAACTTTCGTTTCGGTGGTGACCAACTTTCGTTTCGGTAGTTTGATTACAAAATGTAAGTTGTGTAAAAAATAATCTGACTATACTAAGTTATTTGTTTGTTTAAGTCAGGCTATACTCTACTCAGAGTCATAAGTTTACAAAATGTACTAAAGTACAGTGAACGTCTGTGTGGTTTGTCTTCATCACTGAAAATAACGTACATGTAAACTGATGTCATGTGCAGTTGGGGTAAAGAAACACAACCATTTCACTCCTAATAATACCTATTTGATTTGACATCCTGACTTAATGCTGTAGCTGAGGCTTGAACCTGTTACTTGCGGCTCACTAGTCAGTGACTCTATCCATTCACCTACAGCTGTTTCCTTGGAATCTGTGGTTCTGAAACGTTTTGTTGTCAACCCCCCAAATTGACATGTATTTGGGCAGTGGACCCCAATGTGAAAAGATGTAGTGTCAGGGCCCCCCATGAAAAAGATTTATATTTATGCTGTAACACATTTTTTTTAAAGTTATTTGTCTTGTTTGTTGTTCAAGTCAAAGCACCAGGAAGGCTGTACTTGTCAGCCATCTGTTAGCTCAATGGGTTGAGACGCAGTATTCATGATCCAGAGGCCATGAGTTCAAATCCCATTGATGTCTTTCCTATGATTCTTTCCTTTGCAGACTGGCTTCCAGAAGATCAACTGAAAACTACCAGGAAGGCTATATTTGTCATCCAACTGTTAGCTCAATGGGTTGAGACGCAGTATACATGATCCAGAGGCCATGAGTTCAAATCCCATTGATGTCTTTCCTATGATTCTTTCCTTTGCAGACTGGCTTCCAGAAGATCAACTGAAAACTACCAGGAAGGCTGTACTTGTCAGCCATCTGTTAGCTCAATGGGTTGAGACGCAGTATTCATGATCCAGAGGCCATGAGTTCAAATCCCATTGATGTCTTTCCTATGATTCTTTCCTTTGCAGACTGGCTTCCAGAAGATCAAGTGAAAACTACCAGGAAGGCTGTACTTGTCAGCCATCTGTTAGCTCAATGGGTTGAGACGCAGTATACATGATCCAGAGGCCATGAGTTCAAATCCCACTGGTGTCTTTACTGTGATGCTTTCCTTTGCAGACTAACTTCTAGAAAAACAAGTTAAAACCACCAGGAAACCTGTAACTCTCAGCCAACAGCTTAGCTCAACTGGTAGAGCGTCTGTCCAATAACATGACTTGACTTAACTTGAGTGGGTTCGATTCCCACTCGAGGCAAGTGTCCCCGGTAACTTGGGGCAACGGATAAATTGACTGATATCCTTAGTGATGCTTCCCTTTGCAGACTAACTTCTAGAAAAACAAGTTAAAACCACCAGGAAACCTGTAACTCTCAGCCTACAGCATAGCTCGACTGGTAGAGCGTCTGTCCAATAACATGACTTGACTTGACTTGAGTGGGTTTGATTCTCACTCGAGTCAAGTGTCCCTGGTATCTTGGGGCAACGGATAAATTGACTGATATCCTTAGTGATGCTTCCCTTTGCAGACTAACTTCTAGAAAACAAGTTAAAACCACCAGGAAACCTGTAACTCTCAGCCAACAGCATAGCTCGACTGGTAGAGTGTCTGTCCAATAACATGACTTGACTTGACTTGAGTGGGTTCGATTCCCACTCGAGTCAAGTGTTCCAGGTAACTTGGGGCGAATCGAACCCACTCAAGTCAAGTCAAGTCATGTTATTGGACAGACGCTCTACCAGTTGAGCTATGCTGTAGGCTGAGAGTTACAGGTTTTCTGGTGGTTTTAACTTGTTTTTCTAGAAGTTAGTCTGCAAAGGGAAGCATCACTAAGGATATCAGTCAATTTATCCGTTGCCCCAAGTTACCGGGGACACTTGACTCGAGTGGGAATCGAACCCACTCAAGTCAAGTCAAGTCATGTTATTGGACAAACGCTCTACCAGTTGAGCTATGCTGTTGGCTGAGAGTTACAGGTTTCCTGGTGGTTTTAACTTGTTTTTCTAGAAGTTATTCTGCAAAGGGAAGCATCAAGAAGGATATCAGTCAATTTATCCGTTGCCCCAAGATACCGGGGACACATGACTCGGAATCGAACCCACTCAAGGAAAGAATCATAGGAAAGACATCAATGGGATTTGAATTCATGGCCTCTGGATCATGTATACTGCGTCTCAACCCATTGAGCTAACAGTTGGATGACAAATATAGCCTTACTGGTAGTTTTCAGTTGATCTTCTGGAAGCCAGTCTGCAAAGGAAAGAATCATAGGAAAGACATCAATGGGATTTGAACTCATGGCCTCTGGATCATGAATACTGCGTCTCAACCCATTGAGCTAACAGATGGCTGACAAGTACAGCCTTCCTGGTAGTTTTCAGTTGATCTTCTGGAAGCCAGTCTGCAAAGGAAAGAATCATAGGAAAGACATCAATGGGATTTGAACTCATGGCCTCTGGATCATGTATACTGCGTCTCAACCCATTGAGCTAACAGTTGGATGACAAATATAGCCTTCCTGGTAGTTTTCAGTTGATCTTCTGGAAGCCAGTCTGCAAAGGAAAGAATCATAGGAAAGACATCAATGGGATTTGAACTCATGGCCTCTGGATCATGAATACTGCGTCTCAACCCATTGAGCTAACAGATGGCTGACAAGTACAGCCTTCCGGGTGCTTTGACTTGAACAACAAACAAGACAAATAACTTTAAAAAAATGTGTTACAGCATAAATATAAATCTTTTTCATGGGGGGCCCTGACACTACATCTTTTCACATTGGGGTCCACTGCCCAAATACATGTCAATTTGGGGGGTTGACAACAAAACGTTTCAGAACCACAGATTCCAAGGAAACAGCTGTAGGTGAATGGATAGAGTCACTGACTAGTGAGCCGCAGGTAACAGGTTCAAGCCTCAGCTACAGCAGCAAGTCAGGATGTCAAATCAAATAGGTATTATTAGGAGTGAAATGGTTGTGTTTCTTCACCCCAACTGCACATGACAGCAGTTTTATATCAGTTTACATGTACGTTATTTTCAGTGATGAAGACAAACCACACAGACGTTCACTGTACTTTAGTACATTTTGTAAACTTATGACTCTGAGTAGAGTATAGCCTGACTTAAACAAACAAATAACAAATTAGTATAGTCAGATTATTTTTTACACAACTTACATTTTGTAATCAAACTACCGAAACGAAAGTTGGTCACCACCGAAACGAAAGTTAAATCCGAAAAAAATCACTAAGTGTGTAGGCCAAAATCGTCCCCCCAAAAACCTGTTAGGAGTACGTTTCAGGCAATGTAGAGTTGATTGGTAGTACTTTGTAGTGAAGTAATTTTTTTTTCACCATTGTGTCACTACCGAAACTTTTTTGTGTCACTACCGAAACGAAAGTTATATCCGAAAAAATCACTAAGTGTGTAGGCCAAATCGTCCCCCCAAAAACCTGTTAGGAGTACGTTTCAGAAAATTTAGAGTTGATTGGTAGTACTTTGTAGTGGAGTAATGTTTTTTTTCGCCATTGTGTCACTACCAAAACGTTTTTGTGTCACTACCGAAATGAAAGTTAAATCCGAAAAAATCACTAAGTGTGGAGGCCAAAATCGTCCCCCCAAAAACCTGTTAGGAGTACGTTTCAGGCAATTTAGAGTTGATTGGTAGTACTTTGTAGTGGAGTATTTTTTTTTTCACCATTGTGTCACTACCGAAACGTTTTTGTGTCACTACCGAAACGAAAGTTAATGTATTGTCCATGCGGCAATGGACATTTAAAGGCAGGCCTACAACTACATACTTACTTACGCCTCAAAAAAACACTTTCACCTAGAAATCATTTGTAGTTATGGAGATATTTAACTTTAAGCGCCCCATGCATTGTCGATGCGGCAATGGACATTTAAAGGCAGGCTTACAACTACATACTTACGCCTAGTAACGTCATTCATGCTTTAAAATGTTCATCTTACTGTGGACATGTTTGCCTGAAAAGGAATCTTTGAAATGTTGCATAGTTTTAGAATTGTACTCCTTTAAAAGTTCAGAGATTTATAATGGAAGCGGAAGGAAGGTTTTGGGACCTCAAAAAACACGTTCACCTAGAAACTCCATTCACAGTACAAAGATTCCCCCTTACTGTGGACATGCATCCTTGAGATGTTTTACTTTGAAATGATTTGTAGTTTTTGAAATATTTAACTTTAAGCGCCCAATACATTGTCAATGGCAATGGATATCTAAAGGGAAAAGGGTACAAACTTTGCCAGGCTAAGTTAACAGAACAAGTCAGAACCTCTCTGGTGCAGTGGTTTAGATACAGGACTTGCAACCAGAAGGTTACCGGTTCAAATCCAACCAGGACAGGTTTCTAACCAATACCTGACTCTTGCACCTTTATCTGATCTTTCACTGAAGAGCGTGTAAGAGACCATAGAAAGTATGTACCATGGTGGAGCAGTGGTTAAGATTCAGGCCTTGCATACTGAAGGTCCTGAGTTCAAATCCCGCAAGGACATCTTTCTAACTCTTACCTGGGGCTTTTACCTTTATATAATCTTTCAGAAAATTCCACGCAAGTCAACAGAACAGGTAAGGACCTCTGTGGTGCAGTGGTTTAGAAACAGGACTTGCAACCAGAAGGTTCCCGGTTCATATCCAACTGGCGCACCTTTTGTTTTCTTTCCCAAGACTCAAGACCCAAAAGAGTCTTGAGTCGAACCAATTACTCCCGCGGAGACATCAAATTTCTCTTTTGGGCCTTGAGTCCCAAGACTCAAGGCCAAAAAGAGAAATTTGATGTCTCCGCGGGAGTAATTTTTTCGACTCAAGGCCCAAAAGAAGGTGAACTGACTGTAACGATTCAAAATGTCATATATAGAATAGAAAACCCATTCAAACTTTAAAATGTTCATCCTAATATGGACATTTTTGCCTGAAAAGGGATCTTTGAAATGTTTCATTGTTTTAGAATAGTACTCCTTTAAAAGTTCAGAGATTTATAATGGAGGCGGATGGAAGGTTTTGGGACCTCAAAAAAACACGTTCACCTAGAAACTCCATTCACAGTTCAAAAAATCCACCTTACTGTGGACATGCATCCTTGAGATGTTTTACTTTGAAATGATTTGTAGTTTTTGAAATATTTAACTTTAAGCGCCCAATACATTGTCAATGGCAATGGATATCTAAAGGGAAAAGGGTACAAACTTTGCCAGGCTAAGTTAACAGAACAAGTCAGAACCTCTCTGGTGCAGTGGTTTAGATACAGGACTTGCAACCAGAAGGTTACCGGTTCAAATCCAACCAGGACAGGTTTCTAACCAATACCTGACTCTTGCACCTTTATCTGATCTTTCACTGAAGAGCGTGTAAGAGACCATAGAAAGTATGTACCATGGTGGAGCAGTGGTTAAGATTCAGGCCTTGCATACTGAAGGTCCTGAGTTCAAATCCCGCAAGGACATCTTTCTAACTCTTACCTGGGGCTTTTACCTTTATATAATCTTTCAGAAAATTCCACGCAAGTCAACAGAACAGGTAAGGACCTCTGTGGTGCAGTGGTTTAGAAACAGGACTTGCAACCAGAAGGTTCCCGGTTCATATCCAACTGGCGCACCTTTTGTTTTCTTTCCCAAGACTCAAGACCCAAAAGAGTCTTGAGTCGAACCAATTACTCCCGCGGAGACATCAAATTTCTCTTTTGGGCCTTGAGTCCCAAGACTCAAGGCCAAAAAGAGAAATTTGATGTCTCCGCGGGAGTAATTTTTTCGACTCAAGGCCCAAAAGAAGGTGAACTGACTGTAACGATTCAAAATGTCATATATAGAATAGAAAACCCATTCAAACTTTAAAATGTTCATCCTAATATGGACATTTTTGCCTGAAAAGGGATCTTTGAAATGTTTCATTGTTTTAGAATAGTACTCCTTTAAAAGTTCAGAGATTTATAATGGAGGCGGATGGAAGGTTTTGGGACCTCAAAAAAACACGTTCACCTAGAAACTCCATTCACAGTTCAAAAAATCCACCTTACTGTGGACAAGCATGCTTGAGATTTTTTACTTTGAAATGATTTGTAGTTTGGGAGATATTTAACTTTAAGCGCCCCATGTATTGTCGATGCGGCAATGGACATTTAAAGGCAGGCCTACAACTACATACTTACGCCTAGTAACCTCATTCATACTTTAAAATGTTCATCTTACTGTGGACATGTTTGCCTGAAAAGGAATCTTTGAAATGTTGCATAGTTTTAGAATTGTACTCCCTTAAAAGTTCAGAGATTTATAATGGAGACGGATGGAAGGTTTTAGGACCTCAAAAAAACACTTTCACCTACAAGCTCCATTCACAGTTCAAAAATTCCCCCTTACTGTGGACATGCATCCTTGAGATGTTTTACTTTGAAATGATTTGTAGTTTTTGAAATATTTAACTTTAAGCGGCCCATGTATTGTCGATGCGGCAATGGACATTTAAAGGCAGGCTTACAACTACATACTTACGCCTAGTAACCTCATTCATACTTTAAAATGTTCATCTTACTGTGGACATGTTTGCCTGAAAAGGAATCTTTGAAATGTTGCATAGTTTTAGAATTGTACTCCTTTAAAAGTTCAGAGATTTAGAATGGAGGCGGATGGAAGGTTTTGGGACCTTAAAAAACACTTTCACCTAGAAACTCCATTCAGAGTTAAGAAATTCCACCTTACTGTGGACATGCATGCTTGAGAAACTTTAAAAAAAAATCATTTGTAGTTATGGAGATATTTAACTTTAAGCGTCCCATGCATTGTCGATGCGGCAATGGACATTTAAAGGCAGGCCTACAACTACATACTTACGCCTAGTAACGTCATTCATGCTTTAAAATGTTCATCTTACTGTGGACATGTTTGCCTGAAAAGGAATCTTTGAAATGTTGCATAGTTTTAGAATTGTACTCCTTTAAAAGTTCAGAGATTTATAATGGAGACGGAAGGAAGGTTTTGGGACCTCAAAAAAACACGTTCACCTAGAAACTCCATTCACAGTTCAAAAATTCCACCTTACTGTGGACATGCATCCTTGAGATGTTTTACTTTGAAATCATTTATAGTTTGGGAGATATTTAACTTTAAGCGCCCCATGTATTGTCGATGCGGCAATAGACATTTAAAGGCAGGCTTACAACTACATACTTACGCCTAGTAACCTCATTCATACTTTAAAATGTTCATCTTACTGTGGACATGTTTGCCTGAAAAGGAATCTTTGAAATGTTGCATAGTTTTAGAATTGTACTCCCTTAAAAGTTCAGAGATTTATAATGGAGACGGATGGAAGGTTTTAGGACCTCAAAAAAACACTTTCACCTACAAGCTCCATTCACAGTTCAAAAATTCCCCCTTACTGTGGACATGCATCCTTGAGATGTTTTACTTTGAAATGATTTGTAGTTTTTGAAATATTTAACTTTAAGCGGCCCATGTATTGTCGATGCGGCAATGGACATTTAAAGGCAGGCTTACAACTACATACTTACGCCTAGTAACCTCATTCATACTTTAAAATGTTCATCTTACTGTGGACATGTTTGCCTGAAAAGGAATCTTTGAAATGTTGCATAGTTTTAGAATTGTACTCCTTTAAAAGTTCAGAGATTTAGAATGGAGGCGGATGGAAGGTTTTGGGACCTTAAAAAACACTTTCACCTAGAAACTCCATTCAGAGTTAAGAAATTCCACCTTACTGTGGACATGCATGCTTGAGAAACTTTAAAAAAAAATCATTTGTAGTTATGGAGATATTTAACTTTAAGCGTCCCATGCATTGTCGATGCGGCAATGGACATTTAAAGGCAGGCCTACAACTACATACTTACGCCTAGTAACGTCATTCATGCTTTAAAATGTTCATCTTACTGTGGACATGTTTGCCTGAAAAGGAATCTTTGAAATGTTGCATAGTTTTAGAATTGTACTCCTTTAAAAGTTCAGAGATTTATAATGGAGACGGAAGGAAGGTTTTGGGACCTCAAAAAAACACGTTCACCTAGAAACTCCATTCACAGTTCAAAAATTCCACCTTACTGTGGACATGCATCCTTGAGATGTTTTACTTTGAAATCATTTATAGTTTGGGAGATATTTAACTTTAAGCGCCCCATGTATTGTCGATGCGGCAATAGACATTTAAAGGCAGGCTTACAACTACATACTTACGCCTAGTAACCTCATTCATACTTTAAAATGTTCATCTTACTGTGGACATGTTTGCCTGAAAAGGAATCTTTGAAATGTTGCATAGTTTTAGAATTGTACTCCTTTAAAAGTTCAGAGATTTAGAATGGAGGCGGATGGAAGGTTTTGGGACCTTAAAAAACACTTTCACCTAGAAACTCCATTCACAGTTAAAAAAATTCCACCTTACTGTGGACATGCATGCTTGAGATTTTTTTTTTTTAAATCATTTGTAGTTATGGAGATATTTAACTTTAAGCGCCCCATGCATTGTCGATGCGGCAATGGACATTTAAAGGCAGGCTTACAACTACATACAGTATGATTACATCTTTCTCATTAAACAATACCTGAGCAAAGTTATATTGAACGTACATTACAGTTCCTGAGGCTCTTGAAAAAACATAACATTTAAAATATTTACTGACCCTTCACGGTGGGCCTGGGCCTCATTGCTTCAAGTCACATTAAATGTGCCTTTGGTTTACTATCTGCTGTGGTATAATGGATCTGTCATGCAGCATCTATTTACAGCATGTTGTGCGTGTGCGCGTGTGTATTATTGTGTCAGCAGGAACACTGATAAAAGTTTTTTCCCTTGTGAATGACTATAAGGCCTGGAAATGATTGCATGCACACTTACACAGAATGATGTGTGTGTGCGTGCATGTGTGCGTATAAGTGTTCTGTCCAGCTAGTATATGAATCACTTTCTTAATGTTCTATTTCTCTCTCTTTCATACATGGTTCTCTTTCTTTCCTTCTTGCTCTGTTCACCTAAAAGGTCGTTTCACTTTGTGTTATTTTTAACGCCCCACAATATTCTCATTGTTAGAAGAGTAACTCAAATGTAGGTTGTCTCAACACAGATCCATTTAAAATGTATACCTATGCCTTATTACTCTCTCTCTGTCTCTCTCTCTCTCTTCTCCCTCTCTCTATCTCTCTCTTTCTCTGTATATAAGTGTAGCACAAACAGTGGTGTTGCGTTGACAACTAGATAAAATATTCAGAAATAGCTATCAATCATGTGGGCATAGATACAGTATATATGTATGTATGCATGTATGTATGTATTACAGTAGGTGTGTGTGTGTGTGTGTGTGTGTGTGTGTGTGTGTGTGTGTGTGTGTGCGCGCGCGCGCTTGTGTGTGTGTGTGTGTGTGTTCAGGAGGTTATCCTGCTGTGTGTGAAAACGGGACCAGCAGAGGGATGCTGGGAGATGGAGGATGGGGGGCTCTTACAGTGGAATCACATCACTGTTACCATGGGAACTGGGAAATACCAGTTACCCTCATTCAGGACCTCTCTCTCTCTCTCTCTCTCTCTAGTTCAATATCTCCATCATCCTCCTCTCTTTTCCCTTTTGTCTCCCTTCCTTAACTCGTCCATCCCGGCGTCAACCCCCTCCAATCTTACCATCACATCTGCAACCCCTCAGGCCCCTTTTAGAGACTTACTACAATGCCCCTTCTCTCTTTCAACCTCTCTCTCTTCCTTTTTAGACCTCTTAACACCTGACACCTCTTGGCTCCAGACCTGCTTTTTTTCCTCTGCCATTTTCCTTGAATCAGCCCTCCTCACCCATCTCCCTCAATTAGTTCCACTCTTCCTTGCCATTAATTGGGGCATTGTAGAACATCTCTCCTCCAACTCTGCGGCTTTCCTTTACATCAGTCCTCTCGCACTCACACACACACGCACACACACATACACACACACACACACACACACACACACACACACACACACACACACACACACACACACACACACACACACACACACACACACACACACACACACACACACACACACACACACACACACACACACACACACGTACTGTATATGCACTCCCTCTGGTCTTCTCGTTTTCTGAAGAATTGCACACGTGTGAGATTCTTCAGAAAATGAGAAGACAAATTCCGAAGAGAAAAGACAGGAGACCTCATTAATTCAGGGTGTTATCTCACTATCCTTCCATAGGTTACAGTGCTACAGTGATAGTGGATTGGTGTAATAGTGGGTACAGTATGCTGACCTGCTCAGATGTGAATTGTTTTCACTGTATATTTACATTCATGTTTAATGACGCACATACTCTCATGCTAAACTAAAGAGGTGAAATCATATCTAACAAAAGAAAGAACGGCATCCAGCCTTGTGGGCTTCACTTGCATGCTCAAGAATAGTGTGAATTGAATTCTTCCCTTTCGGAATTTCTTTACTTTTTTTTCTGTGAAACATGTACATTTATCTCTGTATTTCAGCTGACCATTGATACTAGGTAACATGCCTTACCTCCAGATGTTTTATATCAGTTTATCAGAGTTGCTGCCACTCACTCTGTATGCTTCTATCCTCTCTCTATCTTATCCATCTGTCTTTGCATAATATTGTCATTCCACTGTGCATTCTTTCAAACTCGTAGCCCTCATTATGCAAAACAATGAGAGATATACTGTATACTGTATGTCAGCTATACTGTGGCTGCAGGGAGTCCTATTATCCCCTCTCCCCCCCTTTTTTTGTTGAATATACTATATATATTTTTGCTTTATTTCAGATTAGAGAAACAGGAAACTAAGGTCAGAGAGAGAGAGAGAGAGAGAGAGAGGAAAGTCATGCAAGACAAGTCAGGGGTCGGATTTGTACCTGGGTCCTCGTGCTCACAAAGAGCATATCGTCGCCATCGGACAGAAACCTTGCATATCCAAAACCGTCACTTTTCAGCAAATAGAAAAAATAACCTGTGTTTCAACAGTCACAAGCTCTGGTTAATACTTTTCATCGGTTAAATATTTATAAAACCCACAAGCAGACTTACTTTCTATCTGACACCTGTCATGGCATGTCATTATAGGCAAGCTGATATTTTTGCTATCTTGTGTGACAATGTTGTAAAAAATGTGTAAAAAAGATAAAATATGGAGATTCAAGGTTTCTGCCCGACATGGACAATAGTCTGTACACTAACTGGCTGAGCCACCAGGCACCCCCAAGAGTCCTATTATCTTCTATCCTTTCCACTCTCTCCTCCCTCTCTATATCTCCTCCTCCCCATCTCTTCTCTCGCTCCCTGTCTCACTTTGACTCTCTTACATACTTCCACTTCCTTTCTCTCGCCTGCTATATTACTCTCTCTCTCTCTTATTCTTCTTATTCTCTCTTATTTCTCTTATTCACTCTCTCTGGATCTATGTATCTATCTCGCTGCCCCCCACTCCCTCTCTGTCTCTGTTGTCCACGGTACAGTAGTTATATTGACAGCACTGTGATTGAGGTTCACTGAGACCTGTATGTGTGAATTAATGCTGTGCGGCCTCCAACAGGCTATTAAACTCACTGGGACTGAGTGCACCAAAACAGAACTGCTGACACTGTAGTGTGTGTGTGTGTGTGTGTGTGTGTGTGTGTGTGTGTGTGTGTGTGTGTGTGTGTGTGTGTGTGTGTGTGTGTGTGTGTGTGTGTGTGTGTGTGTGTGTGTGTGTGTGTGTGTGTGTTTAAGCTTTGACGATGCCATTCTTTTTGTCTTGTTGCCATGACCTACTGTTTTATTTCGTTTTTATTGTGTTATGAGAATTCTTGATATTTTATATTTTGTAAAATTCATTATTTCTCTTAAAATAATAATAAAAGACACCCTTTTGGAACACACTCTGCAAGGTCAAACGGTTTGTTGGATAAAAGCACCACATGTGTCTGTGTAGTCAATTAAAGACGGAAGACAACTTTCGGTTGTATTAAAGTCTAGGGACACAATTGTCACCAAAATACACCGAAACAGATGCGAGTTGACAGACTGTCACCACTTTTTGTCACGCTACAATGCAACAACTGTGTTGTATAGATAGACAGAGAGAGAGAGTCAACAGAGTGCAGTGTGGGCTCTAGCTGATAAATGTAAGTAGGAGGGATTATTGCATTTCCAGAGAAAATCTCCCACACCAATAACACAAACAGACAACGGGGACCGGGGCATTCAGGGACCAGGTGTCACACATTGTACTGCGCATCATTATACCAAACACCGAAAAGCTTGTTATATAAACCTGTCATATGATTAATTTGACTGCCTCTTAAACGGATCAGTTATAACTTTCACAATTTCATACCATGCTTAAATAACATTGGCATAGTGTCTGTCTGTCTGTCTGTCTGTCTGTCTGTCTGTCTGTCCTCTTCTGATCTCGGTTATGAATGTTGTGGCTTCTCTTGTCTTTTCTATGATGTATTCTTTATTATGTATGTCTGATACAGCATCACTGTTGCAATTCTGGGCAGAATTCACCCAAAATCTAAAATTAATAATGAATAACTAATAAAGGAAAACAACAGAGTTTAAGTTTACAGTATATGAATGCTGACCTTTCGGATAGATGTTCACCTTTTCCTAAACATGTTAACATTTCTGTGATAACTTATTATCCAGTCATCTGCTCTGCAGATACTGTAGCTAGACTTACATAAGTGAAGCCTGGCATACAACATTATTGCATTAGCACTGCTGATGCCCATGCTATATGCTCAATGCTCAATGGAAATTATGTATGAGAGACATCCATGTCTGATCATGTACCATTTGTTATGATTCTTGATGTTGATAGTCTTCCTGAGATGACTTATGAGGTTAATAGTGCCTGCAAGACTAAACTGGATTCGGCTAAGCTCACAAATGAGGATATCTTGTCATATTATGAGAAAACTGACGTCCTCCTCAGTGATGTATATCTACCCAAAGGTGCAATTATATGCTCTGATCTGTGCTACACATATTGTGGGATCTGCGTATGAGGCCAGTAGATAATACTTTACTTAATCTGATAAGGCACGCACCATCAAGCCAGGTTGGAATAAACAAGTGGCTGCACAACATTATGCAGAAGCTAAGAAGGCATTCAAGGCTTGGGTTCTAGGCCCAGACAGGGGCCTCATCAATGCTAGGCATGAATTATAGCCAGACTGATGCCATATTTATGGGTCCAATTGCGATCCTGATTTTGGAGAGTCCTGGTCCACTGATTACCGATGTTTTGTCAAAAATTACAAAATCAATTCTAATCAATTTCAGAAATGAAGAATTGCTGACACATCGGCTGCATATTGCCGATACCAATGTTGTCATAAAAGTCAAATGCTATAGTAAGAGAAGCTCTAGTAATATGCATTTTGTTATGTTTGCAAACACTAACTAAAGTTATGAGAGCAGACTCTATGACTTCAAAGCTACTTTCATTGACTTTTGGAAGGAGGTGAAAAGAGGCAAAACATGGCTAGCATTCTCTAAGAGAGGGAGTTTCTGGAGCTGATAATATAGTATAATATTTTATATAATATATATGTCTATGAATTGAATACCAAGGCCCTCATTGGAAACAAGTCCGCAAGGACTTTTATGAACGGACCTGTTAGACAAAGTATTTTAAATGTAACTGTGCTGTTTTACATTTTTTGCCTAATAAAATATTCAATCAATAGTGTTGCAGGCCGTAGCGTGGCAGTCCAGGCACCCTAGGCTGCAATGCCAGCCTGACAGCGTGCCGCGGGTTCGACTCCCGTTCCAGACGACCTTTGCGGCATGTCACCCCCCCCCCCCCCATCTCTCTTCCCATTTCCTGTCAGCCTACTTTCCCTATCCCTCTCTAAATAAAAGGCATAAAAAGCCCCCAAAAAATCTTTAAAACCTGGCCAATGCTGAAACCTGACTTAAAAAGATCACCAGAACACACTTGGTCCTTTTAGGATCTCTTATTTATTGAAAGACCCAGCAGCAGGATCAAACACGGATGTTTTGGCTCACTGTCTTCCTCAGCGTGATTGAATGCTGAAAACCTGAACACGCTGATCGATGTCAGCGCAATAACCCAAACAAGCCGATAACTGCTTGTGTGTGTGTATACAGTATATGCTTGTGTATTTTCTTTAAACCATGCTACATCGTCTTCTTGCCATTTCCCTTATCTTCTACATTCATAACTCCAATCACACCATGGTCTGATTCAAATAGCGGCCTCCCTGATGCACATATCACTGTACAAAAGCCTCCATCACAAGTAAATGCTAATGTGGCTCCGGAAAAAGAGTCCTTCACATATACATACACAATCTTATGTAGCTGCTGTGGGTGCTCAAAAAAAACACAGAGGTATCAAGTGTGCCCTTCATGCAGAGACAGTGGGAGAATCATTGCTTTTGGATGAGCCTGAAATTGGGTGCAGGCTCAAATTTAATCAAGTTTAGATCATTCCGCTGTGCAGAGAACAAAAGGTCATGTATGATAGACTGATCGAATGGCGGGCAGGAGGGAGGAATGAAATCTGAGCGTGAAGAGGATATGGACTTTAAATTGAGGTATCAGGGTTGCGATGCTAAGGTGGGAGGTTGCTGAGATGTATAGGGTTTAAGAGATACTGCTTGTAAGATGACAAGACAAAGAGTCACGCATAAGAGACGAAAGCGGTGCTAGAGGTGAGGCCATGACTACACCAAAATGAGTAAGGGTCATCCTAAGATCTGAATTAGATTATGATTATGGTGCTAGAGAAAAGGTCATGGGGTTATAGTCAGTGGTATGGGTTCATCCTCCAGGCCATGGGGTCACCAAAATCAGTAGGGGTCATCATCCAGGAAGCATGAAGATGCACAGTAAAGTCAATGGCAATTTAGCCAATACAAACAAAACATACAGACCTACAAACCTTAGAGCCCCACTGCTAGCAGGGCTAAAAGGGAAGGAGGTGAGAGGAAAGCGCTAATCAATGTGAGAGGTAGAAGGACTTGGAGAAGATATTTCACTTTGGTAGATCATTCTTGTTTTTGTCTGTTTACTCTCAAAGGAGTACATTAATAAGTAATCACCCTGGTACGCCTGCTTGCAGTGAGCAGCCTTCATGTAGTGAGTCTACTAATGTATGTGCAGGGAAAGCCACAGTAGAAGTGGCTATCTATTCTGAATTAAATAGTAATTACAGTGGGATTGCTAGACAACTCCCCTGAGGGGTAGGACAGCCATCCACCAAGCATATCAAAGTGGCAACATCTGATGGCTATATTTGTTAAACTATGAACAGTGCCATCAATATTACAGTAATGCATGATAGGCACAGAGGTGAGATTAATCTATAACCCGGCTATAATTACCATGGGATCTGATGATCAGGTGGTTTATTGGTGCATATAACTGTGCAAATATGATAACGTTAGTTGAGACTAAGCCAACAGGGAAAATCAATTCAGTATTTGGTTTGCTTCATCTTTAATTACTGCTTTCTTTATACTCTTGGTTCTTCTTGGCTGTGTTTTTGTTTTAGTTGTCATGCTACAAATACTGTGAAATTATATTAGATTCGCTCTATTGATCTCCAAGGGAAAATGTATGTGTTACCGTATCCAAAATAATACAAAAGGTGCATTAGGTGGTCAGAGTTAAATGAACACTCAGGAGTTTACAGTGCACTACAGTAAGCTCGATCTGTTTACTTTAGGAGGCCACAAATTGCTGCTCTGCGGTAACAACTTCAAGTTAAGTGTATGTGTATTCCTGGCAATGAGGGCTGACTTCCTTTATGCATGACTGTATCAAATAAATACGTATTTTTATGAGATAGTGTTGTGTATAATTACTCAATTCTGACTATGTCTGCGGGTGCCGGGTATTGCAAGCTGGCATTATTGGACTGTATTTATTTTCACCATCTTCTTTGCTCACAGCACTCTTACATCTTCCCTCTAGGGCAAGTGTGCACTGAAGATAAGACAGCATACAATGTCAAACACCTCAATTCTCATGTGTTCCATTATATAACCCCTGATAGTTGAATGGCTTCATAAGACAACGCAATAAATATGAAACCTAATGTGCCTTTTCAAATATTCAGGAGTCATGGAGTGTTAATGCTGGGTGTTAATATAATCCTTCAGTGTAAAGAAAGACCTGCAAGGTTCGGTTTGTAAACTCGGTTAAATTAGCACTCCAGGTTTGACAGTGTATAATAAAAACTGGCACACAAAAGTGGCCGATCTCCACAACCCATAAAACCACCAGCTGCTTTTTGTATCTGTCTCTAAGATAACGATTAGGTCTGTCTAGCCTTTATTCTCTTTATTGCTACCTGGTTTCTTTTTGTGATGAATCCCTTTTTTTGGGTCTGTCTCTGTGTTTGTCTGTGTGTCCGGAGACAATCTCGCGAACCACTTGACTGATTGGCATCACATTTCTTGTGCACACTGCTACAGAAGTACACTAATTTGTTTTCACAGGTTTTATACTTTTGGAACTATTTTACTTTAACTTTACTAGACTACTCATTAATGATGCAAGTCGGGAACGATGCAAGTTGGAAATGCATGACACACGTTGTTATTCATACCGTTGTACCATGTCAGAGTACCCGTCTGTCTGTCTGTCTGTCTGTCTGTGTCCCTTGTATGCCCATATGGAGATTTCTGTCTCTGTCTGTGTGCCCCATAAATGGGCGGTTCTGAACAACAACTAGGATGGCACCCGGCCTACTTGGGGACATGCATGTTGGGAGTGATGCAAGGGTGCACAGGGCGTGGCAACCAGTTATCTTTCGGGCTCATGTTAAGCAATTGGACCATTCACACCGACACCGCCCCAGCAGCGGTGCAGAGTTACACAAATAGATTTGGCGTCAGTTCTATTGTTATGGGCGCTGTGCAACGTATAATAATAATATCTGGAATTTATACAGCGCTTTTCTAAGACCTCAAAGACGCTTTGCATGTGTGTGGGGGCCAGGGGAGAGGAGAAATCATATCTGACAATATGTCAATTTACAAATCCATCAAAACAAGAAAATATCACTCCGCAGTGCTTCGGCATCGACTGTGAATCCGGTGTTATTCTCCCTGTATATATTTGCTCAATGTCTATGAATTCCCTTAACAAAAGAATCAACAAAAGGCATTACTTTTTAGCTAAATGGATCCTGAGACAAGAGGACCTTACCTATGCCACGCTCCTGGGCAGGGCGGGTCATTTCTCAGCCTTATAAATTGCAACATAACCTAGCGCATGCCTTATGTATTATGGATGGCGGCTACTGGCATTTACAAGCACACTTTGAGTAATGCTGTGCGTCTGTGGAATAGTGAATTTGGTTCCTTGGGCTGAGCATGCAGCATTAAGCCTGAGTTTTACACTTAGTTGTGTGTGGGTGTCGTGTGCCGAAAATAGCCAATCTTGTGAGCTTGTAGATCTTCTATTTTCGTAGCATGAAACTGGGATGCAATGCAACCTAGTCTGGTTATTATGTAATGTCTACTTACTGCGCTGGTGGTGCCATCTGTGTCTGTTAGTCTCTGATGAAGATCAAACCAGACTGTCTGCAACGAGAGGCACAACAACAACAGCATTCACACATCAATCAAACAGAATGACAATGGCAACAAAAACAGCAACAAGCAGACATTCAGTCGTTGACAATGGCAACCATTTCACAGTCAGACTCTGATCACACTGAGGAGAAATGCAGAGGAAACTGCAGCCGCCTCCACCTATGAAAAGATCTGGTCAAGTGGTCTTGGTACGTTAATCCTGTTATTGTGAACTGTGATCGGTAAATGGACCGATGTTCAACCTATATGATCGAGTTTTGTGTGTGTGTGTTGGTGGGGGGCCGGGGGGTTAAGGTAGAGTTAAAGCACCCTGGGAAAGAGTTAAAAGGGATAGGGAGGGGATCAGGTCAATAAAACAGAGGAAATGAAATAGATTGGAACATATCAGCATGAAAGATTCACACACTACCAGAGTTATGATTATCATTAAAAGGAGGAAACGTTACGATGCAGGGCAAGAAGTGGCTGGAGCCATTTTTTAAACAGCTAATAAGCCTACATGAGCAATATGGCAATAGAGCTCATACGGTTTTAAACTTCTACAGCATGAATTTATTACTTAAAGACTGGAGGGTTCAATGCAGTTGGAGAGAGTAATAAGAACTGTGGCTATTTATGCGGCACATTATGAGATTTCTCTCTCTCATTG
>NC_139943.1:26473909-26523909 GCF_963454915.1 Gymnoscopelus microlampas
ACACACACACACACACACACGCGTGCGCCCGCTTGCGCATGTGCACGTATTCTCGCACACCTGATTCACAGTTAGTCATTAGTTCTCTCATTGTCCTGCTAACCCCACACCCCTCTCTCTACTAATCTTCACTCCCGCTCCCCCAGCAGTAACAGCATGTTTAGTTATTCTTAGCTCATGGTGCTGTGGTAGCCTGCTCTCCCAAAGACTGCTGGGGATCCATTAGGCTAACATGTTCACTACTAGACCAGACACACAGGCAGCGGGGAGAATGTGGAGAGGGAGGGGGGAGGGGGGCAGGGAGAACAAGAGAGAAAGAAAGGCAGAGAAAGAGAAAGAAAGTAAGAAAGAAAGAAAGAAAGAGAGAGGAGGGCGGGACAAGAGAAAGTGGCAGAGAGAGAAAGAGAGAGAAAGAAAGACAGATGGAGAGAGGAGGGGAAGGAAGAAAGAGGTCAGGGAGGGGAATGGAGAGCAAGAGTAGGCATTAGCGAGTGAAGAAGTGATGAGGAGGGAGAGATGGAGGTGTGTGTCTGCGAGGGTGGCAGCGTGCGTGCGTGTGTGTATGCACGTGCATACACGCCTATATGCCTGTGTGTTTGTGAGTGTATACATGCGTGGGTGCCTGTGCGCATATGTGTACGCACGCGTTTGTGAGTGTGTGTGAGAAGAGGGAGGACCGTGAAAGGAAAAATAACAAGACACATTGCCATATTGGTTGTCAGGCCTTTGTAATTGCTGTCACTGCCTTCCCTTCTCTCCCCCTCCCACCTCCACCATCTCTTCTCTCCCCCCACACACCCACGATCTCTTCTCCATCCCCCAGCCTTCTCTCCCCCTCCCACACCCACCATCTCCCCTCCCCCTCCCCCCAGCCTCCTCTTCCCTTTCCCTCCCACTGGTATCGGACTCCATACTGTATATGCAGTATAATTTTACACTATAGGATAAATTACTGTATAATTTACAGTATAATATAGGGTGATCAGACGACCCCAAAAATTACAGACACTACTGAATTAGAAGCATTTAAAACATTATAATTCATTACTTACTGTATAACATTAGCCGAAAATGATACAAATAATCATGCAAATCATGCAACATTATTCTTCTGACGTGGGGTAAATGTAATCAAACCTCGCAATTTGTTATTTACTATGCACTCATGGAAGTGCATGTGTTTAGTGCTGTGAATAATAATACCATCCCTGACCTGTATAAAGAATGTTGTCTGTGCAAATCTCGTGGAAAAGTGGAGATATTTGACTAAATATACATTTTCCAAAGGGATTTGATACTATATGACATGAAGGTACACACGTGCATGCGCTGTTCTGTCACCCGAGTGATCACTTTCACTTTCGACTCACAGGGATCCGGAAACAACGTCATCCAAAGATTTCCGCCTCCGTCCACTTCCTGTTTAGATTTTTCATGGAAACGGCTGTATCTTGAGTTGACTGTTTTTGTCCCTGGATTTCGCGAGACATGTTATTTTCAACATGCTGCTAGAAGAGAAGGGGCCGATCGCAGGTGGAATGTTTGTTCTCTGGACAATGCACACAGATACCGGGTGTGTTTACTAATGGCCAGATGAGCGATAATAATGGATCTAAATTTTCTGTGGCCAGTTGAAAAGGTAAGAAAAGCGTGCATGTTTGGCTAGAGATGGTGTATTCACATGCTGTTACAAGCCAAGGGGCCATCACGGGTGGAATATTCTTTCTCTAGGTGACGTACACGGACACCGTGTGTGTTTACAAACGGTCAGAGAAGCGATCATGACGGATATACATTTTCTGTGACCAGTTGAAAAGGTATAAAAAACGCAAATGTCTGGCAGTGGGCTAACACAACCAGAAATAAGTCTGGCAGTGAATGAGTTAACTCTTTAACTGCCAGAGTAAAAGTGTAATAGTGTCACCCCAGTGCCATCAACAAAAACGATTGTTTTTACCTACCTTTGAAAAACATGGAATATATTCCGTGATCGCTGTACGCACGGAGATTGCCTCATCACACGCACATGGATCTCGGGTGTCACAGGGAAAAAAAGTAGCCGAGCGTGACATTCCATTGCAGAGCTGTGGCCTGTTGAAAATGCCTTGTTTTGACCGTAAAGCGAGAGGAACTGAGATATAGGGATTTCCCCTCAGGAAATAAACAGGTGGAAAACGAGCCGATTTTCTTTACTTCCGGGTCAATTCTGGGTCTGACGTCATCTGGCAGTGAAAGCATCATTCATAAGCTAGCCAACATCGCCATCTGGTGGAAAACCACTGAAAAGCCCCAACACGTCTAACACGTCCATGGCACTGTGTACAAAGTGCCAACGGACGCCTCAGAGTTAATGAATGAAAATAGAATTGAGTTTTGAATTTCACATTTTATTGTTCCATTGATACTGAAGGTAACTGGAAGTCACAACCACCATGTTCATGTGACCACGCCCCATCCTATATTTCACATAATATAACTTACTGTACAATTTACAGTGCAATGTAAGTGGAAGGGTTGAGGTCAGCAAGGATTATACAGTATGCAGCATAATGTATAACTTATCCTCTGTTGTATGACGCTGTATCAATGAGGCTTTAAAGGCTGTGCAGTGTGCGGTGTGTGCATGTGTATGTGTATGTATATATAAAGGACGTATGTGTGTGTGTGTGTGTGTGTGTGTGTGTGTGTGTGTGTGTGTGTGTGTGTGTGTGTGTGTGTGTGTGTGTGTGTGTGTGTGTGTGTGTGTGTGTGTGTGTGTGTGTGTGTGTGTGTGTGTGTGTGTGTTCCTCACCTTGTTTTCCAGTCGCCCGATTAGTTCAGCCAGACGATTGATCTGACTATCCAATCCCTCTTTCCTCACCTCCACCACACCTACACACACATACACAATGCAAGAAGATTAGAAGAATCAATACACACAGCTGGCAAAAAACACATCGCACAGTCTAAAAAAAAAAGCGAGGGGGAGCGCTCTATAGGCCCTCAGCATGCTTGGATGCTTGGATGTTGTGAACGGATGTCCAAAGCTGTTACTTTTCAGGAAATGAAAAAATTGATCCAATGTAGTAAATCATCGTCAAAAATATATCATGGATTAAAGGACTCCCTGCAGGTCTCTGCAGGATTTAGAAAAACGTGTCCATGCATTGATCTTCAGTAGACTTGACTACTGTAACAGCGTCTTTACAGGTCTCCCAAAAATATCAATCAGACAAAGCAGTTGAGTCCTTTTACCAAGAAAGTAGAGCATATCACTCCAGCTCTTAAATCCTTACACTGGCTCCCTGTATGTCAAATAATTGATTTCAAATATTACTGTTGGTCTATAAAGCTTTGAATGGTTCAGGACCAAAATACATTTGTGATCGTTGATCCATACCTCTCAGGTCATCTGGGAAAGGTCTGCTTTTTGTCCCTAAATTTAAAACTAAACGTGCAGAAGCAGGTATTTATACTCCACATATGGAACAAACTCCCATAGTTATTTTAAATCACAGCTAAAGATCTTTCTGTTTGCCACTGCCTTTCATTGAGTTTTTCTTTTCTTTTTCTTCTGCACTGTAATTTTATTCTAAGGTCCTCTGGGCTTCAAGGTTTAGTTTTTGACCACTGGTATGGTGTACTGCAAAAAGTAAATAATGTCACCAAAAATGAATCCTTCATGTGCTGGTTGCAAAGTAGTGTGTGTGTGTGTGTGTGTGTGTGTGTGTGTGTGTGTGTGTGTGTGTGTGTGTGTGTGTGTGTGTGTGTGTGTGTGTGTGTGTGTGTGTGTGTGTGTGTGTGTGTGTGTGTGTGTGTGTGTGTGTGTGTGTGTGTGTGTGTGTGTGTCTTTTGATGGCTGTTGGTAGGGCGTTCCTAGTAGAATTAATTCATACCTAGCTCCCTCTGGTGTTGTGCCTCACTCTTTTGAAGTAGATAGACAGGTACATAGGCTGTGACTGGACCCTTGAGCATCTTGAAAACCAGGCCCATTGCAAGTTGCTGTATTCCAGTGGTAACGATACGATAATACTTTATTGTCAGTTCACACTGAAATTTGTCTTGCGACCCAGCAGCCATGTATGCAACAATAAACAGTAACCAATCGTCAGCCGTCCGGCCGGCCGGGCAGAGAAAATTATAACTGTAAATGTATTAGTATGTCCCTCTCTTTGTCTGTGTGTCTCCCTCTCTCAGTTCAGTTCAGTTCAGTTCAGTTCAGTTCAGTTCAGTTCAGTTCAGTTCAGTTCAGTGGGCATGAAAGTTCAAATCAATGTTATCATAGTATCCAGATAAAAGATCAACATTTCCCTCCGTTTCACTTTCTCTGTCTCTCTCCCTCTGGCTCTGTCTCTCTCCCTCTCATTCTGTTTCTCTCTCTGACTCTCTCCCTCTCGCTCTGTCTCCACTCCTGTTCATTTCCTCCATTTCGATTTGGTTCATCATGAATATTTCATCAAAACATTTCCAACATGGCTGATAAATAGGCAATTAGACTTGTTTATCAGCAAGAAGTATGACCTGTTCAAACAGCATAGGGAGATATAAGGAACCCAGGTCCTTTGAGGTTGGTCTGTATTAGTGGGTGTTTATTCTGATCCAGCTGTGCTGGGGGCTTAGAGAATGACTTTGACTTTTAAAGAATACTTCACATTTTCAGCTTAATATCTCGAAAGAGCCGAGGAGCAGGAAAGTTGCAACATTAGCTGCCTATGGTTGACCACTGTCACTGCACACAATGATTACACAATGATACTCTTAAAGGAGTAGTTCACCCAAAAAAATACTTATTTTCTATCAATTACACACGCCATGAAGCCTTGAATTCATGGAGATGTTTTATTTTTTGTCACATTCGGAAGGTAATCATTTGATGACCGGTGGCTGCTCAGTAGGAGACTCTTTGAGTCTCCAACCTGATAAGACTCCGCCGGTCATAAAATTATTGGCTTAGGAATGCAAGGCTTCATGGGGTGTGTAATTGATTAAAAAAAATATGATTTTTCTTGGGTGAACTACTTCTTTAATGAATGAATTCGAAAAAGGCACATTTATTTCCGTAAAAAACACAATGTGTGTGTGTGTGTGTGTGTGTGTGTGTGTGTGTGTGTGTGTGTGTGTGTGTGTGTGTGTGTGTGTGTGTGTGTGTGTGTGTGTGTGTGTGTGTGTGTGTGTCTATGTATCTATGTGTGTGAGTGTGTTAGAGGATCATTAAAAAATGATGACAAGCAGATTGTTAAATGACTAGAACATACTGAACAGTGTCTCTCGTCTCTTTCATTTTATCCACTCCCTATCTCATACCTTCTCTCTTCTCCTATGTATATCCCCCTGAATTGCATCATCATCACTCCCCCCTCACCTTTCCCCTCATTAATATACTAACCCCTCACACCCCCACCCCCAACTGTTCCCACTGACTACCACTTCAGAGCTAATTAGGGAGCCAGTAGTCTTTTCTTCCTCATAGATTTGAGAGTGAGCCAATTAGGACCTGGTACCTCCCCCTGCAATGGTCAACTAACAGGTCTCTGTTGCTATGGCAATAGCTGGAGATCGCAGGCCGAACGCCATTTGTAAAGGAAATACATGCACCTAACCCTTATAGGGGTGCATGTACAGTATGTACACCACAGTATGTGTACAGTATAAGTAATGGGAGTGCTGTGCCCAGCATGAAGTCGGTCGGATAGGCGGTTGTCCAGAACCGCTGCTCCGACAGCTATGACCATATCATCATCATCATTTATGTATTTAAAACCTCAGATTTTCAATGGTGCCGATGATGACAGAAAAAGCACAACAATAGATTGGACCTCCTTATATGGGCATATATGGAGATCCGGTTGTCCAGAACCGCTGATCAAACCGGTATGCCCATATATGGGCATAACGGTATACTGATGACATCAGGGATCTCCATTACGTACACTGACGACATCAGGGATCTCCATATATGGGCATAAAGGGGACATATACATAGATCTACATAATACAGTATGGGTATAAAAGGGACAAGTACAGACATATACATAGATCTCCGTATACTGTATGGGCATAAAAGGGACACAGACAGACAATGACTATGGCTACAATGGGTATCGCATAACTGGGTGGGGCATGCATTCCAACTTGCATCGTTCCCGACTTTGCATCGTTCCTGAGTAGACTGGTGTAATTTGGATTATTATAATTATAATTTAAATTTATGTTGCCATCTTATTCATTTGGTTGTTGGCTGTTTTGGTACGCATTAGTCTCTATGGCCCTTTCACTTTTATAGTTCCCTATATTTGGTCTGATTCAAGTTTCTTCTTTGTTACATTTTTCATTAGTATTCACATGGTCCTGTGTTATTGTGGACAACAATGGAGCAGCAGCTTATCGTGATTGTGATAATAGCTTTCATTATTATGATTTGTTGTTCCCACTTCGCACCAAATATAAGTGGAAACACAGGATGAGCATATCTTGAGATATGTGAACAATGTAGGGTTAGTACTCATTTCCGATTTCTTACAGTTTATCACTAAAGAGTTTGAAGACCTCTGTATTCTTATTTGTTTCAACAAGCAATTGTGAAATGTCATTGTCAGCACATCACCGTTCCCCCACATTTGTCCTGGACTCTTTTTGCGTCTACTGTAGCTACAGTAGTTCTTAGTTCTAGTCATTTCATCCCTCACACAGTTGTCTCCGTCAAAATCCATTTTCAATCCACAATGCACTGTACTGTTTTTGCTTCCTACCGTATATCAGGTCTAGATTAAATCTGATAATGTTCTTAGATGTAACTAAAGAAACTAACAGAGTAAACACACCATGGTTCAGTTAGCCAGCAAATGAGAGGCTGGTGAGAGACAACATCTGCTCCATACTACCTGACTTGCTGGATCCGTGGCAATTTGCATACAGTCAAAAAAGATCCACCAACGATGCAATCGCCATGGCTCCTCACACCGTCCTCTCGCACATGGACGACAAGAAGCTGAAGGGCAAGTATGTATGCATGTTGTTCGTGGACTACAGCTCAGCTTTCAACACCATAGTTCAGAGACCTCGAGCTGCACCCAAGCATGTGCGACTCGATACTAGACTACCGCTGCCAGGTGGTGAGAATGGCCAACATCACATCTGACGCCCTGACCCTCAGCACAGGTGCCCCCCAGGGATGCATGCTGGACCCTCTCCTTTACACTCATGACTACATGAACATAGCCAGGTACAGCTCCAATGTCATCATCAAGTATGCTGACGACATGACAGTGATAGGCCAGATTGTCTAAATTGAAGAGTCTGCAGTGCCTACATGGTTGAGGTCAGATCACTGACGCAAGGAGAACAGCCTCGACCTCAACGTCAACAGGACCAAGGAGCTGATTGTGGACTTCAGGAAGCTGAGGAGAGAGCATGCGCCTGTCTTCATCAATGGCGTTGCAGTGGAAAGGGTCAGTGCGTTCAAGTTCCTTGGAGTGCACATCGAGGAGGAGCTCAAGTAGGATGTGAGGAAAAAAGCTCATAAGCAACTATACTGCCTTCGTCGCCTGAATAAGTTTGGTGTGACACACACACACACAAAAAAATCACCCACTTCTTTACACCAGTGATGTGACAAAAGATGATTCTTAAAATGGGCCAAACAGGGTACGTCTGAAACGGCCCTGAATCCAGGGCACAGGGACAATATCTAGGACAACATCCTACAAATCACTTTGAATTGCATTTGATTTGTTTGAAAGGTGCTATATAATAAATAACGTTTGCTTGATTTATTGCTTGAATGTCCTCGATCTACTCTCAAATTGCACCCAACTTCCAAACTCACTGTCCTCTACAAATATCATACATGTAGCATGTACCATCTACCATGCTTTCATAGCTGCTCTGTGTCTACAGGGGCAGGAAGGAAGACCAGCTTCATCGTCTTTATGGCGTCAGCTATAAATGGGGGATCAAGATAATAAATAACGAGCAAGATGGCATTAATTGTATCCTGTTGACGATAATATCGGTCTAGCTGTGTCTCCTGCCTGTACAGACAGCTGTCTCAGCAGACTGGGAAAACATATGGAGACTATAGCTAACATATTGTTCTCCATGACAGTCACTCATTAGAACCCGGTGATTCACAAAGTGTAAACAAAACACACACACACACACACACACACACACACACACACACACACACACACACACACACACACACACACACACACACACACACACACACACACACACACACACACACACACACACACACACTTACTTGACTGCGTACTATTGCTACTTTCACAGGAAAGGAGCTACCATAGCATTCAAGTAGACAGTGTACAAGCACATATCACTGTCGTACACATATCTACTCCTACATATTACTGCAGGTATGATAGTGACACACACGCACGCACGCACAAAAGTTTTACCCTCTTTCCTTTGGCAAATAGACATGGAGCTGAGCCTAAACCTGAGGAGTTGTTGAACAATAGCAGCTCATTTACAATTAGGACTCGTCAGTTCAGTGACAGATGTGCCTCAACAATGTAATGTTCAGCTCAAAGGTGTCAGCGTTATATTTAGCTCTCGTACCCTTTTCTCCCACATTCGCTTTCACTCTCTCTCCACCTTTAACATTTCTCTCACTTGCTTTTCCTGCACCACTCTCTTCCCGCTTTCACTTGTTTATTTATTTCTTCTGTGTCTTCCTTTCTCCTCCTAGGTGGAAGCAGACTAGTCAGAAGCCTCAGCTGCCATTATGCCAGACTGGCAGCCCAAATCCAATTTTTAAGACCAGGTGTGTTGCAGCATTCTGGATCATTTGGAGGGGCTTAAGTGAGCATGCCAGTAAGGAGGGAGTTAGAGTAGTCAAGCTTTGAGATGAATGAGGCCTGGATGAAGAGCTGGGCAGACTCCTGGATGAGGCAGGCCGGGTCTCATCCTTCCAATGCTATAACACCCAGGCTCTTGGAGGTTGGAACAGAAGCCACAGTACACAAATCCAATCTGATCATCATTTGCCAATAACTGTGTGGACAGTTAGTCCTAAAGATTTACTTCTCAAAATAAATCAGATTTGCCTGCAGTCTGAACAAAGCCTAAAGGTTCTATCTGTTAGCTTGCATAACTATGCGTTGTGTGTGTGTGTGTGTGTGTGTGTGTGTGTGTGTGTGTGTGTGTGTGTGTGTGTGTGTGTGTGTGTGTGTGTGTGTGTGTGTGTGTGTGTGTGTGTGTGTGTGTGTGTGCTGTATGCCCATGCTTCTGTGAGAAAGACGCAGCTATAGGAGCCATTAATCAGCAGAGCTGTCTAGGCTTTGGACAACACACAGCTGATACCAAGGCCTTCAGCTGTCAAAACTACGGTATGGTGTGTACTGTACGATAGAGGAGAGAGAGAGAGGGAAGGGGGGCGAGGAGAAAAGAAGAAGAGGGTGTGAGGATACGAGGAGGATGGAGAGGGAACGTGTGGCAGTACAGTGGAATGTTGCAGGGGAGTTACAGTACGTACAGTACAGTATGAGAAGAGTAGTGAAAATAAAAGTGAGTTAAAGAGAGAGAGGGGGGGGGGGCAATGCGGAGAAAAGTGATGTAACGAGGGAGAAACGGAATGAGAGAGAGTTGAGGTATAGGGAACAGCAAGACACACACACACACACACACACACACACACACACACACACACACACACACACACACACACACACACACACACACACACACACACACACATTCAGTAATTTTACATAGAACACGTCAATATATGTGTGGAAACTATGCACATACTGTACACATAATGTCGTACATAAAATATGTGTACACATGTTACACGTTATACTGTAAGCTACAGCTTGCACCATAAAATGAGCTTTTTTGATACAGCGCAAGACATATTTGTAGAGCAAATCTGGGAGACAAGGCAGGGAAAGCAGTTTAGGCAAGTCTTTGATGGGAACAGAGGACAAATGTGACACCAGTTGACTCAACTTCCCAGTGAAACCTGCAGCCATTTCACACACTGTCTGTCACATTTCAGAAAAGGTTGACAACTAAACCAAGGGAAAGCAAATGCAAGCTACAGTAGCTGGAAACAACATACAGTAGCATCCAAACAAATAGTAGCAGCAGTATTCCATTCCTTATCTTTTTTTATGGCAACTTGTCTCCTGTCAGCCCCTAAGCACCGATTACTTAAACACAAGGATATATTTCACCGGTGGAAAACCCAATGAGTGCAGCCTAACAGCATAGAGTTAAGCTAGCATTGCAATGAGGGAATTAGGTTTATGCCTGCAGGCAGTTTAAACATTCTACGAATGTGTGTGTGCGTGCTATGCCGTGCATGCATGCGTGTGTGTGTGACTGCGTGCGTGCGGTGCGTGCATGGGCAAATGTGTGAGAAAGTCAAGTCATGAAATGATTACAGGACGGAGAGACTTGACTCACATTTTTTGAATGAGAAAAATACAAAAATCACAACAGATTATGTGACCAAGAGGACCACACCACCCTAATGATGCTCCAAAGATACATTGACATTGTGGGACTATGTACACAATAAATGACAAAGATTTGCTGTAATGCACCATAATGGCTGGCCGGTTCTCTTTCCTCCCTCTCCCCGTGAGCATCACCGGCCCATGTAAAGAGCTTTTTCCTAATGCTTTAAAGAAAAGGCTGTGTGAATATCCACTGTTGTGTCTAAAACCTCTTTAACGGATTAACCAACACAATGCCCAGAGGGTTTATGTCTACGACACTGCTACACTATTAAACTGCAGAAAAACGTTACAATGTCCATACAATCTGAAAGGGACACGTGCATTCTGAAATCCTGCTTTTGATATGCCATGTCAAAAGTAACAATGTTTATTTTGTAATAATAATAAATGAAACCTGCTATGACAATGGAATGAATGAACAAATAGGAGAAATTTGTTTTTGCTTACTCTCCAAAAAACACAAAGGAAGTAAAAAACAAGCAAACTCCCCTGACGTGTTTTAGAGCTCATACTCCTTCATCAGAGTAAGCTGCACAGATGAATAAGCATTAGCTCCCAAGCATGTCAAGTTTTTTCTAATTAATTCTATCCACAAAGGGAGTTTGCCGTCCAGAATGTTTGTTCATTTTTCACTACCCTTTTCCGTGAATTGAGCACCCCTAGGCAAACCAACCATTGCCCTGCATTTTTTACTCCAACTAATTCTTCAAACCTGGTGATTTTTCATGAAGGCTGAAAGCACGGGACATCACATAATTGTTTATTCTAGACGATTATCAGACCACAGACTTTATAGTCCGATTTTAGTGAGGCATGTTTCACCATTCAGAACCAACATTTCAATCAATATACTGTAGATGTTCATCAATACAGTACATGTGAAGGGAATGTTATTTGACCATTCTGAACTAAGATCACAGTACCCTACTGTGTGCCTCTCATGTCCTTGTGTGAGTGTAGACCTATTGATTGATCGATTGAATACTTTATTAGTCAGAAATGTAAACAGCACAAGGTAACAGTCAGACATTTAGGCTAAAAGGATAACACAAAAAAGTCCTGGGGACTTATTCCGCATTGTGGTCCTATATGGCAACTTTATTACCTAACAGGACTTTGGGCACTAGGGCAGATATTATTGGGGCTCTATCTATGTCATTTTCTATGTCTATGCCAAAGATAGCCTATTAAAAGACAGGAGCAAGAATTCACTATTACTCCCAGAAGGTCTACAAGACACCCTGTGGAATCCCTGACAGAACTGGACTACGGCGATGACATCTGCCTTCTATCTAATGAAGTAGAACAGGCATAGGAGCTCAACCAGAGTCTAGTTAGAGTGTGCCAAGATTGGCTTCATGCTAAATGCAAAGAAAGCCGAGGTCATAACCTCTAACGTCCCCCAAGAAAATCCGCCCCTAAACACAATAGAAGGCACTGCGCTAAAGGAGGTCAGTGACTTTTGACTTGCTCGTTTGAGGACGGCGTAGAGATGCCTAGAAAAGTTTTTTTTTTATTTTAACCTTTATTAATATAGGTGAAAATCCCATTGAGATCAAGATCTCTTTTACGAGGAAGCCCTGCATTTCTTTGTCATATGGTCTCTACCAATACACAACATCAAGGTCAAGGGCCACACACATCTAAGATTAAGTCATAAAGGCAATACTGCTGAGCTAAAAAAAAATCACATTTAATTTCTGCAGCCTGTGGCAGTTCAATAAAAATGTGTCAACACAATCATCTCTCTGTCTCACCTAAAGCGAGAAACCAGCGAGCAAACATTCTAATATTTGGGTCATTATGAGAGCCTCTGGCATTCTGTGAGATGAGCGTGCTAAGGAAAATACAATCATAAAATCTTAAAAGCTTAAAATGTTATCCCGTAGGGGTCTATTTTTAGTGACGTCATATTGATGACATCAGTGTACTCCATATATATTTAATGACCATTAAAGAATGTTTCCACATTACTTAAAGGTCACTACGTCGTGCTATAGGGTATTATAGTATGATACAAGTGCTAATAACCATTAAAGAATGTTTCCACTTTACTTAAAGGTCACTGTTTCATGCTATAGGGTATTATAGTATGATACAATGTCTAATAACGCATGAATATGTGGCCACTTTACTTAAAGGTCTCAAAGTCATGTTATAGCATATCATTGATGTTTATAAGACATTATTCCATTTTATAAACATGTTTGTTATAATGCGTTATGACACATTACAGCACTTCTCTATGAGCCTTTACAACTGACCAAGTTAGGGTAGTTATAATGTGCTGTTCCACTGAGCACAATAATGCATTATGACCAGCAGTTATAATATGTTATAAACGTGGTTATAAGTCGTTATACATGATTATAAACATTTCTAATGCCTTATAAGGGCATTATAATGCATTACAAATTAGCTTATAAAGCATTATAGAGGCAACCTTCATAGAAAGTGTTACCGAGATATATTTTGAGGGGCCAAGATATGTCTAAAATCTTGTGTGAAATACAATACAATACAATACTTTTTATACAATTCAAAATATGTGCGGACAAGTATGGGTCAGGCCACATGTCAACGACTCTATAATGGAAATCCTTAAGGTCAATCCCATTTCTCTTTTGCCTTTTAGTCATTCATTAAATCAATAATGGCTCTGACACCAGCTTCTGAACGCTCCATAACATTCACTAACAAGCTCCTGAGATGTGACTACCATGAGAACATAAAAACATTGGAAGTAGATTTTCCAAGAAAAAATATGAAGAAAACAAAAAAGAAAGATGGAAAACAATTACAAAAGAAATGAAGAAATAATTAAAAAAAATATGTCACAGAAAACAACAGACTTTAATATCTACTTGTACTATATAGTACGTTGGGCATTACTTGTAGCACAGTCTAGCAGAGTGTCAGCAATGTCGTACACATATGAGAATATGACAAATAGTCTTTGAATCTTGAATCTTTAACACTATAGTACGTTCATAATTCAAATATCAGAATATGCGATTGTCTGATACATTAGAAGGACAGAATGGCTTTTGTCATTACATTGTCAGTTCAGAGACATTTTAAATATATATATTTATTTCAGTTGTATTTTACAATCGTTCAAAAACAATAGGACAATCGGACCACAGATGGAGGATGCAGGATCAATGCATTATTGTCATCTATGACAGCCACTATTCTGTGTCAATAAGCTCCAGGATGAGGTTACCCTCGAGTGCTCAGGGGTCAGCTTTCTTGTTTCCTTTTCAAACCTTTGTTTTCAGAAGGTAGTCAGGGGAGCTCATTCCGTATCAGCATCACTGAACCCCTTCATCTTAACACCTGTCAATGGAAGAATGATTGCCTTCTACTACCTGCCCAGTGGGGCTTTTTTTCTGTCTACAGTATTCATTGGATCTGATCCTGCTTTCAAGTTTGTGTTGATGTAACAGTACATTTCAACAACCTTTGAAGTGATGTCCATCATGATAGAGAGAGGGGGAGAGAGAGAGAGAGAGAGAGAGAGAGAGAGAGAGAGAGAGAGAGAGAGAGAGAGAGAGAGAGAGAGAGAGAGAGAGAAAGAGCAAGAGAGAGAGAGAGAGAGAGAGAGAGAGAGAGAGAGAGAGAGAGAGAGACACAGAGACAGAGACAGAGGAAGAGAGCATTGTATGGCACCCACTATGGGCTGAAGTGAAAGTGCTTCTGGTGGTGACCTCTACTGAATACACCACTTAATTTTATGGTCAATTGGACAATTTGATACATGTGCCAAAAGTGTTTTTTTAAGAAAATTCAAAATGCCGGTAGATTGAGTTAAGCAAAAATGGTATGGCCTTAATAGCTAGGTGCGTGAAGCTTCATGAGTCATGATCCAAGAAGTGAAAAATACAATTTGCTCCTACGAAAGATTGTTCAAAACTTAATCGAGAAAATATACATATAGTGGGCTATTATAGTGTTGCCTTGGGTGTAGTCTCTACACAAAATACATAGAAAATCTAATTTATTTTTATTCTACGACTTAGGGTTCAAAATGTTGTTACAGCGCCAACATAGGCGTGTGGCTAGGGAGATGCATTATGACCCAAGGAACCCAGTGAAGAAGTCATTTTGAATCTATGACGTTTGGTTTAAAACAATACCTAGGCTGTTATAGCACCACCAGGAGATAATGATGTCCAATGTTTTTGATATGTAGAACTTTCTGACTCTGAACCTATCTATCTACCAAGTGTGGTAACTGTACCTCTTCTAGTATTCTAGTAGAGAATGGGAAGTGTCACATTTACAATACATACATCTGAAAGATGTTAAGATTATTATGTTTATATAAATTAATCCAATTAATCCATTAAACGCTTAGGTTATTCCAATGCAAATACACGATTCCTTATGAAGCCAGTCGATTTGATACATTTTAAAACAGTCCAGAGCAAAAACATTTCATGATACTTACTTCCTTCTGTCTATCCTACTATAATTCTAGTAACCTGACGGTGGATGGGGTCTTGGGACTCCGATCAAACTGCGCATGCGTCGTTGCCAGGTTTCGCGAGAGAAACAAGCAGCGAGGTCTATGAAAACGAGGCCAAACCAAACGAACCCTATAACACCAACATTGGCCCTAAAGCGCTTACAATCGGCGGACATGGCAACACCGACGCCGACCCTACACCATAGACCCCGCCCACTCTCTGCTGTGGAAAGTAAACACTCCAGATTTGTTTCCCCACACACGACACGATGCACATTAGCTCCATAAAGAACGGTTCTATGTCGTTCTCTTCCAGGATCGCGCGAACGTCCGCCAAGGCTCCGCTGTTTACCCTTTTGTATACATCGTATCCCAAAACTAATGGTAGATTCTAAACCGCACGGATGTTTAAGGTTTGGTCGGCTGCATAATATTTTAGGTCGCCAGCGAAACTACCCGTTTAAATCGCTTATTTAGTCAGCCTGTGGCCATGTTTCCCATTGTAGCCAAACCGGCAGCAGTAGTGGCAGCGGACGTAGGGTTTTTTTCCGGGTTGAATGGGAAACATGGCCACAGGTTTCGCGAGAGAAACAAGCAACGAGGTCTATGAAAACGAGGCCAAACCAAACGAACCCCATACCACCAACATGCAACCTGATAATAATGTCCAAAGCATGTCTGTGTATGTTTACATCCATTACTGTGTTGGCGTTAGTTGGGATTAATGTTTATTAGCCAAACCAAGTTAATATGAGCCATTAGCGTGATGCTAAGCTAACGGACGTTTGGCGCTAGCATGCGGCTAACGCTAATGTTAACCAACGCTGCTGTCGTCACTCAAACGGCTACGTTAAACATCTTATCAACAACCTGTATGAACGTCAGTATGGTCAATGTCATCAATGCTAACTAATTAGCCCGTTGAACAGTGTTCATTTGGTGACTTCTGGGGGTTTCTGACTGTGACACAATGTCACGATGTCGCGGACGCAGCTCGCGGGAATCGCGGCCTACTGCGCCACCAGAAGCCTCGGATCATGGTAGTGGCCCTGTCCCCCAATCAACGTGCTTTCAGCACGCACGACAACAACACATCTACCGGATGTACCATCTCAAGAGTGTTATGTAAACACGGAATGAATAGCTTAGCACTTCCGGTGGTTCCTTCACAATAAAGGTTGAAACAAATACACACACCATGCAATGAAATAATCATATGCGTTTCTTAAACTCTAAATTGATACATTCCTTTATTAACTGTTTTAACTACTCCTGCAATTACATTTATATGAAATAAATCACAACACCCCCCTATAACATTAAAAAAACGCCCAGTGGTGGACAAAGTCCTCACATTTTCAACTTAAGTAAAAGTATCAATACTGCAATGTATAAGTACTCTGACACAAGTAAAAGGCCTAAAGTACAAAAGCATTGCCATCAAAATATACTTAAAAGTTCCAAAAGTACAAGTACTAAAATGTTTGAAAATACCTCATCATCAGGCTCACAACGCGTCGCCATGCGTTGTGAAAATAGCAGATCTACAAGCTCACAATGCCTCGCAATGCGTTGTGAAAATAGGGAGATGGAGAGAGAGAGAGAGAGGGACGGAGAGAATACTCAAATACCTTGAGTAAACATAATTCAGAGTAATGAAAATGAGTAAAAATACTTAAAAGTACTGAAAATGAGTAAAAATACTTCAAAGTTGAAAAACAAAGTACAAATACTTAAAAATTGATAAAAACACTAAAAATACCTAAAAGTTGAGAAAAACCGTAAAAATACTTAAAAATAGGGGGGCGCCACGACGGGGCGCGCGCGGGGGAGAAACCGCGACAGGACGTGCATTAACCCCAACTTTGCAACTACTTTCGCCTGCGCCCTTCACCGGGTATGGTCTAGTATACATAAATATTATACAACCGCTGGCCCGTGGGATTCAAAACAAACCAGTTTGACGAACTGTAAAAAATCGGATAAATATGTTGTATTTTGAAGGCGCAGGTTTCTTCAACTGATTGAATGATGTGTGTCACTCATGTTCGTTTATGAAACACAGTATATCTTTGCGTAGCTTTACTAATGTGGACCTAAATTAAAGGACAGTAGCACACAGCTGTGTGAGCGCTAAAGAGAAAAGTTGCTGTAACTCGACTCCCACTTCACCCCCCCCCCCCATAGGCAGGAAGGCCCTCGCCGCGTGCCTAGTTTATCAGAAAAATGTTGCTGTATTAAAAGACAAAACTGCATGAACAGCTTTTTAGAAAGCTTCTTCCAACAAATGAAGGAATTGTCAAAACCAGCATTTCTTTTTTTCAGAAAGAAAATCCCTGTCACTATATTAAAAGACTATAACTTGAGTCATCACTTTGAGACAAAAACATGCAGAAAAATACAAGAACCTCTTGGAAGCAGAGAGGGTGTGCACGTTGCTAGCAAAACTCCAAAAACAGCAGGGTCTTTCATACAACAATTTAAGGAGCAAGCAAAAATTGCTTGCTCATAAAATTCCCTAGGATCCGATCAACATACATACTGCATGTGAACAGACATTCTCATTGATGAAGGTTAACAAGTCAAGATGCAGACCTTGTCTAACTGATGATCACTTGTCAGATGTGCAACATACAGTACAATATAGCAATAACAGGAATTACACCTCACTTCAATAACCTTGTTCAAGCCCACCAGAGACTCGGGTCAGTGCACTGATAAGTATTAGGCAAAACTGTGAATGGTGTATAATTTGAATCTTCCTTCTGTAAACTACTGACATAAATGCAGTACTGTAACTACAGTATACAGTCAGGGATACAAGATTACTGAAAGACACCTTGTATAATTACTTTCATTATACAGTGGATAGAATAATGTTGAAAACATGTGTAATTTTTTATTATTAGAAATGCTAAAAAATATATACAACACGTAAGGTTTTCTACAGTATAAGCTAATGTAACGATAGGGTATGGTTAGGATATGAATTTGTTGGGCCTCAACAGCAAATCAGAATTTCTCATGGGGCCCCCTCATGGAATAGTTGCCCACCTTCTACACACAATGTTATGAATCTGTCAAAGCATAGCTTGGTTTACAGTATGATGCGTAAGTGTCAAAAAAAAGTATGGGAGTATTTAGTTGCTGTTGTTGGTATGTATGTAGTTCCAAACCGATGATCACAATTCCAAAATCAATTAATGAATCAGCAGACTTGTGGCAATGTTCAGTGAACATATGATGTGTCTGTAGTGTAAACATTGTGGCAGTAAATACTACAGTAATTAGAAATATTGAAATATGTCTATTTCCCACTCAACCCAACTGTCGGTTTTGCCATATTCTGTACACATACTGGGAAATGTAACACAATAATACATTAATATAAATTAAACTATATAATATATATCGCTTACAAAAACAAAAGCACACAATTCCTAACGATGCCAGTCGATTTGACACATTGCCTGTGTATATGCAGCAAGAACTGTGGGAGGAGTAGCGCAGCAAACTTTTAAGATTTATATACATTTGTTACATGCAATCCCTATACTATGGTTGCCAATGGCAACCACACTAATGATAGTGGAGAGAGGAGGGAAGATAAAAACAAAAGACTGCAGGCTAAAGGAAGATAAAAACAAAATAATGCAGGCTGAAGGAAGGTTAAAAAACCTCAAAGGGAATCATTATCCTCTATGCTGGTGCTTGTGTATATTCATGCAATGTGGCAGGTCACTCATTAACTTCATACAACATCGATTGCCTCAGCATAAAAGTGATGTATAAGCAACCAGGGAGAGAAAAATGAGGGATGGGGAGGGGGGAGGAAGGGATGGGGAGGGGGGAGGAAGGGAGGAGAGGGGTTAGGAAGCGTACAGCGAGTGACAGATATTGGAAGGGACGGTTTGTGAAAAGCTACGGCTGTGTAAATCAGTGAGGGAATGAGCTCTCATTAGTGTGCTGTTGAAAGTGTCTAACATTCTGAATTTATTTATTTATTTTTGTCACACAATTGCATGACCCCTGGACCGAGCAAAAATATAGATACATTGATTGGTAAAAATAATGTTAAAATGCATGGGTGCTAAAGTGCAATCTATCAATCAATAAATCTGTTTTCTCAGTTGAATCCCAACCAGGCCAATCAACATCCATACTTTGAATTCAATGTCGGAATTCAACTGTGTTCAGTGTGACAGGAACGTTGGCGGATAGAATTGATGTGGCTATTGAAGCAGTTTTAAAAATATAAATAATATTGGGTATATATATTCTTTAGAATTTGGCTAGAGTTAATATGTTCGCAAGTTAGCTTGACCAATGTCGCTTGACAACGTCTGTAATGAAAGCACGTTCAGACTGAAAAAATGAAGCAAAAAAAAAAAATTGAAATTCAGGCCAGGCTACCACTCTACCCTGTAATTGAATAGTTACCTGCAATATAAACAGTGTAATTCAGTGGGTATGCGATATGCACGTGCATTCTCTACTTCCATGTATTGGAGTTGATGGCCCTGGTTTGTGATGTATTATATTACACCACTATAAACACAATATGAAATTATATATGAAAAGCACTGAACCCAACAGGCGTGCTCTCCAGGAGACAGGCATTTAATCTTGTCCAAGATATTATGCAGGATTTTATACAGAAAGAGGCTGCCCATCTCCCTCCTCAAATTAAGTATTTGTTTTCCTTTTCCTGTGTGTGAGGGTGTGAGAGCACTATGCTTACATTCATTTTTAAAATGTTCAGCTACAGCAGTATTGATGTTGCTTGTTTTTGCAGAGCATGGTGTAACTACTGCACAGATAAGTAGGGCCATTCTGTGGCATCTAATCTACCTTTCAGGCTTTTTTTTTTGCTGTATTCTGTTTTGAACCAACGGAATGTGTGTGTGTGTGTGTGTGTGTGTGTGTGTGTGTGTGTGTGTGTGTGTGTGTGTGTGTGTGTGTGTGTGTGTGCGCGCACGCGCGCATGTGCATGAATGTATTATGTCACTATGGTGTGCCTGTTTCTCACCTGAAGCCATGTTGATGTTCCTTGCATCCTTGGCACTAACTCTGTTGTTAGGTGGGTAGTCGGGTACAACATTGTCAAAACGCCTCTCTGGCACCTGTGGGCTACTCTTGGGGGGGTAGTGACTAGAGAGAAACAGAGAGGGGGATGTGGTTTATTGGAAGGGAAGAGCACAAGGAATACAAATGGGGGATGGATGCCTTGAGGATTTGGAAGGACAACATGATGTGGAAAATGGGATGACGAAAGGGCGCACAAGGGATAGGAGAGAGAAATGAGAGATGCTGCAGAGCTTGAAAATGAGGAGGGTAAGAAGAAGCGGTGTGTGTGTGTGTGTGTGTGTGTGTGTGTGTGTGTGTGTGTGTGTGTGTGTGTGTGTGTGTGTGTGTGTGTGTGTGTGTGTGTGTTAGTCAATGTAAACAGTGGAGACTCATACTGGAAAGACTGCCCCGGCAGACTGGTGACACTCCGGGGTTCTAAACATAATAACCAGATGCACATGCGCACACACCACACACTAGCGCATACTGCACAAATACTGTACACGACTACAGTACACATATTCACAAGCACATGAACGCATCTGTGCATAACAGTATGACACGGTATTAATGCTCACCCTGATTGGCTATGCTGCTCATCAATTGCATCCACAGCACTCTCCACAGAGTTCAGTAGGGACTGAATCTGATTGGCCGATTCCTTCAGCAGGAAACGAGTCACAAACTGTTCCACGTTGGTCCCTCGCTCATATACCTGAAACGGGATAAGGAAGGGGGGGGGGGGGGGGGTGGGGCAATGATATGCAAGGGAGAGAATAAGAGAAACGTTTTATTTTTGCTTTCATTGTGTTTTACATGTCACAGAAAAGCACTTGAAATGTCCCTCATTTGTCCTCCTGACACTTTCATTTGATTTTTTTTTGTTTGTGTTTATTTCCTTTTGGGGAAAGCCTAAGTGCTCTCAAGAAGCGCTCTTAAGAGTCTGATTTGGCAATACAACCGGATGTTGTTTCAGATTCAGCAGTAAAACTCATGCAGTCACACTGAAATGTTGGCCACCTGGGCTTAACAAAATGCAACAACAGCATTACTTTCTAAAATTGCCTGTTGAACAATAGAACGTTACAGTTGTCATTATCAATCACTAGTCCTGTACAATGGGGAGTTCACACTGACAAACTGAACGTTCTTCCTTGTATGGCGCTCATACAGTATGAAACTTTTAATGATCCATCCATCCATTTGTCTCAGAATGTTTCCACAGCACAGTTGTTTTATATAGTTCAGTTTTAAACACATTGTATGTATGTATGTATGCATGTATGCATGTATGCATGTACGTACGTACGTACGTACGTGTATGTATGTACTGTAGGTGTGTAGGCAGGTGGGTAGGTGGTTATAGTGTATGATATAGGTATGTACAGTATGTATGCGTATGCAAGTACCCTTAACAAATACCCTTAACAAATCTAACATAAATCTAGCATAAATCGAACACAATAATGTGTTAGATTTTGACGTGCAAATGTGCAAGCATTGACAGTAGTCAACACCAATTATGAATTGTATTAGCTGCAGCTGCATTGCTGCTAATAAGGTTTTTATTCCCCTTTAATGAAGTCCTCCAGGGACAAACCATGGACCTGCTCCACTGAGCATGAATATTGGAGTCCTTCTTTGAGAAATTGTGAAAGCCTTTGAAGTGCTTCAAATAGTGGTGGAACCCTTGCAACAACTCAGCTGCAGTAAATGTCCAGCACAGCAAGATCTACCACACGCAGGTATAGGCGACTCCATTATCCACAACTTAGATGTATTGACTACAAGTGGAACTGAAGTTACACTCTTTAATGAATGCCGGCAGCACTGCATAATATTGTTGTGACATTCTTATACTGTAGTTATATTCAGAGAGCCAAACCATAGATTCAAGTTTCACTTGGGTCTTAAACAATTCTATGGCCAACAATCACCCACACGAATAACCAGGAAGTAAACTTTAAGAGACTTTACTGTCAACAGGGCCCTGTAATGGAATATGTATGTACTCCTCAGTGTAGATCCATTCGGCTAGGTCAGCTTTATTGTCAGAAGTCACAGCACAATGATTCAGGGGGACAATTAAAGTTCCTGTGCACTCAGCCCTTCTCTGCTGCTCACTAATCAAAGACAAAGGCTCCCACGAGAAGCAGGAACACACAGGAAGCCATATTGACTTTCATTATTACAGTCAATTACTTTTGTATAATGCCCATACACACACCTGTGCGTACTGACTTGTGTGTGCCCCGCTTACAGTAGACACACACACACACACACACACACACACACACACACACACACACACACACACACACACACACACACACACACACACACACACACACACACACACACACACACACACACACACACACACACACACACACACACACAAGCCTAATAAGAATCTGATGTGCAGAGCAGTACAGTTGTTCCTGTCAGCACTACTGTACCATGATTAGATCCATTTGTAAATCAATGAGTAAATAATGTATACATTTGAAATACAGCCGGACATCAAGAATAATTTTACAGCGGAAGTGCTGATTTAAGAACTGACAACACTCCAATGAATATCAAGCTGTGATTCAATTACCACTGGCAAAGTGGAATATAAGTCTGAATAAACAGACATGAGGAATATTAATTTTGGCCAGCACTTATTTGAAGTGCCCTGCAAGGCATAACAAGCACATAATACAGTGAGTTATAATGAGTTCATTATGAGCACGTTGAAATATTCATGTAATCACATCCGGAAATTAAATCTGCAAATACTGCTATCTATTCTAATGTGCACCGTATGTATATGTCTACGCTTGTCAAAGCTGCTATTTTCCTGTGGAAGCTTTCCCCACGATAACAGAAAACATAGAAGACACTAGTATAGAGCCCTGGACTCCAAACGACCCCATATGGCATAAGTGACGTGTGTGTGTGTGTGTGTGTGCACGTGTGCACGTGTGTGTGCGTGAGTGTGTGAGTGAGTGAGGTGAGAGGTGTAACTCAACTCTGGGATTACACACACTCGCTCATATCATCAATCTTGATAGACACAATTGCAGGGACGTGCACAGATAGACTCTAGGTGGTGCTAGAGCACCTGCCCTTGCCCTCTTGACCAGAAGTGCCCTTTTTTCAGTTTACAGCAGGGGTCTTCAACAGGGGGTCCGGGACCCCTAGGGGGTCCTCAGTGTTACTACAGGGGGTCCGCCAAATCTTTATGTGATATGATTCTTCTTTTTACCTTAACCACTCGAAACCTAGCATCCCTTTTCTGAGGAGAACATTAGCCAAAAATAGCAGATCTACAAGCTCACAACGTGGGCTTGTGGGCTTGTAGATCGGCTATTTTTGGCAAAGAGGTATAGGTGTAGAGGGAAAAAAGAGCAGACCAACTAAACAAAAAAAAAGTATAATTTACTTGAGCACCTGCCCCTCAAAATGTCTGTGCACGCCACTGCACAATTGTTCCTCTAAGCTCCCATCAGAGATCTAGATCTTATCTAGATACAGGTTCCAATTGTTCCAAGAGAAATTGATAGAGAAAGTGGGTATGCAGTTAAGGGATGGGACGATATGAAAATGACATGTCACAATTATTTTCGCCAAATTAATTATGATTATTATATCGCAATAATCAAAATATGCTTAAAACTTAAAATGCCACTTTTGTTAACCACTTGAACCCCCAGCATCCCTATTCTGGGGGGAACGTTGCCAAAAAATAGCCGATCTACAAGCTCACACCGCGTTGCAACGTGAGCTTATACAGTAGATCTGCTAGTTTCTGCAAATCGATTTGTGTAGTGTGAAATAAGAGCTTACCAAATGCGTTCTTTACAGGTTTGTTTTATCAAGTATAGAGGGTTTAAGTGGTACTGAATTTGCAGCTCAACAAACGCTAATTCATCCTAGTGTATGACGGAGGACAATTTCACGCTAAATGAAAATCTCTGCGATACGATTATCGTGAGCGTTTAACGATAAACGATAATAACGATTCTCGTCCCATCCCTAGTATGCACGTGCATGTATGTATGCATGCACACACCACATCTGTTAAGGTGTAGTGCGCCTGTGGGTCTGCCTCCATTACAGTGTGTGTCCATCATGTAATCCCCATCTCTACATTGCAGTTCCCCCGCGGGACTGGCAACAAACCAAGGATAGAACGCTGTGATCTATAATTCACACAGATCACTGACCCTGTGGAAATGGAAACACTGTCCCTCTCCGGAGCTTCAGAAATGGCCTCATGATTACCTCTATTGTTTATTTTGTTTTCAGTTTCTGCATCCACATAGGTCTGAATGATGAAAGAGCACTACAGAAATCATCACATTATACTTTACGATTTCATTATCCATGCAGTATATTGTACGTCTATATATATATATATATATATATATATATTTTTTTTTTTAAAGATAACCCAGGCTTCATTTGAAATAGCCTGCCATAAAACACCTTGGGCTGCAGAATGGCCTATTGTCAGCCTCAATCACTTCTGTTATTACACAGTGGAGCTGACAAGATATATACGAGATCAGATTTGAAGAGAAATTGCATCTGTGAGGGGCAATTGACCGAGGCGGCAGGGTCAATAAGCCTTTGTGTTTGCTGATGTGTTGATGTGTTGATGTGTGTGTGTGTGTGTGTGTGTGTGTGTGTGTGTGTGTGTGTGTGTGTGTGTGTGTGTGTGTGTGTGTGTGTGTGTGTTTGTTTGTAAACTTTGCACACACACACACACAAACATTTTCACTTAGTAAATTATTTGCACACATGCACACACGCGCACGCGCACACACACACACACACACACACACACACACACACACACACACACACACACACACACACATGCTCACGCGCACGCACACAGATCAGTGATTACTGATTATAGGTGGCAGTGGTTTACAGAAGGTGGTAATCAGTGATTACACCTTCAACACCCTAGAGAGAAAGAGAGAGAGAGAGAGAGAGAGAGAGAGAGAGAGAGAGAGAGAGAGAGAGAGAGAGAGAGAGAGAGAGAGAGAGAGAGAGAGAGAGAGAGAGAGAGAGAGAGAGAGAGTGGGAGAGGGTTAAGGGAGGTGGTGGGGGAGCAGATGATTAAGGGGGAAGAGAAGGAGAAGAAAGTGGAAAGGAGATAGATTAAATCAGAAAGGGAGGGAGTGTTTTTCTGTGATGGAGGAAGAATGGAAGGGAGAGATGAAATCGTACATCTACATCACTGTAAGTACTACAACTGCAGTGATGGAGGGAGAGAGGCAGAAGAGAGGGAAAAGAGGTTGCTTTGTAACTCTGGCTACTCTATTGCAGTCGTTCCCAACAATGTTTTTTGGGTCGCAGACCAGATTTTATGGGTTGTGAGTAAATATGCGTTTTTTAGAAATAGGGCTTAAATGGTTAATAAATAACATATTTGTGTACGTTTTAAAGTTCCATTTTGGGCAAAGAGCTGAAAAAGTTTGGGGAACACGGCTCTATTGTGTAATAAGGAGGTGTGGGGTTCAAGAGATCTACAGTACACTGCTGTCAGAGTGGAAGAGGAGAGAGGGTCGATATTGCCTATTTGTAGGGCATCAATTATTTTTATTCCTACTACTTTACCTCTCAATCTTTTTCATTCTTTCTTATAAATCAAGGCTTTGTGTGTGTGTGTGTGTGTGTGTGTGTGTGTGTGTGTGTGTGTGTGTGTGTGTGTGTGTGTGTGTGTGTGTGTGTGTGTGTGTGTGTGTGTGTGTGAGTGTGAGAGAGAGAGAGAGAGAGAGAGAGAGAGAGAGACTTGTGTGTGTGCGTATACAAGGGCACGTGTGACGTGTGTGCCACTATGACCATCTGGAGCAAAAGTTTCATTTGTGTTACAGCTGTTGCTTAAAGGGATTCTAGGCAACATTAAGCCTAAATTAATATATATATATATATATATATATATATATATATATATATATATATATATATATATATATATATATATATTGCATTTTTTCCCCTCCATCAGCCACTATATAATGATGCTGGGGTGTTTTCCTGCATTGAAACACAGTCCTCTTTCTGAAATCCGTATTTTCCCTACTGTTTATGTTTGTCCGGGTCGTAAATTAACGCACGCATGTGCGCGTCCGTGCGCGTCCGTGTACGTGTGAACTATTTACTTTTGGTTTTAAAACGCTCTCAAACTTCGTTTTTGAGGCACATAATTTACTTTTAAGATAGCGTTTGGATAGAATTTAGTTGTTTAACTTCATATATGTGGTCAATTTATCATGAAAGAGCCTATTTAAAAATAAAAATTCTGAGAACCAGCAGGGGCGGGCAGTTCCGCGAATTATATCCGAATAAAGCAACCTATTTTCGGCATGGCCCCTTCAGAAGTCCCATTAGCTCTATGGAAGTCCCTCCTGCGTCACCCTCTGGTGGTCGGGGGAAAGAACTGCTGGAGGCGCGGTGTTTGTTTATTTCTGACTCGCCGTCAATGCCTTTAGGAACTCCCTTTTGCTAGTATTGACAGTTTTATGTGCTCAGAAGCTTTACAGGTATAAAACCATTCCCCAAAAATATGCGACAACCCTTATTTTTTAAACAGATGGGACATGCCATGTTTGCAGACAGCTTCTAACTACCTTTTTTGATTGCTTCCACATTAACATTTTATATTTGATGCTGCTTCTGCAGAACACATGTAGAACAAGCTTCAACTTGTAGATCAACCACATTAAATACAACCAAGTCGTACCAGTGTCACATTTAGTCATATGGTGTTCACACAATGCTTCTGTGATAAGGAAAAGATGAGGGCGGTGCGCTCATCTGTTCAAGATGAGATTAAAACAAAATCTCTCAGTATAGTTATATTTAATCATATTCTCCATCCCTCACCCCCAAACATTTGAGAGTATCTGGGGTCCAATTATTGGACACTTTAACTCCCCCAGTTGTTAACTTAAACTCATGCTGTGTGATACCAAGTTGTGGTATGCAATGTTTATTTTCCTATTAATTATTTATTACTAGTCCATCCATACCCACCAAAACCTATATGCAAATTTTGGGTTATGTGCTCTATATGCGTTAAACTTTTAGAGGGAAGCGATGCTCATTTGATGCTGCTGACGGGGCCCTACAAGTTACAACCCGGTCATTTAAGACCTGACCTTGAATCGTTAGCACAACCATGTTTACATTGTTTCAGCTAAGCTATTATTTGAACAATACAGATGATATGACATTGAAGTACAGCGCACGCGCACAAACACACGCACGCACGCAGCAAAAATACAACTGAAAAGTGCAACCCTGTTACAATAGTAGAATGGTGATGGCTAAATATAACAAAAACAATCGAGTGATGGATTTGTAATGTGCTTTTTTACCATTTCTACTGAGACGTGATCTAATATCAGCTAATTCCATTCATCTTCACTAACTGAGAGGCTAGAGATCAATCCACCAGCCTCCAGCCTGTGAGGCCATCCATCACACTCTGCATGTAGTAATCCATCACGACAATGTATTGGATAACAGCGAATGTTTCCATCCTGCGGGAAATGCAGGACAACCCCTCCCATACAGACTAAAAGAGTGTCCTATTGTTAGATCTGTTGGTTTCAATCAAGAACTGTAGTGTCACATAATCGAAATAATCCAATCCTTCCAATCAAGATGAATATTTGGGGAGGCAGTAAAGGCAATGTACAGTACAGTAGGGCTGGGTGATATGGCTTCAAATCAATAGCGCGATTATTTCAAACTTTTATCTCAATTACGATTAATGAGAAAAAAAATTTAATCGTGAAAATAGAAGATCTGCAAGCTCACAGCACGTCTCGTTGTGAGCTTGTAGATCGGCTATTTTCACTATGTTTGTATCCCACCATTGTACAACGAAGTATAATACAGGGTAAAGTGGTTAATCAGACTAATCGATTTAGTCGATTATAAAAACAATAAAAAGAAAACCCTGCTTCTCGATTATTCGATTAACATACGTGCATGAGCAAGATTTAGTCGGGTATTGGTTCCAAAAATCGGTTTGGATATATTTTCGGCTTAATTGCCCAGACCTATTGTACAGTGAGATACAGTGTTAACCGTTGCCGTGTGGAAGGAGACCGTGATCCCGGAGCCGGACTGACAGGAGAAGGAGGACAGTTAAAAGCTCAAGTGCTGGAATTGATCCACCGCTAATTCCCTTAATCACTGTCACTACCAGGCTTTGCTTAAGATGAATCTCTCAGCAGAGCAAACTTTCACCACACAGTAACACAGTGTTAATTTAACACATTAAAAGCGGGAAAGCATCTGTGTCATTTTAGATTTGAATCACTTTAACCATTGTTTTATACTTTGGCTATTAAAAAATAGCAGATATATAAGCTCATAGCGCGTCACTTCGTGCCGCGCTATGAGCTTGTAGATCTGCTATTTTTGAGTCTTAACCCAAGTGCATATGGGAGGGATTCACAAAATGTGAAAAGTATTAAAAAAATAAAACAATATATTCACAATATGTGTAAAATATTCAGGGCCAACTGGAAGCTGGCACTGATCGGTCAAACGGTTTACGAGATTAGCTGTGCATACAGACAAACACTGACACACACACCAATGGACAGACAGACCCCCTCTTCTAGAAATCTCGGACCCTAGGTACCACGCTGTAGAAACGGACCCATAAAGGAGTTGAATTAAAATCCAGGATTTTACTGTGTACGCTAATGATGTCCACTAATGGAACAGAGTAAAATTCTTGTGCGGTATGGAGTTTGTGGTACGTGAGTGACGCAGTGTGTGTTTGCAATGGATTCCCTTGCCATATTTCTGATGATTTCTTTCCCCATGTTTAAAAAAATGTATGCAGGAAATTAGGTCTGTCATTAAATAACATGAGCGTAAGAGTTTCCCTTTTGGTTCTATGAAATAAATTAAATAGAACTATATATTCATATATATTGTTTGCTTTTTCTTACTTTTATTAATTATTAATTGCTTGTGGGATATATATATATATGTCACAGGGAGATTGGCATTCCAGGGAGATTGGAAGTGGAGCACTTGTTTTTAGGCTCGGGGCGGGGCTGCGATGCGATGCGAGGACGGCGACGACGAGGACAACATGGATATACATACATACCAGCCTCAGTGGCGCACTTCGATAATCATTGGACTCCCCATCCACTACCACTGTGAGTCTGGGTTTGACTCCCGCTTGGGACATTACTTTTTCAAACAACCGCGGACTACTTTTTTTCGCCAATAAAGTATAGTTTTGGACCATGACGGAGGCGCGCCGACTCAGCAGACCTTGAGGCCGAGGAGAAGCGCCCAAGCGCCTCCAGGCACGAGTGCCCGCGACGACCGGCCGATGGTCTGCTAGTCGACTGAGCGCCGTCCGAGTTATGTACCGATAGGCACAGAATCGTAAATGATGTTGTGTGGACTGCGTTTGCCCCTCTGTTGTTTGCCCCAACTGCCACTCACTGCACTAACATAGCCCGCCAGCCCGCCCCCGCCCCTGCCCCCTCAGGCTCGCCCCCTTGGGCTTCGTGTGTGTGTGTGTGTGCGCGCATGCATGTTTGCATGCTCGTTTGTGCGCATGTGCATGCGTGCATGTGTGGTGTGGGACTCATGTCTGCCTTTTATTGCCCTCTAGCGTTGGTTCTACAGAATTGCCTGGGGGGCAGACGGGCGGTGAAAATAAGCGCTTCTTTTCCATTCTCCCTGGAATGCCAATCTCCCTGTAACATATACACTGTATGTGTGTGTGTGTGTGTGTGTGTGTGTGTGTGTGTGTGTGTGTGTGTGTGTGTGTGTGTGTGTGTGTGTGTGTGTGTGTGTGTGTGTGTGTGTGTGCATCTTTCCCTGTGCGCACAGGGGTAAGACAAGGGTGTGTACTAGCACCTGTGCTCTTTAACATCTCCTTCCTATGTGTCACCCAGCTTCCTACCAAACTGTCTATGGAGAGGGTCCTCGAGCTGCAGTATGCAGATGACTGTGCTCTGGTGGCGCACTCTCCACACGACAGCAGACCATCCTTGATGTGGCTGTCAGGGCCTACAGCAGGATGGGTCTGTCAACACCACCAAGATAGAAGTGGTCTGCCAATGGAGCTACAGTACCCCACACACCCTGCCTGTCTTCACCATCGACAACAAGCCACTATACCCCATCCTTCAAATACCTGGGCAGTATCCTTTCTGAGGACTGCAGCATCGACTGCAAAATTCTAAACCGGCGAGAATACGGCACCGGGTCTTCCAGAACAACAACCTCCACCTGCACACCAAGGTTGCTGACCCTGTTTCCATATTGGATGCCTACCGCGCATCCTGGGCCTCACCTGGCGTAATCGTGTGCCACATACTGAGATACTGGTGAAAACAAACTGCCGGAGTATCGAGGCTACAATCATCCAGCACCAACTGCGCTGGCTTGGACATGTGATCCGGATGCTTCAAGACCGACTGCCCCGACAGCAGAGTGCTGTATGGCCAGTTACACCATGGCCGGCGCCTGGCAGGGGGGCCGAGAGGTATAGGGACCAGTTAAAGACTTCACTGAAGAAGTGCAAGATCAGGCCTGAGGACCTTGAGGCTGCTGCTGCTGTCCGTGACTTGTGGCGGCAGCGCGCTGCCACAAAGGAACTCACAGGCTGGAGGAGGACAGGACTGCCAGAAGACAACAACAGAGACACAGGAGGAACACACCCATGACTGCCAGTACCACTACCACCACTACAACCTACACATGCCCCAACTGCAATAGAACATGTGGTTCCAGGAAAGGACTCTTTAGCCACCTACGAACCCACCGCTAAGGACATAAGTGGACGTCATCTTCGAATTCGATGGACACAACCATAAGCAAGCAATATATATAAATAAGAAAAAGAGGTTGCGCATCAACAATGGGTTTTCTCAGTGGAGTGCTAGACCCAAAGTCAGTATACATATAAAAAAAATGATTTTTTTAAAAAAATCCAAAAAGGTAGCACATCCAAAAATGTCAATTAAATGGCTATGAGCCTTCCTCAGAGCATTGCTCTGAGGAAGGCTCATAGCCGAAACGCGTAAGCGTTCACTTTATTGATGTGCCAATAAAAAAGTGGAAATGTGAGTAATTTGTCCTCCATTTAATTGACATTTTTGGATGTGCTACCTTTTTGGATTTTTTTTAAAAATTCATTTTTTTTTACAAGCAATATATATTCATTCATACATACATACATACATACATACATACATACATACATACATACATACATACATACATACATACATACATACATACATACATACATACATACATACGCACGCACGCACGCACGCACGCACGCACGCACGCACGCACGCACGCACGCACGCACGCACGCACGCACGCACGCACGCACGCACGCACGCACGCACGCACGCACGCACGCACGCACGCATGCATGCATACACATATACATATACATATACATATGCATATACATACTGTATACATATACATATACATACAGTATACATATACATATACATATACATATACATATACATATACATATACATATACATATACATATACATCTTTGCTGAACAGCATATCATCCTATCCTATAATTCTAATAATAATCTAATAATTATTCTCTGTGCGTCTGAACACCAAAGCCCGTTTTTCGCTTTCCCCAAATGTCAGCTGTTTATTAGCGTTTTTCTGGATTTGGCTCCCGGGTTGCCAAATCCGGGTGCTCATATCCCCAGACGGGTATGGTCTAGTTTTCCTAATTTATCCAAAATCCAATGCAAAGGTTCAATTGGAAATGGGAACCATGGCAGAGGTATCTCCCGGGATGGCCTAAAAAGACACCATACCTACCTATAGCACAGTTAGCACTCAAACGCACTTTGACATTTGCCTCCAGGGCTTTCTCCTGCTGTTGGGGGGATATCTTTGTGAAAGATTTGGAGTGGAGCAGCTGGGAATTTCTTTGAGCGGTGGAGCGGAGTGTGAGAACAGCCTCGTTTCTCACCGCTCTACTCCGCTCACATGCTCTGGTTTCAACTCAAATTCAGGCAGGATTTTTTGATTGATTGATTTTCGTTATTAACAAACAAACAATGAACCAACATGCTGATTCACAAACAATGATCAAACAAATAACCAACTAAAACGTCCATTTTTCCCATAGAGATTTCTAAAAATATTGAATTTTAAGCCTGGAAACAAGCCATCCAGTCTCATGACCATAAAACATTTGATTCTGTGTCAAAACATATTTGAAAACCAATAAAAGGGTATTTATTAAATATAGTATATAATATAATTAAATATTCAAATATTTTTTGACACAGAATCAAATGATGGCTTGGTTCCAGGCTTAAAATCATTTATATACATATTTTTGAATGGGTTTTCTATCTGTGGCACCACAAAATGGAGAGACAGCGAAATCCTTCCCCGACTCGACTCAGGTTGTGTCTGAAGTCGCCTAGGTCGTGATAGTCGGCTCCTTAGTCACTAGTCGTTTCCTTAGTCGCGGCTGGAGTGCCCCGCGACGCTGCGTCGTGCGTCATGACCAGGTCGGGTACTTAACGACCAGGTCGGATATTTAACGACCAGGTCGGGTATTTAACGACCACGTCGGGTATTTAACGACCACGTCGGGTATGACCACGTCGGGTATTTAACGACCACGTCGGGAACGCCATGACCAAGTTGGGAAGGTCGAGCATGCTGTGCCTGACCAGCGTCTCTAATGGCAAGCTCACCATGCAGTCCTCTGGCGCAGCTGTTCCCGGAGTTAACAGAACCCCACCCCCCATGTGCCCCCCCCCACACTCATAATAATTTTCAAATAAATAATAGGCTATTGTGAGCTTGTAGATCGGCTATTTTCAAACAGGGCATGGAGCGGAGTTCACATTTTACTAAGGGAGAACTCTGTCAGTAATCAATGGATTCTTGTAATTAAAAGTTTTCTATGATCTATCAAGTTTCTATTTTCATTTGGTGTATGAATCATGAATTTATTTTCTGTCTATCAAACATAGCAAGCGAAAATCAAGCGGACAAGTACGCAGTAGGCCTACGGCCATGAACGAGTCATGTTCTACTCCCAATTTAGGTTGCATTTCAAATACTTATTCCTTCATTAATCCCCCCACCCCCCCACCTCCACACACCCCTTGCGTCGTCACTCATAATAATCTGTCTATCAAAGGATATCAAGCCAGGGTTTCTTGCGCGTAATTACGCGCAAGAAACCATGCTGTGACGTCCATGCTGTGACGTACTTATACAGTATAGGCTTATATAATACACAACAGCCTACTGTACGCTAGCCTTTGTATAAAATATGGCTGAAGTGGTTAATGTATGGTTATAATATAATACTTTTTTCTCTGCAAAGTGTAGGATTATTATTATTCTTATTATTGTTATGTCTGTCAAAAGTCCGCGGCTGTAATACAAACACAGACGCAGTTAACCCCCATGTTATTGCTGTGCGTCCCCCCTCGAAGGTGAATAAATAATTTAAGAAAAAAATAATTACATTAAAACGACATTTTTGCCCATGGAAATGATATTAAACCCCTTTATCTATCTATCTATCTATCTATCTATCTATCTATCTATCTATCTATCTATCTATCTATCTGCATTAGTTCATGTTGGAATTAAATTATTATGTATATAATATCATCATATTCTTTATTATGGTGGAGAAATTGATGCTATTCAAGGATTATTATTATTATTATTATTATTATTGTTGTTATCGACCTATTGCAATAATAGACTTTATTATTATTACTGGAGTATTTCCATGTTTCTATACTTTTACTTCTACTTCACTAGTACATCTCAGGTGCAACTTTCGTTAATACCTACTTTGTAGATTTAAATTATCATTACTAAACCACTACAGCCCCATATAGACCCCTTAACAGACGATGTCACACTGATAAGAACCAGTATATGCGTGCAACCAGTATGCGCGCAATGAAACCCATTCTATCAGGTCTCGCTATGACGCGCCTCACTAACAGGTTGGGAATTGATTGCGTGAAACAATCACCTGTGCGTCCAGTCTCAATGTTAGTAAACAAATAATTGGTCTATTTCTGCCATTTTAAAATAGCCAATCTACAAGCTCAAAATACTCGCAATGTGAGGCATTGTGAACATGTTGATCTGCTATTTATCTCTCTCTCTCTCTCTCTCTCTCTCTCTCTCTCTCTCTCTCTCTCTCTCTCTCTCTCTCTCTCTCTCTCTCTCTCTCTCTCTCTCTCTCTCTCTAGCACCATGGACAGCGATTCAGCAGATAAAGCAGCACTATAATAATTATGTAATAATTAAAAGAATTAGAATAAATGCATAGAAATAATAACAATCATAAGTAATATTATAGAATGTAGTATAATTATAATGTTAGCCTAATGATATATCCAAAGACGCTTTACATGGGGGAATGAGAACATAACAAATTAAAAAAAAAGTTTATTAGGGGAAAACAAACATGACTATAGGAGAAAGCGATATTGATATTGAAGAGGTGGGTTTAGATGGTGGTTTTGAAGGATTGGAGGGTGGGGGCATCTCTGAGTGTTTTGGGGAGTGCATTCCACAGGGCTGGGACAGCAAAAGTAAAAATAGTGACCACTGTTGCGCGCGCATTGATTGGTCAGTGATCAGAGACGCTCAGACAGTCTCGTCATCTGTCCTTTCCACTCCAGAGAAACATAAGTCCAGTTACAACAGATCTCACATAGCCTATATTAGAGAGAGAGAGAGAGAGAGAGAGAGAGAGAGAGAGAGAGAGAGAGAGAGAGAGAGAGAGAGAGAGAGAGAGAGAGCGATGTCTAAATACGTAACAGGCAGCGTAGTCAGCGCGGTCTTTCTTTATAGAAATGTTCAAACTTACCTGAAGTTTATATAAAAAGCATTACTCCCCACTTGTTTTAATTGATATTAGATATGGTTGTATGAACTGGATAAAGTTATTGCAGCTCAGCTCCGAGACTGGACAGTAGTGTAGCTCTGGTCCATAACCCAAGGAGAACTCCCTCTAAGGCCAGAGCTATAGTTTGACCCACTTTTGCGCAGCGCACTGGTGTGTAATTAATTATTTTTTAGCAAGTTATTTTCTGCATGGGTGTTACTTCTACTGCATAATGCATTCCAATGATCCCAACGATAAGACCTTTATTTATTTATTTTGAATCATGACAATCATAGGCTGTAACAATTTTATTTTTTTATGGAATTATCCCCTCACATTTCTGTTTATAAAAAAACCTATCAGACCCATGTCTACCTGTCCTTTTTTATAGAGAGAGAGAGAGAGAGAGAGAGAGAGAGAGAGAGAGAGAGAGAGAGAGAGAGAGATATTACACTGGTAGCTGTCCAGTGCTGAAATCGCAAGCTTGTAGATCGGCTATTTTATTATTATAATAATAATAATAATAAGGCGCGGTTGGTCGGGAGCATGGCTTGGGCCCGGCAGGCAACATGCGTCGGGACATAAGGTCGCTGAGGTTGCGAACTTAGCGACCTTAGCGACCTCGGTGGCTAAGGTAGTGGCAGCGACGGTTCGGCTCATGCAGTCAACGACCTGTTGAGGTTGCAACTGAGGTCGCTAAGGTCACAACCTCAAGGGAGGTTGCGACCTAGGTCGCTAAAGTCCCGACGCACCTCGCTAGTCGTGACCCAGCTAGTCACGACTCACGACGTCCAAGTCTCGACCTTAGCCACCTAGGTCGCTAAAGTCGCGACCTCAGCGACGTCAGGTCCCGACGCACGTCGCCTGCCAGTTAGGTCGCCAGCTAGACCAGTGTGCCAGGCTCCCTACCGACTATCTGTCTGTCTGTCTGTCTGTCTGTCTGTCTGTCTGTCTAGAAGTAAAAGTATAGAAACATGGAAATACTCCAGTAATAATAATAAATTCTATTATTGCAATAGGTCGATAACAACAACAACAATAATAATAATAATAATAATAATAATAATAATAATAATAATAATAATAATAATAATAATAATAATAATAAGGGTAATAATAATAATAATAATAATCCTTGAATAGCATCAATCTATTCTCCACCATAATAAAGAATATGATGATATTATATACATAATAATTTAATTCCAACATGAACTCTAACGCAGATAGATAGATAGATAGATAGATAGATAGATAGATAGATAGATAGATAGATAGACAGATAGATAGACAGATAGATAGATAGATAGATAAAGGGGTTTAATATAATTTCCATGGGCAAAAATGTCGTTTTAATGTAATTATTTTTTTCTTAAATTATTTATTCACCTTGGAGGGGGGACGCACAGCAATAACATGGGGGTTAACTGCGTCTGTGTTTGTATTACAGCCGCGGACTTTTGACAGACATAACAATAATAAGAATAATAATAATCCTACACTTTGCATAGAAAAAAGTATTATATTATAACCATACATTAACCACTTCAGCCATATTTTATACAAAGGCTAGCGTACAGTAGGCTGTTGTGTATTATATAAGCCTATACTGTATAAGTACGTCACAGCATGGACGTCACAGCATGGTTTCTTGCGCGTAATTACGCGCAAGAAACCCTGGCTTGATATCCTTTGATAGACAGATTATTATGAGTGACGACGCAAGGGGTGTGTGGAGGTGGGGGGGTGGGGGGATTAATGAAGGAATAAGTATTTGAAATGCAACCTAAATTGGGAGTAGAACATGACTTGTTCATGGCCGTAGGCCTACTGCGTACTTGTCCGCTTGATTTTCGCTTGCTATGTTTGATACAGAAAATAAATTCATGATTCATACACCAAATGAAAATAGAAACTTGATAGATCATAGAAAACTTTTAATTACAATAATCCATTGATTACTGACAGAGTTCTCCCTTAGTAAAATGTGAACTCCGCTCCATGCCCTGTTTGAAAATAGCCGATCTACAAGCTCACAATAGCCTATTATTTATTTGAAAATTATGAGTGTGGGGGGGGGGGGGGGGGGGCACATGGGGGGAGGGGACGGGGGGAGGGGTTCTGTTAACTCCGGGAACAGCTGCGCCAGAGGACTGCATGGTGAGCTTGCCATTAGAGACGCTGGTCAGGCACAGCATGCTCGACCTTTCCAACTTGGTCATGGCGTGCCCGACACGGTCGTTAAATACCCGCCGACGTGGTCATTAAATACCCGACCTGGTCGTTAAATACCCGACCTGGTCGTTAAATACCCGACCTGGTCGTTAAGTACTCGACCTGGTCGTTAAATACCCGACCTGGTCGTTAAATACCCGACCTGGTCGTTAAGTACCCGACCTGGTCGTTAAGTACCCGACCTGGTCATGACGCACGACGCAGCGTCGCGGGGCACTCCAGCCGCGACTAAGGAAACGACTAGCGACTAAGGAGCCGACTATCACGACCTAGGCAACTTCAGACACAACCTGAGTCAAGTCGGGGAAGGATTTCGCCCTTCCTGACAAAATGGTCGTCACTGCTATGCCCTATTCATTGGTCCTGTTAATGCACATCTTGACAGGAGACCTGACATGAACCTACTTGAAAAGCTGGGATTGTCTTCTACTCCAGGCTCTAGAAACAAAATGTGCCGTCTTAAACACTTCATTGTTAACAACCACTCCAATCTTCCCAGGATGTTCTTTTCCTCACTACCAAGGTTTGGTCCCTGGAGGCCTGGAGACTGAATGCTTTTTTTAATCCACCTGTTTCTTGGCTGTGTGTTTTCCACTTCCTGTCGGATTTCATTGGATATCATTAGTCATCTAACCGGTTTCATTGGATTTCATTGGATCAAAAGACAGGAAGTGGAACACAGTGAAAAGCATAGGAAACAGGTGGATACTTCATCTTTATTGTTTTCTTAACAACTGGGAAAGCATCATGTGTATTCTTTGATTTTAACCACTTTAACCATATTTGCAGATATACAAGCTCATAGCGTGTCACTTCGTGCCACGCCATGAGCTTGATCTGCTATTTTTGAAAAATCTTGAAAAGTTGTGCAAATCTTTTAATATTTATATTTTTAAAGGGAACATTTTTAACTCAAATATTTGCTTCTCGGGGTCTCTGGAACAAAATATTTTGAGATGGGGGTCGGTGGCCGAATACATATCATTTTGGGGGTCCTTAACATGAAAAAGTTTGAAAACATACACGTTTTTCAGAAAACTGTTAGGATTTAGAAGACATTTTTAGAATCAGACTCAGGCATTAATGGGTTAAGCGGCTGTGTTCATTTCAGAGAAGTTGAGTATAACATAGAGCTGTTCTTTTACACTGAACTTTAATGTTGGCTTCATCTCGCAGGTCCTCTATGTGCTCAGATAAGAGGTGTTTTGATGTTTGGGGGGTGGGGGGGGGCACGAACTCCCTCCAAGCCTGCTACTTTTTCCAAAACCCCACAATTCTGGCGCAGCTTCACACATGAGCCAATTAACACAGTCTCCTAGCAACTGTTCAATGTTTCTTAGCAACACCACCTTAGCAATTTGCAGAAAATCATATCTGAGCAGAGTAGTGTCTAAGAAACATATTCAATTTGAACGTCATTCTCTATCTTTCTCTAGCTTTCTCCTCCCTGGCCTTCAAAGGTATCCAGTCTCAGTTGTTTGTGACTTAGCATTGTTAATGCTAAGTTAACCACTTAAAATCCTACATACTGTACTTCATTGACTGGAGTTCCCCAGCGGTCTATCCTTAGCTGCCTCATTTTTCCCTCTTCCCCAAATATAGCTGATCTGAATGTGAATGAATGAATCCTATTATGACATGCCCAGAATATTGATGCTAGGATTCATTGAGCCAGGTAAGGACACTACTGATGATTACTATGAATGGAAGTGTGTGTGTGTGTGTGTGTGTGTGTGTGTGTGTGTGTGTGTGTGTGTGTGTGTGTGTGTGTGTGTGTGTGTGTGTGTGTGTGTGTGTGTGTGTGTGTGTGTGTGTGTGTGTGTGTCCGTGTGTGTGTGTGTGTGTGTGTGTGTGTGTGTGTGTGTGTTTTTAGAGCTTTCCTATAGGTGGACTGTGAAGAATCTGCTGCTGCCTCTGGAGACACATACAGTACTGCTCCATTAGCAAGACTCTTAACTGAGACACACACGCACGAGAGCGCGCGTACACACGCATTTCTTCTATCTACTTTTCCTAGCATCCTCTCTTTCCCCTCTTCTTTTCTCCCTCCTTCGCCCTCTCTTCCCCCCTCTCCATCTCTACCTCACTTTCTCTTTCTCTTAACCTTCCACTTCCAGCATGTGTTTCCTCTCACCTCCCTGCTGGGTCTCACCTCCACCCACCTACCATTTGCTTTGCATCTTCTTCCCTCCTTCCTCCTCAACTCCTTCCCACTTTTCCTCCACTGCCTAACACCCCCGCCCCCCTCTACTTCCTTCGTCCTTCTCTCTCTCCCTTTATCCCCCGTCTCTCTTGTGCTCCTCCATGCTGTCATGAAAGCTGTTGAAACTGGCATAACATCTGAAGGCTCCGTACAGTATGTTTCACATTGGGTTTTGCCTTGAGTTCTACCCACAGCAAAGTCAGTCACTCACTCAGTCGGTCAGGCACACAAGTGCTTTCACATTATGTCCCGTTTAAAACTAACCAAACTGAGTCCGCTTTTAAGTGGACCAAGAAGTAAGACAAAAGAAAAGGGACTCCGTTCTTTTTGTCTTCAGTTCTCTTTCAGGTCCACTTCAGCTCTGATGGAACCTCAGTCCTCTTTCTGTTCACACTATGTAATTCATGTGAGCTCAGTCCTGTAGCTGCTTTGGATTATAGGGAGATTTCAACTGAAACATTGAGCAGTAGTGTTGCGTGGCTCAAAAACGAAGCCATGTACACATACACATACTGAGTTTCAACACTTGGAAGTATTGTCATTATTTTAAGTTTGTATCAGTCAAAGAGCCATTGTAAACTTTGTGCGGGCAGTATAGGCTAATCGCTTTCAGCGGGTCGAAAATAGCCGATCTACAAGTTCACAACACGTCGTGGACGCAACGCATTTGAGCTTGTAGATCGCTATCTTCAATGTGTTTAGTTCTGCTGTTTGGTTGATTTTTGACTCCTCCTGTAAGGATAGTTATTGTTCCAATATGGAACAATAAAAATAAAAACTGTAAAAATAAAGGTAATATAGTAATATAATATGTAATGTAATATATTACTCTTGATACAAAGTAATAAGTAACTAGACCATACCCGTCGGGGGATATGAGCACCCAAAGTATGATTTTGGGGGCGCACGTGCTTGTTTCACGCACATGATTTGGGCTGCGTGTGCATGAGCACGTACGTGGCTGTGCATGTATGCGCACTTGGCCACGCATGCGCAGTAATGCCAAAACTCCGGCCGTAGAGTTAAACAGAGGTTCGGAAAAAGGCTATTAAAGGAGACATCCGGGCATTTTAAGTGTTTTCTTTGATGTGTCGCAAATCACTCACCACGATAGAAAAGCCCATTGAGTTAATCCATAGAATCCCCTCTTGGCCGTTCTGTCGACCAACCTGGCAACTCGGTGTTGCCAGGGAGAGAAACAAGCAACCAATGTTAGCTCGTTCTGCATTAGCATTAGCTCGTCGGGAACTTTTAGCGCCTCTTAGGGTCTCATGAGACTCCACAATGAGTACAAGGAGAAAAAAAACAGACTTTGCATTTGTTAAAATAGGCGAATTACTGCTTTCCACGGGCTCCCATTATGCCAACGGAGGGGGTCGACAGAACGGCCAAGAGGGGATTCTATGGATTACCTCAATGGGCTTTTCTATCGTGGTGAGTGATTTGCGACACATCAAAGAAAACACTTAAAATGCCCGGATGTCTCCTTTAAACGGCTCGAATTTGGGTAAAGTGAAAAACGGGCGTCGGTGTTCCGTGCACATGCTGATGGTCAATGGCTGTGTGCAAATACAGATCAATTGCTCCAGGCACTGAGGAGAACCGGGCAGAATAGATTTTGGGGACGCACACACTCACAGAGCTTTGTAGAATTATAGGATGATGTAATATTATTACCTTTTAATGGAGTAATATGTAATAAGTAACATTTCTTTTCCTAAGTAATATTGCCCAACACTGCTGTCCACTAACATAAATTAGAATACCGTATCGTCTCGCACCTCTTCGGTATGCCTGCATGATAATCAATGAAACAGTCTCCATCATTGCACTGGAATAAGTATGTACTCAAGTCACTCTTCATCAGAGTCCCAAGAGGGAATGATTTGAGAGACATCGTCAATGGATTCAGGTATAGATCGGGGTTTATCCCCAGTGTGCAAACACTTGCCCATCATAGCCCCACAGGCCAACAAAGCAGATTACTACAATCTTAAGGGCAATTATTCAGTGATTATGCAAAAATGGCAAAAGGCGAACTCCCCTCGGCTCCCACCGAAAGTGAGCCTGGAGCGCATTGTGTTCACATTATGCACAGTTCAAGCGAACCGCACCGGGGACGAGTAGCAAACCGAACTCAGTACGGTTCCCTTCAAAGCGATCTGAGTTTGTTTGGAGTGTTTACATGTGCAAAAAAAAAAAAAACTAAACGGTCTGAGTTCGTTTTGAGGGCTGAATATGTGAAAGCACCCTAACAGCTGAACATCTACTGTATCTATCTATCTCTGCCTGTGGGCGTGTTCATGTGCCCCACTTCACCGCGTTTCCCTGCATATCTTGAGAAATGTCCAACAATATGACCTCATAGTACCGACGTCATAGACTGGCCTGTAAGTACTAATAATAATGGGTACTTGTTCTAAGTACTTAAATGAACGCGCACGTTCATGTATGCACATGTTAACGCCTGCACGTTAACGTACACAAACATGTATGTGCATTATAGGCGTTTTCAACAGGATGGGGGATAAGTATTTTAGCTTCAAGCTCACTTAATGCCTGCCCCTTTCAACAGAAAAATAAACATAAAAGAAAAACAAGTACTATTGTTTTTACTGTGGTGAAAACCAAAACAATTTGGTAGTGAATGTTGAGAACCGGGACATTTAAATGATCTAGAGCGGAAACATAATGGGTACTAGTATGGAACCCTGGGGGACTCCAGAGTAAGTGGCTAAACTTCCTCTAACAAACTAAATGTTTAGAAGCAAGTTATAAATATCCTGCCAGATGGGCTTCGCTGCGACTCCAAAACCAAGGCTGGTTGGGATCAAGTCCCATTTGGATACGAATCACAACACATTCCGTCTGCCATGGTATTCCACACCAAGACAGGGAATCGTGGAATGGCAGGAGTATGAATATTCAACTGCATACTGTGGCTGTTGGCCATGTGACAAAGGGAAGCTTCTCCTCATCTTTCACTGTAAGCTTGTGTACTGTAAGCTCTCACATCCGCTCAATAGCTGATAAATGATGTGTGAACAGAATGTGTGCATCTACCTATCTATCAATCTATCTATCTATCTATCTATCTATCTATAGTATATATCTACAGATATATCTATCATCCTCTAAAACTGTTCCCTTGTCTGTCTTTTCCATCTCACCCTCTTTTCTTTTCTCTCTCACACTCCTGCATTCCTCTGCATTATTCATGCTTTGGGTGTAACCTCATCAGTCAACGCACGCAGCTGATAATACAAACACTATCTCTCTTCTCTCTCTATGTGTCTCTTTCTCTCTCTCACTCAATTCTTTCCTTCTCAGATGCGTGTACAGTATGTACTGTACACGCACACACACACGCACACGCACACGCACACGCACACGCACACACACACACACACACACACACACACGCACAAATTATTCATGATCGCATCATTAAGAGATGTGGGGAACTGTGAAGAAAGGATACAGTCAGATAGTGGTTAGATATGCCACCATTATGTGTGCCTCTACACAGCATGACTGTCAGTGAAACTGGAACTGGAACAGAACGATATCTACACAGGAGAAATTGTGTACAGATGACATATAAAAGCCGCCCACATTTTGCCTTACACGCTCGCTGCACTTCTGTTGCACTATTGGGTTCATTTCAACCTCAGAAGATGGAGAAGAAAACGTTTCTGGTAAAGTTAATGTAAGTTAAGAAGTTCCAATTGTTTCATAAAGATCTATGTTCAATTATTCTACACTGTGTTATTCACTAGGATTAAGGCTCTTTGTTTGTTTTTCACCCAAATGAAAATCCAAGGGAGAAGCGATTTTTCAGTGATGACAGTGACGGCCAAGTGTTCTATCTAAACTTGAACATTTTTAAACTCTCGGCCACCGGATAAAAATGGCAAACAAAAATGACTAACAGAGAATGTAAACAGCTGTGACAAGCTAGAAAACCTCTTAAATTAATGCTTCACTTTGGTATGCCGCATTCAATTTTCCTGGAGTGCCCAATTCAGCCTGACTCTCCACGAGCAGTCACCGTGCAACAGCAGCTGAACACCCTGGAATGGGTGCACACCAGCACACAAGCTTATCTCTTCAGATCCTTTTTTATCCGCAGCTATAAACAACTCTCACACACACACACACGCACACGCACACGCACACACACACACACACACACACACACACACACACACACACACACACACACACACACACACACACACACACACACACACACACACACCTCGGTTCACTACTAATGAAACGTCAGATCATATAGCCATAAATGTCTACAAACCAGAAAACCTGTATTGGTGACAGACAGTTCATAACCCTATGTCTGCCAAAAAACATCATACCGAAGGGCTATGCTGCATTTTTCCAAGGCAGAGTGTCATGCCAATGTGAAATATCACTGAAGGTGACTGATGAAGGCCTTGTAATAAGGCTCGCTGTCTGAAAGCATTCCACTCATGGAGTCAACTCTCCTCTTCATGGCTGCCATCCATTCAGATAATGATGGTAGTTAGGGGAAAGATGTATGGCTGCATGCCAAACATGCCTCACCTCTAGCAGTCATTCTGGCCTCTCCACCTCTGCTCCTATATATTTGTCTCCTCCTTCTCCAGCCCCTTGGTAGTCTTCAGCATCACACTACTAGGAAACAGTAACCCTGATCACAAGGTTCTAGAGGCCAAAGCAGCCAGTGTCGGCAGAGTTCAGTCTGGGGCGCAACTTGGTGATGATACACACTTTGTCTCTGCGGAACATGTCCCACCAACATTTTGCTTGTATCTCTATGAGTAATTGACAAATAAACCCTTCTTGATTCTTGATCCCTTAAACAGCCACACAAGAAGATACAAGATAGGCAGGCGGAACCACATCCGTGCTCACATGCTGCAAACAGACACACACACACACACACACACACACACACACACACACACACACACACACACACACACACACACACACACACACACACACACACACACACACACACACACACACACACACACACACACACACACACACACACACACACACACACACACACACACAGAGGCTTATTGACCCTGCTGCCTCGGTCAATTGCCCCTCAAAGATGCAATTTCTCTTCAAATCTGATCTCGTATATATCTTCGATATTACTGTGCAACACCTATTTAAGTGGCCATGCTTTGCACAGGCCCCATCTTGAACCCCACGAACCCTTAAGTGATGATGAATAAATAATGAATGCCCGGCACACTACTGCACTTTGATATTCCATTGTGCTCATTCACTGAACCAGATATTTTACTATAAGTCTCCCTCCCCACACCTCCGTCTTCCTATTCATCAGCATCCTTGCAGAAGCTCCTCCTCCCTTCTCTCTCGCTCTCTTTCTGCATCCCTGTACCTCCTGCTCATCTTGATTCCCTCCTTTTAAAACCCCCGTCTCCCCTGCCACTGTGTGCAGACAAACCCCCCCCCCCACACACACACACACACTCCCCCACTCCCTCACCCCCACGCACACACACATCTTCTTCATCTTGTTCAATCAAGAAAAACAGAGGGGTTCGAGGAGTAGAGGCGGGCGGTGCTAGCTTAGGTTGGAACAAGAAAATAATACAGCGTATATAAAAGTGGAAAATAATATGAACAGAGGCGAGGACGAGGCGAGAAAGAGACAAACAAATACAAAACAGAAATGTTCTAAGGATCACTCAGAAGCAGCGTCAGATTCCTTAATAGACCACACAGTGCGCAGGCATGTGTGGGCATCCAGTGTGTGTGTGTGTGTGTGTGTGTGTGTGTGTGTGTGTGTGTGTGTGTGTGTGTGTGTGTGTGTGTGTGCGTGCTCACTCCAAACATCCAAGATTGAATAAATAAGGAGATAATGAGTGGGTCTCATTAAAGTTATTGTGTATGCAGGACAGACAGGACAGGAGGTGATGCGTAATGAATTCACCCTTTTTTTGACTCTTTTTGTTTTACCCCCCCCCCCCCCGTCACACACACACACACACACACACACACACACACACACACACACACATTACTTACACACAAACCCCACCCCCTCATGGGAGCTTCCGCTATTCATCTCCACCTGCTAAAAGAGCCAATTAAAATTGTTTTGTGAAACCGCTCGGAATCTGCCTGAAAGCCTGAAAGCTTTAGCTAAAAAGCAAGAAAACTTATCGGAATATATCAACACGGCACATGTCCCATGTATTTCCCAAAGTGTATGTTCTCCATTTGAATTGTTTTGAGAGCTGTCATCTACTGGAATGAGAAACAGGATGCTAGCAAAGCTGGTAGCCAAAAAAAGCAGATGGAGCTCTCAGACCTGGGTTTAATCCAACATCCTAAACTAGTCTCTCTTTCAAACACTGCTGACCAATGAATCAGAAAACATGAAAAATGCATTGTGTGTCTGTCAACGTTGACACACATCAATCAGTCGTTGCTTGTATGCAACACCTGTGGTGCGTCTACAGTACATGTGTGTGTGCGTGACCGTGCATGAATGGGCGTGCAAGAACATGCACAATGATTTAAAGGTCCGGGTTTGGGAGGCTGAAAATATGGGAACCCTAGGATGAACTCACTTGAGATAGGAAGCTACAAATGATAAAGAAATGCAAGGTTTAATGTTTGTTCATAAAGCTTAGCTGGACCCTACTGTACCATTGCAGGATGTTAGTTCGAGGATGATTTCCCAGCATGCCTAAAGGTAAGAGAATGTTTTTACCGGTATGTGTTTTCGAGGAGCACAATTTTCTAGTTTCACATTATGGCGAGGACTATCGTTAACAGCATTGATAAGTACCATTAACGACACCCATTCCTAGAGGCCATATTTTGCGTTACCAGCCGGGCATCGACTGCGCCTGACTGGGGGATTGTTCCGCCAATTGGGGGAACAATGACACAGGCAGTGAAGAGCCAGTAGAGCATGTCTCCAATATCCCCCACCAGTCACAGAAAGGAAAGCAGGGGAAAGGCCAACACTCGTGGTCTGGCTGCTACTGGAAAAACAGGGTACCTGCTGTAGCACATAATTGCCCATCTCCAACACCCTCCAGCCCTCCCTCTCCCCTGCCGATATCACAGGAGGACGGTCGGCACAATGAGGGAACAGCCATCCCCCCTCTGGAACATAGACTCGATTTGCTAAGCTGTTGGGAGTATACTGGACAGTGGGCCAAATGACACTCTGTGACCACATCCGCTGTAGACCGGTTTTGATTTGAAACCTACAAAGCTAATTGATTCCAGTCTGGGATTTGTGCTAGACTGTATGCACCTCATACAGTAAAGCCTGATTTATACTTTGACCGAAAATAGAAGTGACTGCCTCGGCACCGCCAGGACATGCTGCTGGGGTAAGAAACAGTACTGGGACAGTGAAACCCCTCGGATGGGGGCTGTACGTACTGTAGTTGGCTGTAGAGATTTCCCAGGATGCCTCGGGCACGTCTGTGTCTGCCAAGTGTTATGCTTATTATGTACTTAGTTTGTTTAAGAGAGTGTGTTTATTGGGTTTGACATGTCATAGGGTTCATGTATTCATATCTTATGTGTATAATGTACATGTTGTCAGGTTATTTATCAGCTCCACTTATTTATTGTTGCTTCAAGCAATAAACAAGTGGAGCTGAGAAATAACTATTGTTACAGACTTTATTTCTTTCCTGTTCATCGGTGTTTGTCAAGCACCTTGGTGAGAGTGCCTTTATAATGTATATGTTACCATGATAGAGTTAGCCCCCCTCTCCAGTTCTTCATGTAACTGGATTGGGTAGAGACACATTTGTGTGAAAGCTATAAATAAGAGATCCCTATCGCAAGAAGTTGTCCCTCCTGTTTCAACCTATTCATTACAACACTTCTTATCCAGGTTCCACGTTTTATTTGAAAACACAGCTATACACGGGCCCTATAATTGCTTTACCCGCACCAGCTGCCCAATTGGGAAAGCACATAGCGGGATATAAATCCACCCGCAATGCCAAATTTGTTTTGGTAGAGCGCGCGCCTGCAATGGACATGTCGGGAGACGGCCGGGGCACACAACGGCACAACATTCAAATGCTCCCTCTCTCCTAATTCTCAACAAATCTCTGTATTTCAAATTTTCCTATAATCTGCAGAAGTGAGAGTGTCAATTCCTTGTGTCAATTTGTGCATTGCGCAGTGCAATGCTCTCCAAATTACACACTTCAGTTTATTCATTGATTACGCAGGAAATAATGAACTGATTACAAGAATATAAAATTCTCTCTAATCATCATTGAAAGGCAATCAAAGGCTAGAGCCTATGAAGTAAACATTGGGCGAATGGTGTCCAATGCTGGAGCGCCTCAGTGCAGCTCCTGTGACAGGAACAGTGTTGCCAGAATTTGTGAGAGGAATAAGCAACAAGGTCTATGAAAACAAGCCCAAAAGAAGCGACTATAATAGGCCACATGAGCACTTCAAACCTATATATGTCGGCCATTAAACAATGTGCATATTTATATATGTTGGCTACTTGAAAATAGCCGATCTTTAAGCTCACAACCGCAACCCGCAACAATCATTATTTACAAGCAACTTTACAGGAAAACAAGCCCAATGTGGCTTATAATAAGCAGACCTGGCAACACTGCAGAGAGGGAGAGAGGAGAGCATAAGATTGCATTGGGGATAATGGCTTGCGCAGTCTTCTCTTAAAGGCAATGGCATCTGTCACAGTGATTGGTTTTATTATTGTAACGCCCAAACCACACCTATGCATAATGTAACAGGTAGTGCAGGTGTTTTGGGGATAAGGCAGGTGTCCCAAAATAGCAACGTTTGCACGGGAACGCCCCTTGCGCACTCCTAATCAAATAGGGGTTTAGCCAGTAAGGTCCTGAATAGGGCCCTCTTCAACTTTAATATTAGTACTTACAGTGCAGCCTCCTAAATAATCTGCTGATCCCCTCATACATATTAACAACATTACAATACAATATTACAACAATATTAACAGTCCAACAATAACAATCAAGCTTGGGCTATGCTGATGAGGTCAAATGGCCTCAGTCTATTTAATCACCACTAATTGCTTTCTGTATGATCTGCTCATTTGCATAATTTAATTTGCGTCTTAAGACAGGTGGCGAGTGGCGACAATGATCGCTTTCCCTAATTGATACTTTGACTGTCAAAACCATGAATACTGCAGGAAGTGAATGGAAATGCCACATTTGCATGAATTATTAGTGTGTTCATCATCCCTTGGGTAACATGAGGAAGGAGATGGTGAGTAATGTTGACATTAGCCCCTTTAACACAGCCTGTTCAAGGTGGGAATGCTGCAACATTATTCCGCCTCACTGTTCTGTACAAGAGGTACGGACACGGAATGGAGGGAGCACTGTTGTTCTTCCGTTGAGCCAACGGAACGGTAGTCACAGAGCTGAATCAACTGTGTAAAAGGGACAGATGGCAGGGTAGGACAGGTATGTGATGTTTTGAACACACTCCACTCCACATTCTCCTTTCAGAGACCAGAGCGAATTAGAACCAAACGTCTCCCTCTATGCCATCTAAGGTCAGCATACCTTTCTGCCATGAATCATTGAAAGCTTCTCTTCAGTTTCTCCTCAAATGCATTTCTGATCGCACAAATACTTTGATCACACAAATCCGCCATTGTTATATTACATAATAACCATGTTGTATACAACACAGCAGATTTCCTTGAGTTTGAAGACTGGTATACATGTCATGTGCATGGCTAGCCAAAGCTAAAGCACCTAAAGCAGGGGTTGTCAACTGATTTTGACCCAGGGACCACCACAAGAGCAACCTGGGGACCACCACCTTTGTGTCCAGTGGGTCCATCATAGACCCACCCCACACAATAGTGGTGGGGGGTTCATGCACCATTCCATGCGTTAAGATTAGGTTGTGGTGACCCACATCGAGAGACATTGAGAGACATTCACCAAAGAGGGCTTGTCCCTTTAAGAACGGGGGTTAAGTAACGATAGTGACGTCCGGTTCCGGGTTAATGTTGTTGTGATATTGTTGCTAACTGCTGTGAATGTAATGACTTAAGGTGAAGCTAAGTAAACTACCTCGACTTCTGTCTCGCTGTTTCTTACTCCACAAGGTTTTTTTTCTTACTTGTTACTCACTAATCAGACTATCACAAGCTACATTCATGAGCTGGACAAAAAATATTAATTTATTATCAGTAAAGAGCAGGGATATAATTTGGCAAGAAGTAAAACACCTTTGTTGGATATACTGCCACATTTGAATGCATCAACTATTTTTTTTTTCCCTGGACCAAGCAGGAGTAGGACAGCCCAAGTCCTCTCTCAAAATAAGTCCCTTTCAGTCAATCAAACAAATGTGTGATGTGAGACAAATGTATTTCTGTGCGCATTAGCAACGACCGGATGTTTACATCGTAAGAGGTCATTTGACTTTTTGAAATGTTAGATTCAACTTAAGTTAATTATTCACAAACAAGAAACATGAGTAGCAAATAAAGGTAAAAGTAAAAGTTAAAAAAGTAAAAGTTAAAAAAACAAAAAACTACATTTCTGAATGCATGGCCAGGGACCACCT
>NC_139943.1:26526409-26533909 GCF_963454915.1 Gymnoscopelus microlampas
TGTGTGTAACTCAGATACTGTGTATCGCGTATGCGTGTGTGCGCAGGCGTGTGTGTGTATGTGAGTTTGTGCGTGCACGCACATTTGTGCACCTCCAAACGCCCCGCAGCTGAAAAAGAGATCTGGAACATAGAGATACTGTAGCGAGAAACAGAAGGACAACATAGTACCATGATGTGAGTGCACACACACACACACCTGAAAGGCATAACCAAGATATCGTTGCTGTCGGGCAGAAACCTTGTATCTCCATATTTCAATTATTATCATTTTTTTACGTAAACTAATGTCCTACTTCGTCATACAAGAATGTCGTACAAAAGTAGTGAAAATAAAGGTTTTGGACATACAAGGTTTCCACCCGACAGCAACAATATCAAACAGTATATGAGTGGGGAAAGGCACCAGCTGCTACATAAAAATCTAATGATATGGCGCCAGGGATCCACATGGGCTTCAGTGTGGATCTGGGACGTCCTCTGAGGTCAGTCATCTACTGTAGGACGTACTGTTCCTACTGTATGACGTAGGACTCCAAATTAGTGATTGGTCAGAAAAATCGATTAATCGTTCGGAGAAAGATTTTAATTCAAATTATTTGTATTTTTAATTTACTGCCATCCAAAGGCTGATCACAGTAACTACATTTTAGGTATGCCCACTTTGGATGTAATTATCTCCGCCAGGCCGGAACTCCCCGGGGGTGGAGATTAAGTTTTTGCTCCTGTCCGTGTGTGTGTGACTGTAGACACCACTGGACCATTGGCATGAAACTTTGCAACACACACTTCCAGTAGGCCACACCACCCCAGGAAGAACCTCCACCCCACGTTTTTTCAACTCAGCCTCTTGAGTCATGTGATCAAGATATAGCGGTCCGATTTGTCAGTCCATTATAAATTTGCGTACACAAATCTGCCTAGCACTGCATAGATTACATACATACAGTAAATATACAAACACACAAACACATATACAGTACAGTATATATACTGTACAGTACAGTGTGTGTGTTTGGGTGTGTTGAGTTTATCACCACATTATATAAAAATAATTAACAATACATAAGTTATTGTGCAAGAAAAGGTACACAGCAGAGAACAAATGTTTTCAGTTGAGAACATACTTGGCTCTAGGCAATAGGCAAAAGATATATTTTATGAATGGTGATATTTTTACAGGGCCCTATTTCCTGCAAAAAAAAATGGCTTATTGATAAGGCTTTGCACGTGGGGCATGACATTTTCCAATACTTTCAAGATTAAAAAAAAAAAATCAAAAATAACAGATGTACAAGCAGACGCACAGCGTGTCACTTCATGCCGCGCTGTGAGCTTGTACTGTATATCTGCTATTTTTGAATAGCCAACGTATAACAGGATAAAGTGCTTAACATAATTGTGATGCTGTATTACGTATTACTGTATAACACATTTCGCTGGGGACCCTCCGGAACTCCTCCAAGGACCCCTGGGGGTCACCGGACCCCACTTTGAGAACCACTGCCCTAAAACACCTGTGCTACCCCCGGCTTACATTGCATGTATGGTTTGGCTTATGCCTAATACTATTAGGCTTAAGGGAGAAGATAGGGCCCTGAGAGACACTAATGTTATCATACAGTACATACACTGACCTTCTTAGTGAAGTCCATGGCTTTGAGGATGGAGAGGTTGAGAGTCTCCAGCGAAGCCAGCACTCCCTCATAGTCTCCCATGTGCTTGGCAAAATAATCTACACACACACAGACACAGACACACACACACACACACACACACACACACACACACACACACACACACACACACACACACACACACACACACACACACACACACACACACACACACACACACACACACACACACACACACACGCGTTTGCGCACACATTACAAAGACGTATACAAGTTTCGGGAACAGGATATGAGCTGATTATTAGTGCTTAAGTGAGCAGCTGAGTCTGATTACAACGGAGTACAATCTATTTTACATCTTTCATGTTTTATTTTATTGATTTAAACTGTAATGAAGAGGTACTCAGAGTGTGTGTGTGTGTGTGTGTGCGTGTGCGTGTGCGTGTGCGTGTGCGTGTGCGTGTGTGTGTGTGTGTGTGTGTGTGTGTTACTATACTTTTGAGGACCAAATGTCCCCACAAGGATAGTACAATTTGAGGAACAGACATTGTGAGGACCATTTCCTGGTCCTCATAAGGAAAAAAGGTTTTATGGTTAAAATAGATTTTTAGAGTTAGGTTTACAATTAGAAAAACATTCAGATTGGGTTTAGGGTTCATTTCTTGGTTAGGTTTAAGGGTTAGTTAAAGTTATCCCGATTTTATACTTAGCAGTGTGTAGCGATGTCACACACCATACAATTGGCGATCTACAAGCTCACAATGTGTCGCTCGCGTCGCAACGGCATCCTACAATTTTGATGTCCTCACAAGTATTACAAACGTGTGTGTGTGTGTGTGTGTGTCTGTATGCGCACGTGCATGCATGTGCACTCGCACTTCATCACTTACCGCAGAGCTCCTTAGTGTCAACATTACTAGTACATCACAGCACAGGGGCAGCGGAAGGAGAGAATGGGGAAGGAACGGGGACCAGAGAAGAGAAGGAAGGTAGGAAAGGAGAGAAGGAAAGAGGGAGAAGAGAGGATGGAAAAGAGCAGGATCAGAAACAGAGGAACAGCTTTCGCATGCAGTCAGACACACGCGCACGCGCACACACACACATGCACAAGCACAAGCACGCGCACGCGCACGCACACGCGCGCACACACACACACACACACACACACACACACACACACACACACACACACACACACACACACACACACGCACACGGCAGGGGCTAACAAGACTGACAGGAATCAGGCTCGATCCTTGCAGTTCAGTGCATCAGGACTCTTTTGGCAGTGAATGTTTCACTGGCAGAAAGAACTACAGACCACAGACTCTGAGGTCTGTGAGGTCGCTCAACCAACTGTCAGGCACAGATGAAAAAGAGATGGAGCGAAGGAGGCCAAAAAACTAGCAAAGAAGGATCAATAAAAAAGAGAAGCTGCATAACTTGTGTATTACACAGGAAAATCCTCTGTATTAATGCAACTCTGTGTGCAAATGGAACCAAATGGACCCGCAACTCTCTGAGTTACGAATGAAGGAATTGAGACTGAGGATTTTATTATGTAACCCTGTGCAAGCACTCCCAATCAAGATTCCACTTGCAGTAAATGTTTTAAGCAGTTCGACAGATGGTGTGATTTCTTTGTAATGATAAACGCCTCAAACTGAACTGTGTAGCCTGCTCCCCCTTTATTATTTTCCACTAAACTCCCACCAAATGCACACATAAATCCTATTCTCTTACACATGCACTGGGTATGGAAGAGAGATTATTTTGTTGTTCCTCCAATTGTGTGGCTAAATCCTAAACATTGCTTAGGAAAATCGCTGGATGCCATGGGTCGGTAGGGGTGTAATGCTATAAGGGGTGCCTGATGACCTCTATGAAGGCAGTACACTTAAATCTTTTCATGATTTAAGGTGACCTCTGACCTGCCTCAGCATCATTTCTGGAAATAATTCACAGCTTAGACACTTGTTAGTCCAAATCTTTGGGTCTTCGAAAGATCCGAAAGATGTCCAAGGAACTCAAAACCAGGCTCATTCAACTCAAGATAAATAGGATTTACTGGACATCATTACTCATGTTAACGCCAAGCCCAACATGCTGGAGCTGTCAGGGTGACAACAAGGGTGCATTGGTCCATACTGTATGTTGTGGGGTTGCCCCAAAACACAAAAGTTTTGGTTGGAGATTCATGATTCATGAAAGTTGTTGTACACAATGTCCCTTTTCCCCCTAACCTATGTATCTTTGACGACCCCTGAGCCTTATTGTCTGACTTCGCATCATGGGACGCAAAATGTGTGCAGACAGTATTAATGCTAGGATGTGAACTTATTATTTTGGTATGGAAAGTCTCATCCTCCCCTGCTGTGTCTACTGTAGACTAGCTGGAATGGAAGACCTATCATTCAGACTAATGTATAAGGTAGAAGTTTATAATTTGACACAGGACTAGACTAGGGCCTGGTGCAGTGTAACTTTTCCCCCCCTTTTAGTAAATCTGGTTTATGCTGTATTGTATTGAACTAATTGGTTATTATTAGTCTTGTTTCATCATGATCAAAGCTGAATTAGATTGTGTTATAATTAGATTGCTGATTTATTTTTCGGTTCATTTTATTTGATGTTGTTATTTGGGGGGGGGGGAGGTGTCTCTTTGTTTTCATGTAGAAATATACATGTCAATATTGTTGGATGTTCTCAATTTACTCAACTCTAATATGTTATGAACATGAGTTTTATCTGAAAATGGAAAGAACACGTCAATCATGAAAAATAATAGACGCCGCAGAAAGAGAGAGGGGACGGAAGAGGCGAAAGGATAGGAAGACACAGATGATGGGATGAAGGACTGATGGATGGAGGGGTAATTGGGAGGAGAGGAGCACTCCATCTCTGCCACTTTCCTCCATCCCATAAAAGCTCTTGCTATAATGTCAGCTTTCATTCAATAACTGCAGCCACATAAAAAAATATTATAAATAATACAACTTTATAGCACTTTTCTAACAAGGTTACAACGTGTTTTAAACAGAATAAAAAGAACAGATACAGAACAGCAGATGAAAATGACAGGGATCATAACAACCTCTTCTTGACGTGATCTAACTGGAGTTGTCGTCGGTGCCAAAGCACAAATATTGGTAATGTGGTGGAAGCGGTGAATTTAAAGGAGAAACTACAGCAGGGTAAAAAAATGTCAAAAAAAGTCAATTTATGCTTTTGAGCTGACAACAAGCCACAAAATGTAAACAAAATGTAAACAAGGAAGTGAATGTCATTTTCCCAGAGGTATGTGACACCATCTGTGAAGGTGGTGTCACCACCACAGTATTTACATTACTTTTGTAGTGTGACATGTCGTTCGCCACTTGTCGCGCAAAGCATGAATTGGCCTTAAGACTGTCCTTATAGTCGACCGTGACAGAAGCAAGATAGCTGCAGCTAATAAAATGAATTGGTTTGTTAAATTTTGTGTGTCAATGTGTACTGACAATATGGTTGACAACTGTCTATGCTTGCACATTGGCACATCCATGGCTTTGGGCACACCTAAATCTAACACACCCATTATTAATTGTATTAGCTGCAGTTGCATTGCTTACAAGAATGTGCAGCTGCTTACTAGCCTGCCATGTTTTTAAACTGCTGTAGTTCTTAACTGGACCTGGAAGACAAACTTCAAAATCAGCTTAGCCTCTTTTTCCCTGTTACTTTTGGTCCTTTTTCTGAGCCTTTACTTGACAGGTATACAATATAGAGAGACAGGAAACCAGCAGGCCGGGAATCAAACCAGGGACTCGCTGTCAGGTATTAGAGCCCATGTGGTATGCACCCCTAACCATTCGGTTATCGGGTCACCCCGTTGCATGCCCCATTAAAACATGCTTGATAAATATATTTTACATTTGTTTTACAAACCCTTTTTTGTAGAGTAATGAATAATTATTCTCTTTTTATGCATTCATAACTTTAACCTCGATTATTCAGTATTTTTATTTTAATGAATATTTAATGCATAATCTATTTTTATGTCAACTCAGCTTGTGTTGAAACCCAGGCGCGTGCCCAGGTCTGCTCCTTCATGCATGAGACTCCAGTTTACACTGGAAGTGTTTTAAATATTAAAGTTTGAGCAAAAGTGCAGTGCAGGGAAGTACCACACAACAGGACAGTTGGGTTATACTGTGAGAGTTGTGTGAATTTTGCTGTTGCTAATATTTTCTCCATTTTTAGATTTTTCATTTACCATGAAGGCATGTGACAGAAAGAAAAAAATCTCAATGAATTCAAGGCCTTCAATAACCGTTTATTGCCTGTATTCAACTGTTTTAACAGATTTTTATCAACATATTGTCTTTCTTTATTGTTCTTATGTTATTTCTTAGCTTATGTCTAATCTTGGCATCATTGTTAATGAGGGTCTCCCCCAATGTGAGAATTTTCAATAAAGGTTGAACTAAATTGTGTTTGTATTCCTTTAACCGACCCAGCACTAGTACCCACATTCAAATGAGCTCCAAGTTACTTTTAGTTTTTTTGATGCTTTGTACTTTGACTTAAAGTAATACAATGCAGGTCCACAATAACGATTTTTAGCAGCCTCTGCTGGTCATTACCGTCACTGCAGGCCGTTCGTTTATTCCTCCGTTACCCAGAATTCCATTTGTTTTCACCGGGAGATGGAAGCGTTTCAAAAAGCGTTCTTGATCTGTGGATCGTTTCTCTTAACCCGTGGAGCTTTAGTTACCGTGAGCTGTGTTTTCTTTTTCTGTTGTTTTTCGATCTTCAAATCCTACAATATCTTAACACATCGGATGCCGAACACGGTCTGAACCGTGTTTTCACAGAGTAGCGCTTTGGTGCCGAACACGGTCTGAACCATGTTTGGTGATGTTTTTTTTTTTTTTTTTTTTTCACACGGGAGGGGCAGGAGCAGCTCTGGGATCACCCGTGGTGATTCTGAGAAGGATAGGCCAGATGAATCACCATGTCAAAAAACATGGCTCCCATCCGCTTCCGTTCTATCTCCTTCTCTAAAACCCCTATAACTCCGAAACTTTTTACGCTGGGGAAAACGACTCATTTTGTATGCACGATCGCTCCGCCATTGTTACTCGCGTGAGAGATGTTATCGTTCCAGGCGTTAGCCAGGACACAATCCGCCCAATAATGCGCGTGCATGTGTCCCGCGATGTCCCGCGAAACGGGTTAATCTGTCCCTCATTGGCCCTGTTTGGATCTGGTCACCCTAAGTATTACTTTAAGTAAGATTTTGTATGCAGGGCTTTTACTTGTAACAAAGTATTTTTACGTTGTGGTATTGATACTTGCGTACCAGCACTGAGACCTGGCACCTCGAGGTGAACTGTACTTAACTCTAATGAGAGGAAACTTTGGTGAGTCAAACTTTCAGACTGAATTCACTTCACGCAGGATTGATGGCGGCTGTTGAACACTCAGCTTAATCTAAGAAAGAAAAAAAAACTATTCTAATAATGGCTTGGCCAGGGTCTATGGCTTAATATAGTGAGCCAAATTCAATTTTCACTCATCCGTAAAGGTCAGCTTTCATTCTATTCTGTTTCATTCCATTTTAAGTCCAGCAGGATTCATAAGCTATGCAAATTATTAATGAGGCCATTCTGATGCATAAGAGCCAATGATCAGACACACCCCACTGTGTCTAAGCACTTTTCCTGATTACAGGTACGCTGTCGCTGAGGTGACTGGGTGACTTGGTACCATGTAATGGTATTACAAATGGTTCTGTTAATGATGGCCGATCAAAACAAAGAATGTGCCTGTCTGTCACAATGGGTTTTGTGTCCATTAGTGCCAGACAGAGCAGTGACAGA